>NW_003852496.1:7590054-7598025 GCF_000181295.1 Otolemur garnettii | reverse complement strand
TAGCTCAGTGAGTAGGGTGCCAGCCACATACACAGAAGCTGGTGGGTTGGAGCCTGGCCTGGGCCTGCTAAACAACAATGACATCTCCAACCAAAAAATAGCCGGTGTTGTGGGCAGGGACCTGTAGTCCCAGCTACTCAGGAGGCTGAGGCAAGAGAATCACTTAAGCCCAAGAGTTGGAGGTTGCTGTGAGCTATGATGACACAGCACTCTACTAAGGGCAACATAGTGAGACTCTGTCCCCCAAAAAGAAAAAGAAAGACTCATGGATGCCTCTCCCGTTTACCTGTGACAACACAGTCCTTCCGAATTCTCATTCTTTGCCTCAAAAATAATTAGCTACTTGTTTCCATTGACCAATTGGAAAAAATGTTTATTAATAAAACGTTGGTTGAGCTTCCTTCCTTTCCCCAGGCTAGCCCACCTTCAACCTGAGCCAGCAAGAAACCCCTACTGAGAATAGGCTGCCCTCCAGACAGAAGGAGGTCTCTGATCTACTATGCAATCAAACCACCCTTTCATCTCTCTTCCCCATATCCAGTTCTTCCTAGCCTTGTTTCCTCTTCCCTCTGGCAGAAAAGCCCTTTTTGCCCAGTCCTTGAGACACATGAGGATTTTTTTTGTTGGACTAAGACTTCTATGGCACAGTGCCTCATCTTTGCCATCTCCATTTCTGGCAGTAATCCTTTCTTTTTTATTTATTTTTTGTAGAGCCAGAGTCTCACTTTATCACTCTCGGCGTCACAGCTCACAGCAACCTCCAACTCCTAAGCTTAGGCGATTCTCTTGCCTCAGCCTCCCCAGTAGCTGGGACTACAGGTGCCCGCCACAACGCCAGGCTATTTTTGTTGTTGCAGTTTGGCCGGGGCTGGATTCGAACCTGCCATTCTCGGTGTATGGGGCCTGCGCCGTACCCACTAAGTCTGAATTTGTTTTCTCATTTGACAGAGTCAAACAGACGTTAATTACAATTCTAGGTCAAAAGCCCTTTAACTTTAAGCAAACCACTTTACTTTTCCTAGCTTCTGTTCTTTCTTAGGTAAATTGGGGATACCTTTCAGGTCCCTTATAAGGATTAGAGATGTGAAATCCTGAAAATGTGGTGGATAACAGACTTGTGGTCGTGTTTATGTCCTCTGATGTATCATCAACTCTTCTCCAGTGCTTTGTGCACAGTATATGCTCAACAAATAATTTAGAAGGAGCAATTTATCCCACTGACAGCAAGGAGCTATGAGAAAAGTGCCTGATTTCGAAAGGGCAGGAAGGTCGTTGTCGACTTTCTCCAGCCCTTTCCTATTAAAGTTCTCCAGTCTCGTCTCGTGTCTCTCCCACCTGTCTCCCAGATGGTCCCTGTACTATCTTTGATGCTGCCTCCCCTGGAAAATGGCAATGTTGATAATCTCTGTCATCCTCGGAATTAGTATTAAAACCCTGTTTAAATGTCCCACCTCCAGATGCCCCGCCTTCCCCAGGACTCCAGTTCCTCCCACTTCGCCCGGTGCTAGGGGCGCATTTTCCCCGGCCAGTTCCAGTTCGTCTGCGCATGCGTGCCGCGCCGGGAGCTAGCGGGGGCGAGGCCGCGTTGCGTCATCGAGGCGCGCGCTGCCGACGGCGCTTTGGTTGCCGGAAGTTGAGCGGCGGTAAGTGTTGCCGTGGATGGTGAGGTTGGCTGGGGTCTTTGTGGGGTCGGTTTGGGAGGCCTGGCGAAGAGGGGCGAGCTCTGTGCTGAGAACGCGGGTCACAGCAGGTCTCAAGGTCCTCCTCTGCCTGCCTCTGGGCGGTCCTTCCTGTTCTAGGGAGTCACTGACTCCTGCTGTCGCCGGTCTTCAGCCGCGTCCTCTCAGCCTGGTTCAATTCGGGGTTTTCTGGCTAGGAAGCTCGTGCTAATTTCCTAAGCCAGCCCCACCTCCTCACGGTGGGTAGTGCTCAGAATCTCGTGTTGGAACACGGGAGATAGGACATCTGGATTCTCATGCTGGCTTTGCCCAGGTTTGCTGAATGGCTGTGGCACGTTCCTCCCGGTTCTGAGTTTTTTCCCCCTTATCTGTACAGTGGTAATGATATTCTGTCATTTGTTAAGTAAGGTTAAATTAAGCTTACTTAAAAGGCTTTTCAGAGTTAAGGTTCTCTATTTCTTGGTTTGGTCGAGGGATTACAAACTAATGCATGATAGGAATCAATCAGGCAGAGTAAATGGAGATGTTAGAAGATTTGTCGGAAAGAGACAAACTTTTGCTTTACTCAGTTGACTTTTATAAGCACACTACTAACATGTATGATATTGGAGAAGTGAAACTAAAATTCCAGTACTTGTGTGTGTGCACGCTTTCACAGTTTCCTAAATTTTAAACGCTGGCAACCAGTGAAATCTTTTAAAAACCTGGCAGATAATTCCATTTTTAAAAAACACAAGCAACTAATTCATTTTCTTTCTTTTTTTCTTTTTCTTTTTGGGACAGAGTCGCCTTTGGTAGAGTTCCCTGGCTCATAGCTCACAGCAACTTCAAACTCTTGGGCTCAAGCTATTCCCTTGCCTCAGCCGCCCGCCACAACGCCTGGCTATTTTTTGGGATGAGGTCTCCTTTTGGCTCAGGCTGCCCATCCGCCTCAGTCTCGCTAGTTCATTTTCTTTTAAACCCTGTTCAGCTGTAACCAAGTATATCTGTGGCTGCAAGTTTGAGGCCTTTGGGTTCCAGGCCCCCTTATTGACTACTTGGAGTTTGTTTTTTTGGAGACAGAGTCTCACTATGTTGCCGTTGGTGGAGTGCTGTAGCGTCACAGCTCACAGCAACCTCCGACTTTGGGCTTAAGCGATTCTCTTGCTGCAGCCTCCGGAGTAGCTGGGACTACAGGCACTGGCCACAATGCCCTGCTATTTTTTGGGTGGAGTTGTCGTTGTTGTTTGGCAGGCCTGGGCTGAGTTTGAACCCTCCAGCTCTGGTGTATGTGGTTGGCTGTCTGGCTCCCTAGGCCCTGAGCTGCAGGCGCTGAGCCTTATTTGGAAGTTTTCTATGACAGCGCTACCCACAGGCCAATTGATGGACAGAAAGCTTGGTTCCTCCTTTAGACTCTTGGGATCACACATCCTTTTAATTGCCCTGTGTATTTTTTTGAAAGCTGGTAATTTGTCTTCCTTTTCTCACCTTCTCTAGGTTAAGGATATTTATTTACTAATAATAAGCTCCACAACGACAGAGAATTTGTCTTTTTTTATTTCCAATGTATGGAACAATACCTAGCATATTATATATACTCGTTGAACGTGTGAATAAAACAAATGTTTGCCTGTTACGTACTAGGCGTGATGTAGCAGTAAAATAAGACGAAAAAACATTCTGTTTCATGATGCCTATTTTTTGTTGGGTAAACATACTTTTAAGGGTTAGTAGGTGTTTCAGATCCTGATAGGTGCTACAGAAATAAACAGGGTCATAGGATAGAGAGTAACTAAGAGAAACTGTAAGCACTAGCTGGACAATGATGACTTCTCAGAAGTGGTGTTAGAATTAACACCTGAATGAAGAAAAAGCCAATCATGTGAAGGCTCATCTTGCCAAACTCTTCCCCCATCCACCAACTCTGCCCCAGTCTTGTTAAACTGCTTGCAGGTGTGTCTCATCTAGAGCCCTTTGCTCCTGCTGCTGCCCTAGAATATCTCCCCTTTTTCCATTTTTCTTGGCCAAACTGCTCCCTGCCCTCATGTGAAATGATTTTGAAATCCTTTAAGGAACTGAGTGCTGGACTTTCCATTTTTCAGCCACAGAATCCCTCTTCTGCTCCCAGTCAGCTTGTCATCATAGAGAATAAACAAATATTTATTGCTGTGTGTGCACTGCAAGCTGAGAGAACAAAAGTAAGAGACACATCTCAAGGGATTTACCTTTTTACACAGGGTCTTTCTCATTAGCCTAAGCTAGAGTACAGCTGCATCACCAGAGCTCATGCTACCCTCAAACACCTGGGTTCACATGAACCTCCTGCCTCAGCCTTCTGAGCAGCTGGGACTACAGATGTGTGTCATAACACGCAGCACATTTTTCTTTCTTTGGTTCTCAAACTCCTGGGATCAAGCAATCCTCTCACCTCATCTTTTTATTTTTCCCAAGTCAAGGAGACAGACAACAATATGGTATGAAACTATGGCAGAGACTTGGTAGAGGAGGACTTAAAAGTCAGGCTGATGCATGGAGGTGCCATTTTATCCAGTTCCTCAGCAATGCAGGATTAGCCAGATGAAAAGGGGTAGGAGATGAGACAAGCAAAGGGCTGAGGGTGAGAATGCAGGGCCAGCCTGTGGTTCACCGGAGTTGCAGTGTGGAGTTGTAGGGTTTCAGGTGAATGGACAGGTAAGCGGGAACCACATCATGAAGGGCCTTGTGGGCAATAGCATGTTAAAAGCCCATATACTTTGAAGTCTGAGATACCTGTATCCCCATATTAGTTTTACCACTAAACCAGTTTTGTGACCTTGGGCAAGTCATTCCCTTTCTAAGCTTCAGTTTCCTCATCTGTAAAAATGGGAACTATAAATTGAGTGAGGAGCTATGTTACTCAGTTGGCACTGGTCGATGAAACACACTTAATAAACAGTAGCAGTTCATAATGCCAGGCCAAGCAGTTTGGACAAGGATTAAAGATTAAAGCAGATTAAACAGGGGTGTGACATGCTCTTTTCTGTTTGAAATTACCCAGGCAGCAATGTGATTACACTAGACAAAACCAGCACAGGACCAATAAGGGGCACTGTGTCTTTTTGTTTTTTTGGGACAAGGTCTCACTGTCACCCCCAGCTAGAGTGCAGTGGCATTATCATAGTTCACAGTAACCTCAAACTCCTGGGTTCGAGGGATCGATCCCACTGCCTCAGGCTTCCTGCCTTGGTCCTCCAAGTAGCTGGGACTACAGGTACCCCCCCACACCTAACTAATATTTCAGTTTTTTGTAGAGATGGGTTCTTGCTGTTGCTCAGGCTGGTCTCAAGCTCAAGCCATCCTTCCACTTCAACCTTCCAAAGTGCTAGGATCATAGGCACGTGCTACTAAACCCAGGCCAGTCAGGGCACTGTCGGAGTGATCCAGGTGACAGAATAAAGGCCTGGATGAAGACAGTGGCTATGGACTTGGGTGACAGAAGGGGACAAGAACAAGAAGGATACTAGGGGTTTGCAGGACGGAGGGGATGAATCCACTGTGTGGAAATAAGCAAAGTTCTTTGACTAGCAGTCTCTGGTTATCCGTGACCACCAGGATTTTATCTGGACATCAGTTGGCCTTTGTTCTCCACCATGGACATAAAGTTCACTAAGCCTTCCTCCTGTCCTCTTCCTTTCCCCAGTATATATGGCCTGCTTGTGTAATCAAGGGAAAATAAAGACTGTAGTTGCTGCTTTGTAAGTATGCATTTCCATGGGCTTTTTAAAAAATTAAATGATAGCTGTATATATTAATGCAAACATGGGGTATAGTGTAGTGTTATCAAAACATTTATACTCTAGTTCTAGAAAAGTTCACTTGTACCCTTGTTAGACAGACCATATAGGTGATCTTTCCAGTCACCCTCCCACCACCCAGCCGCCTTTCTCCCCTTCCCTTCCCCACCCCCTCCCCATATTCTTAGGCTAGAATTAAGTTGTAGCTTTCATTTGAGAGCTATAAATTAGTTTCATAAGGGCTTTTTTTTTTTGAGAGATAGAGTCTCACTTTGTCACCCTCGGTAGAGTGCTGTGGCGTCACAGCTCACGGCAACCTCCAGTTCTTGGGCTTAGGTGATTATCTTGCCTCAGCCTCTCGAGTAGCTGGGACTACAGGCACCTGCCTACTTTTTTGTTGCAGTTTGGGCGAGGGCAGGTTTGAACCCACCACCCTTGGTATATGGGGCCAGCTCCCTACCCACTGAGCCACAGGCGCTGCCCCTGCATTTCCATGGTCTTGGCAGCCTGGGTAACAGTCTATGCACTCTGCCTCAGACCAGCTTTAAAATGATCACCTTTGGGGTTTCCGCACACCTAACCATTCTTTGAACCAGTTCCTGTTTGTCAGTTTGTGTGGCGTGGAAAGGAGGTCTTCTTTCCTCAAAGAGCTTAACTCTGCAAGGCAGCATTGCACTTTCCTTGCAGTAACCTAAGGCTGTGCCGCCTCTGTTGTCAACACAGTTCGCTTTGACAGAGTCACACTGTTGTGTCACCAGCAGGCCAGCCGGGCCCCCAGTGCTGCCACTGCTCCCTGTGTGTCCTCAGGCCACCCTCTTGCCCATTTCCCTTTATATCTTCTCCTTTTCATTTCTCTCCTCAACCTCCTGCCTTGCCTTTGGCTTCACTAAGTTGCTGCCATCAATTAAGGCACCGCAACTTCCTCTTTTCTCCTTTACAAACAGATCTGCAGCTGACCCTATCCCTTTGCCTTTAACTCTGTGACAGAAATGGTTTTAAGGCTGATTCTACTCGTTTGAGATCCCATCCTCCCTGCCTTAAGGACCGGTTCCATCATTTGTTCATTTTCTTTTCTGTTTCACCAGCTCTTCCCATTTAAGTATCTTCATTCTCATTTTGAAAGACAAAGTATCTTCCTACCAACCTGTGCTGCCTCTCATAATACTTCCTCTTCCCAGCCACATTTCCTGGAAGAGCTGTGTGCAGTTGTCGCCTCCACTTCTTCAGGCCGTCTCCACTGAAATCCTGCTCCTGTCCATCAGCTCTGCTAGAACTGCTCTCCCCAAAGTTATTGACGTTGCCAGAACTCCTGAGCACTCTCCTCCCTTCCCTGTTGACTTCTTACCACATCTGGCATTGCTGACCTTGATTTTCACTTATGAAAGTCCAGCTTTGTGCTATCTCTGGCCATTTTCCCTCTGTTTCCATTGTGGGTCCTTTTTCTCCCTTCACCCCTTACATGACCATTTTCTCCAAGGCTCTGTCCTCTACTCTCTGTTCTTCTCACCTACAGCTTCAACAGTAGTGTACATGCTCATAATCTCTCTTCAGTGTTACCCTCAGACTCCTCATCTCCCCTCTACACCTGCTCCTCTTTATCCATTCTTCAATCTTGCCTGTTCCCCTCCTTT
This sequence comes from Otolemur garnettii, assembly GCF_000181295.1. Lineage (NCBI taxonomy): Eukaryota > Metazoa > Chordata > Mammalia > Primates > Galagidae > Otolemur > Otolemur garnettii. Next base: position 7,590,963 of record NW_003852496.1, on the reverse strand, counting down.
CATTTAGCCACCCAGAGCAGCACCCGGGGCATCAGGCTTTTCCTTTTGTACCCCCCCCCACACCAGCCCAAGCAGTCATGAGAGTTCTGTAGATTTGACTTTGTTATGTCCTGACACATTTTCCTCCATGTCCTCCTGTGCTGCCTTAGTTCAGGCCCTGCTCACTTCCTTCCTGGATTCCTGCACAGGCTCTCCACTGACTGCTGTGTCTCTGCAGTCTGGCCCCCGCTGGTGCTGGAGTGTACTTTCTAAAGTAGGGATCTGTGCTGAAATACAGATCCAGAGCTTGTCACATAAGGCTCTTTATGATTTGGCTTTTGCTTGCTTTGATGGTGCGGTTCCCAGCTACTCCGCCACCTGTACTTTTCCTTCCTACCCTATGGAATTCCTTTGTGCTTTTTCAGATATACATACCATGCTGTTTCGTTCACTCAAGGATTATGTCATCAGTATTTATTGGGCACCTATGCAGTACTAAGACCAAGATGGAGAAAAACAGTGATGAATGGGGGAAATGAAAAATTGACAAGTCCGTTTCTCTTGGAATTTGTATTCTGTTAGGGAGGAATGACATTCAAAATATTTGTAAAATAACTTCACATGTACTATGAAGATGGGGTACATGGTGCTCTCTAAGGGTATAATACAAGAGAATTGACCTCATTTAGGAAGCCAAGAAGATAGGGAAGGCTTCCCTCAGAAGCCATGGTTGAGCTAGATTTGAAGGGAAGAAAGAAATCAGGTGGTAGGCATTTGGAGTGGGTAAGAACATTCTATGCTTGTGCAGAGGCCAAGGGATTTTTCTGGAATTGATATGGAGCTGAGGCAGCCTGGAGCGCCCCCATTCCCCACCTGTAGGGCCCCCATTCCCCACCTGTAGGGCCCCCATTCCCCACCTGTAGGGCCCCC
>NW_003852496.1:7579018-7589690 GCF_000181295.1 Otolemur garnettii | reverse complement strand
GCCCCCGTTCCCCACCTGGAGCGCCCCCGTTCCCCACCTGGAGCGCCCCCGTTCCCCACCTGGAGCGCCCCCGTTCCCCACCTGTAGGGCCCTTGTTCCCCACCTGTAGGGCCCTTGTTCCCCACCTGTAGGGCCCTTGTTCCCCACCTGTAGGGCCCTTGTTCTCCACCTGTAGGGCCCTTGTTCTCCACCTGTAGGGCCCCCATTCCCCACCTGGAGCACCCCCGTTCCCCACCTGTAGGGCCCCCGTTCCCCACCTGTAGGGCCCCATTCCCCACCTGGAGTGCCCCCATTCCCCACCTGGAGCGCCCCCATTCCCCACCTGGAGCGCCCCCATTCCCCACCTGGAGTGCGCCCGTTCCCCACCTGGAGCGCCCTTGTTCCCCACCTGTAGGGCCCAGTTCCCCACCTGTAGGGCCCTTGTTCCCCACCTGTAGGGCCCCCATTCCCCACCTGGAGCGCCCCCGTTCCCCACCTGTAGGGCCCCCATTCCCCACCTGGAGCGCCCCCGTTCCCCACCTGTAGGACCCCCGTTCCCCACCTGTAGCCTTCTTCCAAGGGTAGTTGCTTGAGCAGGTGCTGCCGTTTACCCTTTTCCAGCCATCAAAGGGGCGTTTGGAAATGCTTTACTTTGTTTTGTGGACATTGACCAGAGGGCAATACTGCATTAGTGAGAGAGATCCAGGGATGCAGGGATTGCTGGAAACAAAAAAAAAGGATTGTCCCACCCATCAAGCCAGTGGGATGCCTTTTGAGAATCTTCTCTTCTTAAATGCTTGGCTCTAGGATTTCTATGGGAAGCTTGGAGACAGTGTCACTATGTTGCCCTAGGTAGAGTGCCGTGATGTCACAGGTCACAGCAACCTCCAACTCTTGGGTTTAAGTGATTCTCTTGCCTCATCCTCCCAAGTAGCAGGGACTACAGGCGCCCGCCACAACACCCGGCTATTTTCTCATTGCAGTTGTCATTGTCATTAGCTGACCTGGGCTGGGCTTGAACCCGCCAGCCTTGGTGCATGTGGCTAGTGCCACAACCAGTGCCATAACCACTGTGCTACGGGCACCAAGCCAGATGTTTCTTGTCTCTCATCCTGTAACACCCTAGAGAAACACTCACCATCTCCACACTGTACTGTACTTGTTTTACCTCTGAATTCCTATACTGTCAATCCTTGTCTGTCTTGCCTTCAAAACTATTACCTCTTTAAAGGTAGAGACCATGGCTTTTTTACCACTGAACCCTGAAATACAGCATAGGGACTACTATAATAACTATGGAAACCCTAATGTCTTTGATACTTTTATGTTTTTTTGAGACAGAGTCTTACTCTGTTGCCCTGGGTAGAGTGCTGTGGTGTCAAAGCTCACAGTAACCTCAAAGTCTTGGGCTTGAGCAATCCTCACCTCAGCCCCCAAGCAGCTGGATCTCCAGGCACCCACCGTGACACCTGGCTAGTTTTTCTGTTTTTGGTAGAGACAGGGTCTCGCTTTTGCTCAGGCTGGTCTCAACTCTTGAGCTCCAGTGATCCACTGGCCTTGGACTCCCAGAGTGCTAGTATTACAGGCATGTTTGATGATGGTAGCTCTGCTTTTTGAGTACTTTCCATGGGCCTGATACATGCTGCTTCTAATTGAATCCTGTCAGTAATTCTACACAGTAGGTGATATCCCTATCTAATAGATGAGGACACGCTCTTGGAGAAGTTAAATGACTTATCCAAAGTTGTGTGGCTAGAAAGTAGCAGAGGTGAGAGTTGAACTCAGCTGTGACTCATGAACGCAGGCCCTTCCCAGTCTAGCAGACAGCCCCAGGGTATCAGACTTCATTTTGTAATTGTTGTCTTGAACTTAGATCTAAGGCCCTGTATTTACTTCTATGAAAATTTTAATCTTTTAAAATAGGCCTGCCATTCCAAGTGGTCAGAATCTTTTATGATGTTGGATTTTAGTCATTTGTTGTATTACATATTTCTTCCCGTTTCATGATTTGCATAGAATTGGTAAGCAACCCTTCTACATAGTTATCTAAGTCCCTGATAAAAACATGTTTCTGTTACTCTTGCTGTTAGCACCTAACACAGGACTCAGCACATGTGAAATCTTTAGTAAATGTGGATGAATAATAAACTGAGCAGTCCCAGAGGCTGAGCTACCACTGTTAGCGCCTTCCCTATTACCAGTTCATTTAAAGCCAGGATCTTTTGAATAAGATTATTTTATCAGTTCTTGATCCCTTTAGTTATGCCTGTACTTTTATCTCCCGGGATTTCTGGCACAGCCTCGCGAGAGCCTGTGATTCTTTCCTGATCAAATTAGAAATGCAGTTGCTATGTCCTGACTTTTTCTTAGGGAAGTCATAGTGGCTTCTTATGATTACTCAGGGCTACTTCATGCAGTTGTGCAGTTGTGTAGTTGTGCCCTGCACAAGAAGCCACATCAGAGGGTGTTGCATTTGTATCATGGGTGTATTTTTATAATGAATGGCAGACAAATGTGTTTTGCCAACTTAATCTGTATATTACAACACTTCTGTAACTAAAGGAAGTAAAATGTCTTAAGGAAAGGGTGCCATTTTCTATTATACAAAGGTCCAGTGTTGATTAGAGTGGTGTACATGGTGCCTTTCCTGGGACAGATTGTCAGGTGGTCTGTAGAATCCACCCTTATTCTTGACTTGGAAAATCAAATACAGTAGAACCTCCATAGCTAACTACCTACATTGACCACCTCCTTACGTTGATGTAATTTTCATGGACCAGACATGCACCACATGTACTGTGTGTACAGGAGGCTTGGTTCCTTATGGTGACCAACTTGTCTCAGTCCCTTGGGTGGTCGACTTACAGAGGTCTAGTACATTTTAAAAATCTGAAATCAGAGGTTTGCTTGGGTTCCCATTTCTTAGGAGTCTTTAAAGATCACCAGAAGTGACAACCACAGAGATGCTGTTATTCAGAGGCTAGCCTTCATAACGCAGTCAGCTTGTAGGAAATCATCCCAGATTTTAATTGTTGGTTGATGAAAGGGCTCCAGAGTGGTTCAGGTGAATCCAGACGGCTGTCCCTCGTGTATAGAATGGACTAAGGCGATACTGTTGACTGGTGGAGGTAACAGAGGGACTCAAAAGTAGGCACACTGCCCCCCATTTTCCTGGCATTCTTGGTTCCTCCCTTCTTTCCCATATTTTCTCATCTGTCACTATCCCTCCTTTGTCGGCTTGTCATACCTGCAGTGCTGCTGTTTGGTGCATCCATTACCAAAAACTGAGGCTGCAGGAGGCCAGATAGTCTATTGTAGCGGAAGGAAAACAAAAGAAAAATAGCTCCTGGATGTAATCACCGAGAGTGACAGTGACAGTTTGAAGACTCTGGCAGTGACTGACTGTTCCCGGTTTACCTATGAAGAGCGGATAATGTCAATTTTGTAGGGGTAGAGATGGCTCAGAGGGAGGTGAGGGAGAAAACTTGCCTATCATAGCACTTCCTAGCTACTAATGTGATCAGCTGTCACCACAGAAGTCACCTGACAGCAGTCACAAAAAACCCATTTTGTGTGATTTGGTGTCTTGTGTAGATGTTAGCTTGGCTCAGAGGCATCTTGACTGTGATGCAATTTTATTTTTTATTTTATTATTTGTTTGTTTGAGACAGGATCTTACTCAGTCGCCCTGGGTAGAGTGCCGTGGCATCATCATAGCTCACAACAACCTCAAACTCTTGGCTCAAGTGACCCTTTTTGCCTCAGCCTCCCCAGTAGCTGGGACTACAGGTGCCTTCCATGATGCCTGGCTAAGTTTTTTCTATTTTTAGTAGAGACAGGGTCTCACTCTTGTTCAGACTGGTCTTAAACTGAGTTTAAGCAATCCACCCACCTTGGCTTCCCAGAGTGCTAGGATTACAGGCGTGAGCTGTGGCACCCAGCAGTTTTTAAAAGGAAGTGAAGTGCTTGTACCCAGCTGATTCCCTGTAGGAATTCTGAGTTTTCATCCTTCAGTAAAGCCTAAGTTTAAAACTTTTTAACTCTTCTTTTAGAAGAGAAGGCTTTGAGACTTCCCTCTATAGTAGCCCAGCAAGTTGTTTCTGAAACTCATGAGGTTGCAAAAGCATCATCAGTCTATAAACTATTCATTGGGTCGATATGCCAGGGTGGCCCCTCCCAGCTCCCAGCAATCTCTGCTTCCTTTTTACACATCATCATCTAAGAACATACTCTGTCTCTCAGTGGAACTTGGTCATGTGGTTTGGTGCTTATTTTAATGACTGCCAGAGCTCACAGCCCCACAGCTGGGAAAATGAGAATAGAAGCCTGCTCTGTGAGCTCCATTTTGGCCCAGAGAAGGTACTTCAAGGCCAAATTGTGGTTATTCTGGCACTTCTGCTAAGTGAATGGCCCCACGTGGGCTCAGAGGAATTGGACACAAAGTGCTCCACTCCCTTAGAACTTGTTGCTTAGGCCTTTTCCTTCCTGACCTCTAACAGGAGACCAATGGTTTGCTTTTAATTAAGCTCTGCTGTGACTGCAGTGCACCTTTGAGGGAGGTGGGACTTAAATGAGGCGTGTTGTAGGCAGAGGACGTTTTCATCGGGGCCACAGAGAAGAGGGACCACATTGGTCAGGCACTGTTGGCCAGTGTGGGGATGTGACAAGAGGAACTACCCACAGTTACCATTTACTGAGTACTTGCCTGTACACCAAGCCCCATAGCAAGTACCTCCCAACAGCGTTCTGGAGTCGGTCTAACGACCCTGGTTTTGCACGTGAGGAAATCAAGGTGCAGGGGAGTGAAGTAACCTGCCCAAGACTTCTCTCTCAGCTAGTGGGAGGTGGGGCTGGAATCCACAGTTGGGGTTATTGACTGAAGACCAGATTCCTAACTGGGTGTTACATTACCTCTGCTTTTACATCCTTTCTCTAAACTATTAAAAAGCTCCTCTGCTCTCCTAAAGCAAACAGACACAAACCTCAAACATGGACGCATCATAGCGAGAGTTTTTAGTACTGCCTGGCTGGTCTGTTTATTTGCTGCCCTTCCACGGGTCTAGTTTTCCTAGAGACAGGTTCTTTTGATTTTTTTTGTTCCCTCTGTTATTTATTTTCTATATTTTTACTTCTTCGTTTCTAAAAATCCTGCACTGGCTTAATAGTTCCTGTGTCCAATCCTATTAGACCCCTGTGGAGGGAGAATGGTGGGGCAGTCTCACTCCAGGAAGCACTCCTGCTTCAATTAATTCTTAAGCAGCCAAGCCCAAATACTTCCATCTGCAGCACCTTTAATAACAAATGCCAGAAAACTTTCTGGACATTTCTCGTTTAGGCTCTTAATTTAGAGGAACAAATTTCACCAAAGCTAGATTTAAATAAGTCATCTGTTAACTGTTGAGTCAGTACGTGAAAGTTCTCTTTGTAGGGTTGATATAATTTGCATATAGTTCTGAGTTTTGTCGTTGTTTTTAATGTGTCCTGCTTTTGATTGCAAATATAACATAAAGTGCACTGATACATAGCTTGTGACTTTTTATCCACCTTGCAACCACCATTCAGCTTAAGAGATAAGCTATTTCAGCCTCCCAGAAGGCTTCCTCATGCCCCTTCCTTTTTTTTTTTTTTAGAAGAGTCTCACTATGTTGCCCTTGGTAGAGTGCGGTGGCATCACAGCTCACAGCAACCTCCAACTCTTGGGCTTGAGCGATTCTCTTGCCTCCGCCTCCCAAGTAGCTGGGACTACAGGTGCCTGCCACAACAGCAGTGCCTCCTACTCTGTAATTGTTCTGACTCTGTCATGCTGATTGATTGTGCTTCTTGAACATAGTATAAGGCTGTCTGTATCTGAGTGCTAAAGTTGTGGTTACGGTTTTGTTTTGGAAGAGTTTCAAACTTAGATACATAAAGACCTTCCATTTACTCTTCTCCCGGAGACGCCTTCACTTTTTGTCCTAATAATGCCCTTCATAGCAGAACATCATCCCAGGACCAGGTGTTGCCCCCTGTTGTCACATCTTTTAGGCTCTTTGAATCTGAAACAACTAGGTAGTTTTCCCTTGACTTCTAAGACCTTGCTAAGGTCTATGAAGATTATAGACCAGTCTCAGGCATTTTATGGAATTTTCTCATTTGGGGTTTATCTAATGTTCCCTCCCCATAAGACCCTGGTTATGTATTTTCAGCCAAGCAGGATAGGCACTGTGTTCTTCACCTTGCATTCTATTATATAATATACATCTGTCCCATTGCTGCTGGTGTAAACTTTAAGTCCTTCAACAAAATCATGTCTTAATGACCAGATTTTGTTCCTTAGAATCACTTGTTTCTTCCTTTGTAATTGATAAAGTTTTTGTGGAGAGATACTGTACTTTGAGACTGTGAGGGTAGGCTCTTATTTAGCTATAGGAACTCATTCAGAAAAAAATGTATTCGTTGCTACTTTTATATGTAGTTGAATAAGGGTTATTTACACTGATTTGTGCATGCATCCTTCCTGTTCCCTAGGTCTTAGTCCTAATGGGCTTAGAGACCTTCTAAGGCATATGTCAGATCTCCACACGTTCTTCCTGATTTCTTACTCCATTCTCCATGTTCTGTAGTAATAAGCTGCGAGGGTTTGTCCTCACAGTCATAGAAGTTTGGGTTATTTCTTTTTGTTGTTTCTCTTGGGAAGATACCCTCAAAGAATTTTTTTTTTTTTTTTTTTTTGCAGTTTTTGGCCGGGGCTGGGTTTGAACCCACCACCTCCAACCTATGGGGCCAGTGCCCTACTCCTTTGAGCCACAGTGCTGCCCTCCTGCAAAGGATTTTTATATTCATCTTGGTAGTGCTTGAGAGCCACTCTGCAAGGGACTAGACATCTTGAAAGAATGTTTATGAGCCAGGATCTGTATTTGTGGAATTTATAGTCAAGTCGATGGAAGGCAGATTGAAAAACGGTACCAAATGTCAAGGTGATTTGGTGTCGGAGGTGATTTGGTATAGGTGACAGGGAGGAGAATAAGGAGAGTGAAAACAGTGGGAGGCAGCTCTGGGAAGCCTTTCCAGAGCCGGTAACTAGTCTCAAAGCTACATTTCCAAAATGCCAGGTAGTTATGGGGCAGGGTGAGGGAGAAAGGGAGGCATTTTTCAGACAGGGGGAGGCTGCAGGGCATGAGAGCAGGAGTTAAAGGAGCACCAAACAGCTTGATGTATCTGGAGCATCAGGTCAGAGGTGAGGGGTGGCAGCACCATCAAGGTGTGACTAGAGTAGTTGGAAGGCAGGACCAGGGGTCCAGGAGAAGACATGAAGGAAACCATCATGTGTGGTGGGCCTGGTGAAGATGCAGAATACTGCTGATGCTGTTTCTAGCCTCAATAAATACCAAATGAACTTCGACTTGTCTTGGCTTAATGATGCTGAGAGATGTGTGACTATTTTTTGTAGGTGATGTTTACCAGTTCAGAAAGGAGTATTTGCAGCATTACAAACTATATATCATAGATAAGCAGATGTGGCCCCTAGAATTTGGCCTTGTGATGTACTTTGCCCTCAGTAGCCCTTGATGATCTTTTTTTTGGGGGGGGAGGGAGGACAACACAGTCTCACTCTGTCGCCCTGGAGTTGAGCACCATGTATCATAGCTCACAGCAACCTCAAACTCTTGGGCTTAAGAGATCTTCTTGCTTCATCCTCTCATGTAGCTGGGACTACAGGTGCCTGCCACAACGCCCTGCTAGTTTTACTATTTTTAGTAGAGATGGGGTCTCTCTTGCTCAGGCTGGTCTGTAACTCTTGAGTGTGGCGAGCTACCTTCCTTGGCCTCCCGGAGTGCTGGGATTATAGGCGTGAGCCACTGCGCCCTGCAGCCCTTGCGGATCTTTACTGTCTTTTTTTTGTTGTTTTGAGACAGTCTCACTCTGTTGCCCAGACTAGAGCTCTGTGGAATGATAACTCACAGCAACCTCAGGCTTTTGGACTCAGGATATTCTCATATTCTCATGCCTCACCTAACCAAGTAGCTACAGGCACCCACAATAAGGCCTGTCCAGTTTTTTTCTATTTTTTAGTAAACATGGATCTTACTCTTGTTCAGGCTGATCTTGGACTCCTAAGCTCAAGCAATCCACCCACCTCAGCCCCCACAGAGAGCTAGGATTACAGGTATGAGCCACTGTTCCTGGCCCTTTACTGTCCTTTAAAAAGGTTATACCCAAAATATTAGTCTACCTAAAAATAGAATACGTTATTAGCACCTTCAAAGAATCAAGCGGTAACAGATTTGGAAGATCATCTAGTGACCAGTGATTCTCAACCTTCCTAATGCCTCCTAATGCCATGACCCTTTAATACAGTTCTTCATATTGTGGTGACCCCTAACCATAAAATTACTTTCATTGCTACTTCATAACTGTAATTTTGCTACTGTTATGAATCGTAATGTAAATATCTGATATGCAGGATGTATTTTCCTTGTTACAAAGGGGTCGCAACCCACAGGTTGAGAACCGCTGATCTAGTCCAACGGCCAGCAGACTACACCCTTAGTTTGTGCAGTTCAAGAACTCAGAATAGCTTTTTGCATTTTCCAAGAGTTGTAGGGAAGAATATATGACAGAAACTGTTTGTGGCCAACAATGCCTAAAGTATTTACTATCTGGCCCTTTTCAGGAAAATCTTTACAACCCCTGGTCTCGTCTGGCTACCTAATGGAGTAATCCTTTGTGTGTTATTACTTGGCAAATAATCCTGTAATGATATATGCTTGAACACTTCCAGTAATGAAAAATTTATTATCTCTGATCAATCCATTTCCTATTCAGATAATTCAAGCTATTAGTAGTTTTTAAACTCTGTTGAAAATTATCTTAGTACATAGCATCCATTTCATTGGCCTTTTCTGGGAGAGGAGAGCTATCATTTAATTTTAACCTTTACTGAGCTCCTAATATGTTCTAGGCATTATGCTAAGTGCCGAAGAAAGATGAATAAGACACGGTTCTTGTGTCCAGTATCTCTTGGGGGTTATTTCTCGGAACCGTAGCAGTTGAGCTCTAGTCTTCTCTCTTATTCCTTGTCTTGCCATTGGGTCGGGACATGTTTCTCTAACTTATTTCTGTGTTGTTATCCCATATACATAATACAAACTTGAAAAGGCAAAGGTCATACAGTGAGAATGAGCCTCTCCACACTCTCGTCTCCTGACCCCCCAGCTGCCTTCTTAGGAGACAGCCACCATCATACATTTCCTGTGTCCAGTTGACTTTATTTTTTTATTTTTTTTTTATTGAATGGTAACTATGTACATTAATGCACTTCTGGGGTACAGTGTGGGGTTTTTGTCCAGTTGACTTTAAAGAACAACCGCACTAACCACAGGTTTAGGTCCATTTGGATGGAAACTTTTGGTAGGTATGTACTCGACATTTTCTGAGCTCCCACTCATGTTGGTGGCTGAGTGTGACTCAGTTTTATTTTCATAAAAGTCTTAAATTTATACCAAGTTTGGGTGGTAGGCACAGCCCCAGCGGGTATATATTGCTTAACCACCCACTCTGCTATTTCAGTTTAATCTTGACTGAACTTTTTGGCTATTATGGGCTTTCTCATGCTGCTGGTGTTCTTGTTCATTATGGCGTTGAATCTTCATCAAAGAAAGCCTTTCCTCTTTAACTGGAAGTGACTCAGTCCCGTTTGTGTAACTCCTGGGTTTCATATCCTGAACATGACAGAAATAGTTTGAAATAAAATTGAATCACACTTACACGTATTAATGTCTTTGTCAGTTTGTTTCCTTGAATGTATCTGAATGTTATGTTGCAGTGTGATAGAAAGAATCTTTTGGCTTTCCAAACTAAGCAGAATTGGCTTGGCACCTGTAGCTCAGCAGCTAGGGCACCAGCCCCATACATCGGAGCTGGTGGGTTTGAACCTAGCCCTGGCCTGCCAAACAACCATGACAACTACAACCAAAAAATAGCTGGGCGTTGTGGTGGGTGCCTGTAGTCCCAGCTACTTGGGAGGCTGGGGCAAGAGAATTGCTTAAGCCCAAGAGTTTGAGGTTGCTGTGATGCCACGGCACTCTACTGAGGGCAACATAGACTCTGTCTCAAAAAATAAATAAATAGATAAATAGACAAACTAAGGAGAGCCCAAAGTCTCACCTGCACTGTCCAGGGTTATATGGGTAAGCCTAACTTTTTAGGAAGGGGCCACGTTGAGATTTAGATTATAACTCACTTTCCCTCAGTCCCCCTATAACTCTTACTACTTGAATCTTCACTTCCAACCTGAGGACTATGCAGGCATCCTCAAACTACGGCCCATGGGCCACATGTTGCCCGCCGAGGACATTTATCTGGCCCACTGGGTGTTTTTGCCACCACTGCCTGTCCTGCTTAGTAGCCAACTCGTCCCAGGGCCCGCAGTCCGGCCCTCCAGCAGTCTGAGGGACAGTGAACTGGCCCCTGTTTAAAAAGTTTGAGGACCCCTGAACTATAGTGATGTGACATAGACCAATAGGCTCCTAAGTGACATGTTAATATGGGAATTTATGTTATATGTGATACTCCACTTCCAGTGGATTCCTCATCACATTTTGCTGCTGTTGCTTAATCCCCAGCCCGGGCCCGCCAAACAACAATGATGGCTGCAACCAAAAAATGGCCGGGCGTTGTGGGGGGCGCCTGTAGTCCCAGCTACTTGGGAGGC
>NW_003852496.1:7553123-7578998 GCF_000181295.1 Otolemur garnettii | reverse complement strand
CTACTTGGGAGGCTGAGGCAGGAGACTCGCTTGAGCCCAGGAGTTGGAGGTTGCTGTGAGCTGTGATGCCATAGCACTCTACCCAGGGGGAAAGCTTGAGGCTCTGTCTAAAAAAAAAAAAAAAGATGTTTCCGTTTTCTTAGCCTGTCAGGCAGTAGTTTCAGCCGCTGAATACCACCTCATATCCTTCTGCGGAAGAGGATCTTGTGTGCTAGTCAGGATTTCCCAAAGGTCGAAAAATGTTTGAAAGATGTGCCTCTTATGTAAATTATTTTCTTTGCATGCCTAGCTATCATTAAAAAAAAAAAAAAGCAACTTTATTGAGGTATAATTGATATAGAAAGTGTCTGTTTCCTAAGTGGTCATCTGGAGCCACTTCAGCTCAGCTGCTAGAGTGCTGTAGAATGAGGATTTTTGGTCTTTGGGGTTCTCTGGGACTGGCAAAATTCCATCTTGATGACCTCATGAGGTCATCAAAATGATGATGAGAACAAGTTACATTTGACCTTTGTAAGTCGTGGATGACTAACGTATGTAGAAGCCTGATGGTCTGTGACACAGGGTTTTAGATGAGATTCGTTTGTACCACTGTGCGCACCTCTGCGATTTCCTTCCATATTGGATGATTGCTCTGGCCCTGGCCTTTTTGTTTGACTCTGTTGTAGAGAACGTTAGCATGCAAATGAGTTTCTAAACATCTGGTTATTTTTTTCAGCATAGGCGAGGCTGAGGGTCACTATAAAGGTTGTGATAATAGGTGTCTTCCTTGAAGGCAGAACAGTGTAGTTATACTCTGTGAGGAGGGACTTTGAAGCCAGCAGACCTGGGTTACAATCTCAGTTCTCTACTTCCTGTGTGACTTTGGGCAAGTTACTTAACCTCTCAATTCCTCAGTTTTCTCTTCTATAAAGTAGGCATAATATGTACTATAGCCACTTTCATGTAATACGAGATAAAATGTTTAGTGCTTAGTACAGAATGAGCATTTGATAAGAACAGTTACTGCAGCTGCTGCCGTTATTTGAAAAGTTTTGAAAGGGTGTTATCAATAAAGCAAGTACAATTTGTGGCAATAAATGTTCTAGTGGAAATTTTTATCTGTTTCATGGAGCAGGGGAACCATTGATCCCCTGCTGGGTATTACTGACAGCTTCATAAAGGACTTAAGAGGTGAGAAGGAATTTTCCTGATGGAAACAGGAAAGGTTTCCTGGGAACATCAGCAAAGGCTTGAGGTTAGAAACCAGCAGGCTATGGTGGCAGCACCCTATTCTCTGTGTAGCAAGGCCAGTAGGGTTTTGTTTGCTTAAACAAGGGAGCCACCGGTGCAGATCATTTCTGGTGGCAGTGTGCCATCTTGTTTGGAGAAGAGAGGGGCTGAAGACGGTGACCGTGAGCTGAGTTGTGAGATGATGGCGGCCAGTGCGTGGTTGTGGGAATGGAGAGAAGGGAAGCAGACCCAGACGGGAGCATGAAGTGGCATGAAGAATGCACAGGCTTTAGAGAAACACTGGGATTTGGTCCCTGGTTCTCCTACTTTCCCAGCTATGTGGTCTGGTTTGAATTTCTTTCTTTTTTTTTTTATTTGAGACAGAGTCTCACTATGTCACCCTCCGTAGAGTGCTCTGGCATCACAGCTCACAGCATCCTCAAACTCTTGGGCTTAAGCAATTCTCTTGCCTCAGCCTCCCCAGTAGCTGGGACTACAGGCTCCTGCCACAACACCCAGCTATTTTTTGTTGCAGTTGTCATTGTTGTTTAACTGGCCCAGGCCAGGTTCAAACCCGCCACCCTCAGTCTCTGTGGCTGACGCCGTAACCACTGTACTATGGCCGCCGAGTCGGTCTTGTATGAATTTCTTACCTCTCTGAACCTCAGTTTCTTTGTCTTTAAAATTGGAGGTGTCAGTTCTTACAGCATCTGGGCGAACTGAACACCCCTGTGGCTATGCCTAGACTTGGTCTGTGCTTGGTAACTGTTACCTTCAACTCATCCCAGAGGGCTGTTTAAAGTTGAGCTTATAGGAATTAGTGCTTTATTGCTCACGAGAGAGAAAATTGAAGATGACTTTGAGGTTTGTACCTCAACTATATATGATGGTACGATTAAGCACACTGAGAAATAACAGCAGAAGGGACAGAATTCTGGGGAAAGAAATGTAGCGTTTTGGATTTGTTGAATTTGAAATAACTGAGAAAGCCAAGTCTTGGCTTTAAAAGACATGTACATTTTTGGAGGTTAGGGCTAGAAATGGAGTTCTGAGGTACTTTGGCATATAGACAGAGATTGCTGTGGAAAATGAATGATTTTGCTTTTGGGTAAGCTTATGGACTGGGGAGAGGGCTGAGTGTGGAACCCTTCAAAAACTAACAGTAGAAAGAAAATACCAGCTGCACTGTGGAGGAAGAGAGGAAAAGGGAGAGATCAGAGGCCCAGGAAGCCAGCGAGGCCGTGAGAGCGTTTTCCAGCTCGTGTTCCGTTAGGCACTGCAGCTACAACGGGGAGGGTCCCACGGCTTTTCAGGGGCCTGTGGAAAGGGAAGGTGCAATTTCTCAGAGTGCAAAATTATGAAAATCCTTTCAAACTATTAAAAGCCAATAAATATTTCATAGGAAATGAGTGTGCATTTAAATACATGAGACAGGGTTTAGAGGTGGGGCTTCCCACAGGAGGAGTGCCAGTGACCTGGACACACCGGAATAGCACCCAGCGCACTAGTCCCACCGACACACTGTGGCCACCCTCACCATTCCTTTTCCCTCCGCAGGAAAGTGAGTGTAGGCATCCTCACGTGTTTAAAAAGCCCTCAGAGTGGTGAAAGTTTGAAAACCCATGGTCAGCCATTGTCTGGTGCCTGAGGCTGTGAACCATACTGTGGCAGCAGAGGACTTGAGGGACAGTGATGGGCTGTCCTCTGTCATCAATAAATCTTATCAATTGTATAGAAAAATATTCAGTTATTATAATTCCTGCCTTTTGTTTTCTGTTTTTCTCAGTTTGTTAAGCCTCCATTTGTGAATGTTTCATTCATTGACAACTGGATTTCTGCCAAAGCGTATTTTTAAATGTGGAGAGCATATTCAGCCTGTTGAATAACAACCACCCACTAGGAAGCCAGTAGCAAACTAACCTGCCCCTAGAACTTGCAGGGGACTCAGTCCTTCCCTGTAGTGATCCTGCCTTTACAGCCTGTTCTCTTTTTAACAATCTACCATCAAATTGCATTTTAAAAATCCACTGCTGTGTTCTTTTTAAACATTAAAATGCATGGGCCATTGACCCTTTTCTTCAGCTTCTGTGGTGCTTTCATTACTGCTCTTCTCAAAGTTCTGGGCTGGCAGACCATGTAGTGCCCTGCTGTTCCAACTCCTGCTTTCCTTGCCTCAGCAGTTCTGTTTCTTCTCACTCCCTAATGTGGACACTTACTTCTCTGAGACTTTCTTGGGCTGTGCTTTGCTTTCTCTAACTTCTCAGAACTGAGCTTCCTCACCTGCTTTAGCTGTTCCCTCCACATCAGTGCCTCTGAAATCAGAGTCTGCCTTCCCGGGCAAGCTCCAGCTGCCTTGCCCAGCCTCCTGATCTTTGCCTGCTGTTGTGCACAGCTGATGTCTTTCCTTTGTTATTACCTTTCTGAGACTGGCTCTGCCTCCCAAGTGCCTTGTCCTTCAGCCAAGCTGCCATTCTCCTAGCTAGTCACTGCTTGACACCCCCCCCCCCCCCGGGCTTTCTCCTCTCTTTCATTCCGTGAATCCACCAAGGTAACCAAGTTTGGTTACCTTTTCTCTTAAAACTTCCCCGATAAGGTCTCTTTTCCAGTTTTACTTCTTCTGCTCTAATCCAGGTCTTCCTAAATCCTTACGCTCTTAGCTGATTTCCCTGCTTGCCTCCTTCAAAGCCCTTTAGCCACTGCAGAGTCATGTGCCCTGAGCAGAACTGCCACTGGCTCCCCCCCAAAGTTCTTCAGCCTGGCATTTAGAGCTTCCCTGGAGGTGTTCACCTGTGTGACCCATTCAGCTCTGTGGCTGCTCCTGCACAGCACAGACCCCGCCTCAGGAACGGCTGCTGGGATGCATCTTCACAGCCGTTCTTCTCCTCTGCTTGTTCCTTCTGTCCTCCACCCATCTTCAACTTCCTTATCCAGTCTTTTCAACATCACTCCTTACCCCTCTCCTTAACAGAACAAGTACTAACTTTGCATTTCATTGTATGCTTACTATCAATCCAAAGCTCCTTATCTCGAATTACGAAAAGCCAACAAGTTTGGAGAACTAAAAACTTTTTAATAATCTTGGCATAAAACTCAGGCAAAACCTCTCTATGTGGATATGTAGATATGTACTGTCTTTTTTTGGTGACTATTCATATGTTCTGCTGCAGAAATACTAATATATTTAGCCATGGGGTGATCGAACAGGATGGAAAGTGAAGGGACCTCATCGATTTGTGCTTTGTGAAGCTGCCAGGTTCCTCCAGCATCGCGCTTCTCAACGCGGAGTCTGTATCCCTGAGACTGCAGAGGTGATAGGAAGTTACAGCATCCACGTGGATGAGGGTCAAATACATTTGATTGGAGGGGGGAAATGAAATTTGAAAATATGTATCATGGCATAAAATGCAAAATTCCTATGCACTGAAAAGATAAAACAGGAGATTCCAATAAAATTCAGGCACTGTGGGAGGTGGGGAGAAACTTATCTTTCAGTCTAGTTGCAGCCGGGGGTGCTAAAACACTGCTCTCATACAGACAGAATTCTAACAGTTTGGATTTTTGCATTTCTAACTGGGTGAACTTAGCCTTTCATACTTGTAGTCTTCTGTACAAGTACACGGGATGGTGAAAACTTCTGAGACTAGACTGTGTTGAAGAAGCAGGAACACCAGTGCATCTGTCCCTGATGAGGAAGGAAGATGCCCAGAAGTTAGGGTCGGAAGGATATTTAGAAAAATGGCCGTGTCGTGAGGAGACGAAACTTGACAACAGGCACATCATTCAGGATGTTTTTCAAAGTTATGTCTCAGGTGAAATAAGCCAGCCACAAAACCACGAATGCTGTATGATTCCACTTCTATGAGTTATCTAAAGTATTCAAACTCAGAGACAGAAAGGAGAATGGTGGTTTCCAGGGGCTGCCAGAAGAGGAAGTTGTTGTTTAAAGAGTATAGAGTTCTGGTTTGCAAGCTGAAAAGTTCTGGAGATGTGTTTTACGACAGTGTGTATATATTTAATACTGCTGAGCTGAATACTTCAAAATGGTCAAGATGGTAAATTATATGTTATCTGGTTTTTACCACCATTTTTTAAAAAAAGTTGTGTCTTAAGGTAGTCGATATAGCTCTCATTACTTTTGTTTGATTTTTTTGTTGTTGTTTGAATTAAGCTTACTACAAATGTACTTTCTCACCAAGTTTTGTTTGAGTATGCTATTTTGTGGTGTTGTTTTTTGTTTTTTTGGTAGGCAACAGATAATGGCGGCAGCTACAGGGGATCCTGGACTCTCCAAATTGCAGTTTGCCCCCTTTAGCAGTGCCTTGGATGTTGGGTTCTGGCATGAGTTGACCCAGAAGAAACTGAACGAGTATCGGCTAGATGAAGCCCCCAAGGACATCAAGGGTTATTACTACAATGGTAGCGAACTCCACTTCCCTGGTCTTCTGTTATTGTCTCTGTCCTCCAGGATAGTGCTGGTTTTCCTATATAAAGGGACACCCTTGTTGTTTGTAACCAACACCCTTCAGTAGTTTCTATGTTACTTCCTGGCTTTTGACTCAAGTTCATTTTCATTCCTTTCCCCTGTTGTGGGGAGAAGAATGGGAATAGTGCTGAAACCCAAGTTATTAATTTAAATAATATACATAATATACTATATGTAATATAGTATATAATTTAAATATTAATATTGATTACTTAGCATTGCTGGGGGAAGAAATTTTTTCCACTGAATCTTTTTTATATTCTTTTGAGATGGGCAAATCTCTCATATTCACAAGAGCTCTGTTCTATTCTGCCAGTATCTATTCACATACAGTAGACCTGACATGGTTGACCACCTCCCTCCTTAGGTTGACCTACTTTTCACAGACTAGACATGCACCACATGTATGTATCAGTACAGTAAGCCCAGTTCCTTACGTTGAACACCTTCGTATGTTGACCAGTTTGTTACAATCCCTTGGGTGGTCAAATGTAGAGGTTCTACTGTATTATTCAGGGGTGGGGAATCTGTAGCCTTTGAGAAACTTGTGGCCTTCCTAGATCTTGATCTTAAGTATGGCTTTTTGACTGAATCTGAATTTTACATAAGAAATCCTTTTATTATAAAAGTGGTAGAGCAGAGAAACGTGAAATTTTTCTTGACTCATTTGGTGCTTAAAAGAAGAATGATCTTATGGGGCAGTGCCTGTGGCTCAAAGAAGTAGGGCGCCAACCCCATATGCTGGAGGTGGCGGGTTCAAACAGAGCCCCGGCCAAAAACTGCAAGAAGAATGATCTTGAAATCAGAAGGCTGCAGGTTCCTCATCCCTGCAGGAATTGGATGGGGCACTTTGGGCTCAACAAAGAGAACAAAACTATTCACAAACATTTTTGATACAGAAAGTGCTATTTCTGACTTTTAATTGAAAATGTGATAATGCTTCTGTCCAGGTGATTCTGCTGGACTGCCAGCTCGCTTAACATTGGAGTTCAGTGCGTTTGACATGTAAGTATTATTTAGAATAGTGTTTGCTTTTGGTGAGGGGTGGACATTCTTGCCTCCATCACAGGTGGACTGCAAGAGGAATTAGGGGAACTCCAGGTAAGCAGAGTCAGCACCTCACGATTCTCTTGCAGAGAATCCATGGAGACCAGTGCGAGATGCTTAGATCTGTCTGGTTCATTTTTTCAGCAGATATTTATCAGCCTATTAAGGGTCAAGTACTGTCTAGATTTATTGAGACATAGAAAACATCCCTCTTGATTTTGATTGTGGTTAACATTTTGTGAATCCATTATTGGTACTTTTTTTTTTTTTTTTTGAGACAGAGTCTTAGTGTGTCACCCTTGGTAGAGTACTATGGTGTCACAGCTCACAGCAACCTCCAACTCTGGGGCTTAAACGATTCTCTTACCTCAGCCCCCCAAGTAACTGGGACTACAGGCACTTGCCACAACGCCCCGGCTATTTTTTTGTTGCCATTGTTGTTGTTTAGCTGGCCTGGGCCTCCGTGTATGTGGCCAATGCCCTTCCCACTGAGCTATGGGCGCCGCCTATTGGTACTTCTTAATTTACTCCTTTAGTTGCTTGTCCGTGGGCACTGATCAATAAATGTTTGTTAGGCTATTTCCGTATATGAGCCACTGTGCAAGACAGTGTGGGGGTGATACAAAGGAATCTGATAGATATGCCCTCAAAGAATTTTGGTTTTTTGCTTGGGTGTTGTGGGGAGTTGCTGGAGAGAGGACAGACATTTATTGAGCACTTAATTAGCCAGACACTTGCATAAACATAATTCTTTCGTATATGCCAGGTGTGAGTTTCCTCTTTCTCCTATGAGGAAAGCATGGAGCAAAAGATAAAAGTGGCTTGCCCAAGGTCACACCTAGCTAAATTTAGAAAACAAGGGTGAAAGCAAAATAAAAATGTATTCAGAAATACACGTGAAATTGCCATACAATGTACATATGGGCACTTGTAGCTAAATATACCTTTATTTACAAAATATTCATTGCTGAATTTTATAGAACATTTACAAAGTATTCTCTACATGCTGCAGGCCACCTCTTCGTAAAATTTTGTAATGAATATTTTGTAAATAAAAGCACATTTAGTTACAATTTCTTGTTTTCCCTATGTCTGGCAACTTGTGGGACACCCTGTATTTCTGAAATCTTCCAGTGGGATTTTACTATCTTATGGAAATAGAGAAACCAGGAGGGGCTATGTTTTTAGGAGGAGAGAAGGTTGGTTTTGAACATGTTGAGTCTGAGATGACAGAGCCCACTAGAAATGTCCAGGAGGAACTGAGTCAAAGAGAGAGGGTTGGCCTGGATTTGGGAGACCTCCACACAGAGGGGGCTGTACGAGAGAGAGCGCACAGGTGGTGCCTGACGTATGATGGTTCAGCTTAACCATTTTTCAACTTTATGATGGTATAAAAGTAATATAATTCATTAGAAACTGTACTTTGAGCACCCATATAACTACTCCCCTTTAAAAAATTTTCATTACAGTATTCAATAAATTACATAAGATATTCAACACTTTATTATGAAACAGGCTTTGCATCAGATGCTTTTGCCCAACTCCCGCAAGTGTTTTGAGCATGTGTAAGAGTAGGCTAGGCTACGCTGTGATGTCTGGTAGGTTAGGTGTGTTAAATGCATTTTTGACTTACGGTAACCAACTTGTGATAAGCGTATCACGATGTAACCCCATTGTAGGTTCAGGAGCATTTGGATAATGTAAAGAAAAGCAAAAGGCCCAAACAGTGACTGGTCCTATTAGGGAGGGGAATGAGAATACAGAACTAGTAAAGGACACAGGGATTGTCAGATAAGAACCAGAAAAGTGTTACAGAAACCAAAGGAGAGGATTTCAGGAAGGAAAGGGAAGGTCAACAAGATCAGAAGTACAGAGGTCAGAGTTCAGTGCAATGTCTTTGGGTTTGTTGATTAAGTCACTTGTAGTCCTTAGGAATTCAGTTTCTCAAACTGAATTCTACGCAGAAAGATGGAGCCAAAAACCACAGTAAGGGGCTTTAAAGGTTATCGGAGGTTAAAAAATTAAATGAGGCCCACTTTTCCTGCTTTGTTTATACCTCAGCAACAAAGGGTATAAACAAAGCAGGAAAAGTGGGCCTCATTGGAAGGTGAAGAGGTCAGGTCGGCCTGACTTTTGAAAGTGGCAGTAGTCAAAGTTACGGTATTTAAAATGGTGTCCCTAGAATTTTTTTTCAAATCTCAAAAAATCAATACATACTGTTCATTTATCTCAATCAAATTGCAAAATTTAAAAGCATAACAAATCCAAAATGGTGCTTGTCTTGTAGCTTTAAAAATGTTATGTATTGGTGTTTCTTGTTCCCCTTGGAGCTTTCTCGCTCCATCATAAATTCCTTGTGATTACTTGTCAAAACAAATTATATCCTAGTAATCTCTCTCCCTATTTTGCCAAAACTAACTTATTTTGTAGTAATTGCAATATAATGAGGACAGTATTAGAAATGTACAAGCAATAAATTGTCTGAAGATAGGAAAGAGGGGATATTGGCAATTTAATTTTATATAATTATATAAAATCTAATATTCGTCTCACCTAGCCTTACTCCTATCCTTATTCTGATAATAGACTGAAATTTTGTTTGATTTTTAAGATTTTAATAATTTTATTCGTTGGAGCAATTAATTAGCAAAAAAGCAGTTCATAGAAGTTAGATTTGATCTTATCAGAAATCCAAGTGTCTTCAACATTAATAACCTAGAAATTTTGGCTGAAAGAGAGAAGAAAATCTGTGAGCCTACAGCTGTGACTTGCACAATGACTGCTTGATTTCATTGTGGTAGACTGGAGGAGGTGAACAGGAACGAGATCTCGTTTGTACTCTTGTGAAAACAGCCCTGGATTTGAAGTTTAAAGACTTGGGATCTGTGGTTCATTAACTGTGTTCCTTTGTTAAGCCCTTTTGGTTTTCTTGGCTTCTGTTTCCTCATCTCTAAAAATGGGCTCTTGGCTCCCAATGTTCTTTCCAGGACTAAAAGTCTGATTTTATAAGTACTTCTTTGTAGGGATGGCTGAGGAGTTTAATGAAGGTGCTTGAGGCCCCTCAGAAGGCATGAGTTCCTTAAATCCAAATTATTTGCATTTTTATTACTCTGTCTTTATTGCCATCTATCTGCTGGGGTTTGTAGGGGAAATCTTAGGAATTTGTTCATTAAAGAGTGAACGTCTATAAAAATTTAGGGTGTATAGGTATCAGGAATACAAAGACTTACGAAACTCCACAGCTCCACTGTGCTATGACAGAGAGGTAGAAGACAAATACTTGCAGTGTGCTCAGTGCTGTAATAAATGTGGAGAATTATTTCAGAAATACTTACTGATTGCTTCCTCTGTGTCCTGATAACAGAATGTGCCAGGCATTGAGCATACAGAGAGGAATAAGGTACAGGTGAAGAGCTAACAATCCTAGTACTCACTTACAGAAGCCAAGAGTATCTCATCCTTGCCTCGCACCAGATAAATCTTTTACTCTGCGTCCCTGGAAGTCCTACGGGTCTCTGCCAGCAGTTAGCAACATGAGGAGCCTATTCTCTAAATTGTGTTAGGTGAACTGCCAGTCAAGTAGTATTTTATCAGGTACTAACTAACTTGAATTGGAGATGCTGTCTTGTAGCATCCTGAGATCCAGTAGGGTGCTGAGATACGGTAGGGTGACGGCTGAATCAGGCCCCAAAACCTAAGAGCCCAAACACAAAGGAATTTTATTTCTTGCTCGTTTAATATTCCGTGGCCAGTAGTCCAGTCTTTTTCCATCTTGCAGTTCCATCCTCCCTGAGGGCTTTGCCTTGGGCGCTGGTTAAGACTGAGTTGTCACTTTCAGGTAGCAACAGATTAATGAGGAAAGAGAGCCAGGGTGAAAACAGGTGGAAGACACACACCCCAACTCCTGAAGTCCCTGGCTGGGAAGAGATAAGCATCACTTCACTAGGGTTCCCCTGGGGAGAGCCCATCGCCTTACCTGTTTTACAGGAAGGACTGGGAAATGTGCCCATCTACAGGTATCATGAATGTTTTCTATTTTCATTGAAGCAGTGGAAAGTACAGTAGAACCTCCATAGCTGACCACCTCAAGTTGACCTAATTTTCATAGACTGGATATGCACATGTACACATCAGTATAGCAGCCCCAGCTCCTTATTTGACCACCTCCTTATGTTGACCAGTTCATTACAGTCTCGTGAGTGGTGAACTTGAGAGGTTCTGTAGATTTCAGTCAACAATCTCTACACCAATGTGAAACTGGTAAAAAAATTCTTTTTCCTTTTCCTGGATCTCAAGTGACAAATGTTTGAATGGGGACTATTTCCGTGGGCCTCTTTCCCTTAAGGCATATTTGTCTTTACTCCTGAGAACTATTTTTCTTTTCTAAGCCTTGTGTTGGGCTTAGAGAAATAGAAGGCATCGTCCTTGCCCTCGAAGCACTGAAGAAGCAGCTAGTGCACGAGGAGTCACATACATGATCGGCCCTGCCCGGCAGAGGCTGTGTCTGTCTTACTCGCCATGTATTAGTTGCTCAAATAACTGTTGAGTTGAATGAAAGCAGTCTGAGAGTATGGCTGTCAAAATGGAACGTGTTGTGACTGATGGAAAGTGGACCCTGTTGGAGGATGTTACAGACAGAAACTCCTCAGAGATTGTTACCAAAAAGGAGAAGTGACAACACAGCAAATCCCCAGCCACCGCTGTGACTTCCCAGGCTCCCAGCATTCCCTGTGGGCATGTGGAGCGAGGATTCATCCTCTAGGTTTGAAGAGCAAGCTCTGCTCCGTGATAGGTATCATTGAGGGCTTGCTGTTGTCTTAGTGGGGAAGATTTCTAGTTCCCATGTATTTTAACAGCTGTAGGGAGATATTATTCACACACCATCAAATTCACTCCTTTAAAATGTAAAATTTGGCAGTGCCTGTGGCTCAAAGGAGTAGGGCGCTGGCCCCATATGCTGAGATGGTGGGTTCAAACCCAGCTCCAGCCAAAAACTGCAAAAATAAATAAAATGTAAAATTCAGTGATTTTTAGTAGATTTATAGAGTTGTACAACCAGAACACTTTTATAACCCCCTGGAAGAAACCCTTAGCACTCACTCTCCATCCCCTTCTTCCCTACCCTGCAGCCCTAGGCAGCCAGGAATCTGCTTTCTACCTCTGAGGATTTGCCTGTTCTGGACATTTCATATAAATGGAATCAGTGTCAGAACCAGAATCTGAACTAAATTCTCTTGTCTCCATGTCTTAAGCTCTTTTCCTCTCATTATCACTTTTTAAAATTCATCTCCCTGGCCACCTCCCTGGTGGAACTTGAGTCATGAAAAATGTTTCTCCTCTAAAACTTCAGATCATCCTCGCTAATTAACTTGCATAAGTGCTGATGTTCCTAGGAGCCCAGCCGGCTTGGCAGTTGCTTGAGTTCTTGGGATGTAGTTTCCTCCCTTCTCACAGCAAGGCTTTGGCATGGCTCTCACCCACCTGGGAGGTTTGGACATTAAGGACGAAGGGCACCTTCCCCTCTGCGTGTGTGTCCAAATCAGACCTTAGCGTCCTTCCTTCTGTTTCAGCATCCTTTTCAGCAATAATTTCATAAAATCAAGTCTGACTGGAGGAGGCCTGGTTTGCCAACTGCTGTGCTTCCTTCTCCTTCCTCTAGACTTAATCTTGCCCCTTTGTGATTTTTCTCTTAAGACCATCTTTGATGTCCTCATCTCACCTGAATGGAAACTATTCTTTTCTTGGAAGAGTGTGGTGACAAAACAACCTGTGATTTGCTGACTCATAGCTCCCGAGAGAAGGCTCTGGCCATTGAAAGTTCCCCGTCCCCTAGGACTTGGCATTGGAGCCTTACAGATGGCGTTTGGCAGAGCCATCATCACTCATTTTACCCCTTCACACCTGTTCTGGGTTTAAATCGCTTCTCCTTCAGCCCCCCTGAACCTAATTTTGGACAGACTTTGAATGAAAAAATACTGGATCTTCTAAAGTGTACAGCTGCCGTCAGTGCAATCAGTAAAACTGCATCCTCTCTGCTGTAGTTGTCAGTGATAACAGTATTAGGCTACTGATGAAATGAATATTTTCATTTAGCATCTGTAATCTCAGAAACACAAGTTAATCATTTCAGAGAAAAGACCCAATTTGCCCACATCTGAATTTGTGTTCAGGACCAACACCTCTCCTTCTCTCCTGGCTTTGATTACTCTGAGGACCCACAGGTCTTTGGGGGCAGCGTGAAGTGGCATGATAGATTGACAGGTAACCCAGGAGTAATTCATTTTGTCTGTGTGACTCAGACAACCAGCGGGGTTTGCTCAGCAGCAGTTCTGTGCGAGCCCTGTTTGGTGTAGGTTAGGTTGTGGGACCGTCAGGAGAAATCATGCTCCCGGCCCTCAAGGAGCTTCCTGTCCTCCAGCCGGGTGGATTTGACTGTTGTTCTTGAAAGTGCTCTTAAAATATCATGCTCAGTTTTATGTTCCAACTGTTATAAGAGAAAATAGGAGATGGCTTCCTGAAGAGGAGAGACTGGAGCAGAGCCCTGAAGCCCACGAGAGTCTGAGCAGATGGTGGATAGCACCTGGGAGAAAACGAGTTCTGATGTCAGATTCTAGCTCTTCCTATTATTGTGTGACCTTAGGCAAGTTGCTTAAATCTTTAAATGGGGGATCCAGCTGTTTTGAGAATTCAAACCTTCAGCAGTTCTTGGCTCAATAAATAAGGTTTCTCTCTTAGATTGAAGATGAGAAAGAATACAAAATAGGAAATGAACTTATATTTGGGGGGCAGTTGAATAGCACACCAAGAGGGTAGGGGAAAGGGAAAATGAAGGCTTGGAGGAGGGGAATGGCGCCTGCTTTTTAGTGCATGAGCAATGATGTTTGTCTTTCTCTAAAGAAATGTCAATCTTCTGTTCGTCCTATAGAGCAGTATCCTTTGTGTCCCACTACTACAGTGGTTTATTTGTCACCCCCAGCTCTCTGAGTCTCAGCTGTACCTAACTCTGCTTCTTCGCATCTAGGAGTGCTCCCACCCCAGCCCACTGCTGCCCAGCTGTTGGAACACTGTATAATACCAACACACTCGAGTCTTTCAAGACTGCAGATAAGAAGCTCCTTTTGGAACAAGCAGCAAATGAGGTTAGCTGGGAAAATGTATATGCCATATTTTCTGTGCTTCTGGCAGGTGCAGTGTTTCAGATCAGGAATGTAAATCTGTCCCAGAAACTAGCGTATGACTGTCCAAGATGTTTTCAGACTTTGGTTTATTTCTCCAGAGAATACTCCTGGCTCTCTCCTTCCGTGTCAGTGGGAAGGTCAGGGAGAAGACATGCAGGCCCTTACCTGGGGTGGGCCAACAATTCATGGCAGGGCAGAGGTTCAGAAATCAGGTTTGCTGCTGATGACTAGTTAGCATTTGAAGCAGCCAGACCTCTCCATGAGAGTCACACTCCTGGGGCTGAACGCCTCTGGGTGCTCTCCTGCTTGTCTGTCAGTCCTGTGTACCGGGCGCTGTAGGAGGTTACCGTTTAGTCTGTCCACTGTCTTCAGGGTTACCTCTGGTCTACTTTGTCTGGTTTTCGAGGCCCTCTGTGGCGTGGCCCTGCCAGCCTCTTTGCCCTTCTGACCTATTGCTCTTGCCCTTGCATTCTCTGACTTGGGCACGGCAACTCACATGTGTCTCCCTTCATCTACGTCTGTTCTCTCTTCTCTCCTCCGGATATGATGTTCTCTTCACCTGGAATATCTTCCCTTTGCTTCTTCACATCTGAGTTAGTGAGAGGAATTAAAATTGGGTGGGAGGGGATTATCCCAGTCCTCTCTAAACCACTTAATCAGGGAGTTTTTACACTACTCTTAAAAAAAGAAAACAAAAAAAACCACCAGAAATCTTATTGATGCCAGTGCCATGGTCAGATCACCAGGCAGGCTTCCCTCATATCCCTGGTGATGGATGCAGCTGTGACTCAGGTGGGGATGGTCATTTTTCTTAACCAGTGGTTTGATTGCTGCTGGGCCTTCTGCTTTGACTGTTTGCTTAAAAGGGAGTCATCAAAGAGTTGGATCAGGTTTCATCCACTTGGAAAAAAGCAGGTTGCTCCCCACAGGAATCCCACCCCTTGTCTGGGGCTCAGACCTCTCTCAGCAGCTCTCACCCCACACTCCCCTGCAGTGTCAGAAAGTGGAGGCTTCTCTTCAGCCGTCCACCCCCTCCAAGGTCATTAGGTCAGTAACAGGAGCTACTTCTCTCTGCTGTTTCCTTCTTACATCCATCCTTGCGGAATGGTTCTTATTAGCACAACTGTTTTGACTTGCTTAGTAACACAAAGTTGAGTAACTAATCTTAGCTACTAGAACATCTTGTGATCTGCAGCTGCTGACCAGCACCAGCTTTTGCTCCTAGTCTGAATACTTGCTGAGTATACATAAACTTGAAGTTCATTCTTCCTTCTTCATCGCCTGGGGCAAGATAATCCCAAACAAGGCTCCAGGAAATCCCCTATATGTATTTCAAATCACTTTGTGCAGGAGCCCCTCCCAGGCTGTGCCGTCTCTCCTCTTCAGCCAAGTCCGGGGAGAATTCCTCCCAGGAATTTTACATACTTCTGTGATAGCCAATCTCATAATGTTGAAGTTGCATGTTTATGCCTGTCTCTCTCTCTGGACTATGGAGTGTCTTGAGGGTTGGGACTGACTGTGTCTTTTATTTTTCTAATCCCGATGCAGCTGGTATATAGTAGACGGCAGGTACATATTAGCTAAAGAAAATCACAGAGGCATCAAAGTGGACTGGTTGCCTCCTCTGTATGAGAACTGCTGAGAGGAAGCATCTGGGCTCTGTTACTTCACTCAGACACTAAGGCAAATGTAGCCACTGGAGGGGGAGTATGGAGTAGACAGTGAGGTAATGACCCACTTCACTGTTGGGATAAGTGGTGCTGTAGGGAAGAAGAACTTAGTGCTTTTCAGCTCCGTGCTTTGCTTGAAAGTGAGAATCTCAGCACCTGCCTTGACACTTTTCTTCTCCTGGCAGATATGGGAATCCATAAAATCGGGTGCTGCTCTTGAAAACCCTGTATTCCTCAACAAGTTCCTCCTCTTGACATTTGCAGTAAGTAAATGGGTTCTCTGTTGCACTGAGACTAGAGAAACCCCCTGGCTCAGCACGCAGACACCCCCTGCTGTCTTCTTTCTGAAGCTTGTGTTATAGGAGTATAGGTGTTAAAGAAATGTTCATTTGACTTGTGGCCAGATAGTGCCAGCACCCATTACCAATGCGATATTAATTCATTCCTATTGATCATATTGGCAGTAGATATATACTGTGTATAACACAGTGACCCACCTCTTGTTATTCAAGACACGGTAAAGTCAGGTTCAGGGAGAAGCGGTTTTATGTTGCTGACATCTTTGACACAATCCTGCACAGCTTAGTGGCTGGTCCAAACAATAAGAGAAAGAGCTTTCTGGGATTAGAGATAGCTAAATGCCTTGACCACACAATTCTGGATTTATTTTAAGAAAGAAAAATGTTTTTTATAGGTGAGATCCAATTAAAATGAACATTAAGGGCAGCCTTGAAGAGGAAAAGGAATCACATTAGGGTAACATTTGCTGCCTGGGAAAGAAGGGTTAAGGAGCTGGAGGAGCTGGAGGGAAAGAAGGGCTAAGGGCAGAACAGCCTGCCCTTGGCCTTGGTAAGGAAGAAAGTAGGGAAAAGGCAGGGTTGCTTGTAAGATGCCAGCACTGTATCCCCCTCGCACACAAGCATGCACACACACACATGTGTATGATGTTGTACGTTCTTTGGAGCTTCTGATTGGAGATGCAGGGGAAAACACTGCAGATGGAATGATGATTTAAGGGAGACCGTGGACTCGCTCTGGTCGGCAGCCCAGCTAAACTTTACTGATTACCTTGTATACTTTCAATCATTCAGTAAGAATTTAACACATATACAAAGAAGTGAAGTAACATTAGGAAGCTACCATTTAAGATTACAATTCAGTGTGAAGGCTGAGGAACACATATACAATTGATTTTGTTTAGAGTAAAAACATAATGGAGACTGGCTGGCTGTCCTTGCTGGCCCAAAGTGAAGCTACACATTATAATGCTAATGAAGGAGGAAGACAGAGAATAGAACCCAATGCTCCAACGGTCTGTTCCCCCCCCACCCCCCAGCTACACCCCTGGCTGATTTTCCACACCTCCTAGGGAGAGACACTCTGCATATTCCTGCATATCTATAGGCAGGTACACAAGCTCTATCTTCAAAGAGATGCTTCTCAAAACCAATCTCCTGGAGGAGCACATTGAGGCGAACTGCCATGTCTTGAGCAAGGGGAGCTTATCTCCTACATGTGTATATATGCATATATGTGTATGTATAAAACTATATCCTTTATTCCTATGTTGACTATGTTCCATAAATTCCTATTGTGTATTTAACTTGTGTCTAGTATTCACTATTATAAAAAATAAAGCAGTATATTGAACAATATATGTATCATATTGTTGGCTATATTAAGTTTTTCTCTATTTCTTTAAAGTAAGTTCTAAGTTGGCATATAGACACATTAATGTTGCTGTGTAGTAAGCGTGTTTTTTTATCATGGCATCATGAACTTCGATAGTAATCCTCTTCCCTGCTTTTTTCTTTTTTGTGCCGAGTTGTAGGCCTTGCCATTTGCTTCCCTCTCACCCCATTTTCCTGAATGCTGCACCCCTGATTTATTGCCCAACACAAAGATGGGGATGACAGGAGTCAAACTCGGTCATATCAGTGAGTTGCTATCTAAAAAGAGCATGTTATCTAACAAGCTATAATGCTTTCCAGTAAGTAGTGAGGGAGAGTGAAAAATGCTTCATTTTTTATCAGCTTACTAGGTGCAATTTGGCATTAATAATTATCATTTGTCTTTGTAATTTTGTATATCCTCCAATAGGATATATTTTAAGTGTGGCTAGTTAAAGATTTCAAGTTACTTGAATATCAATACATTTTCTGTACCAAGAATTCTCATGAGTAGACCCATATTGACAATTTGTGTTTCATGAGAAAAATAACATTAACTCTTACTTAAAGTTAAAGTTAAAGAATTCTCATGAGTAGACCCATATTGACAATTTGTGTTTCATGAGAAAAATAACATTAACTCTTACTTAAAGTATTATCTAGGGCATGTATGTTGGCCTTGTTGCCGTTTCTACTGAACGTTCTTTCACCTGGCTTTTAAAAAATTAAAAGTCTCTATCTTCAGACACAAAGGGCTTTATGTTTAATTTAATCACGGTCCTTTGTATCCTGAAAAGAATCCTATGAAATTCAAGCCTTTTGACTTTTGAAGATGACCTAATAAAATTTCTTAGAAGAATTTGTGAGTTCTTTCATTTTGAATTATTTAACCTTTTACTAAAGATCAGTTATGACAAATCATTTAAGTACAAAGAAGAGAGAATACTCTGTGGAGGTGTTTGCGCTTTCCTTTCTGCTGTTTTTAGGACTCACCAGACTAGACACTTCATTAATTTCAATTTTGCAGTTTGTTTTGCTACCATGAAAAGGGAGTTTGTTCTTAGTTAATCAATTAGTAGCAGAATTAGAGACTGCAGAAACTATAATTACTAGACTTTCTCATCGGGACCCATGTACATATTTAAATTTATGTTTTAAAACTCATCAGGTATGACTCCATTTATATGAAAATTCCAGAATAGTCAAATCCATAGGAAAAGAAAATAGATTAGTGGTTATCAGGGGATGAGGGAAGAGAGAATGGGGAGTTTCTGCTAATAGGAGATTTCTTTTTGGGGTGATGAAAATATTCTGGAATTAGTAGTAATGGTGGTACAACCTTATCAGTATACTAAGAAAAAAAAATCCCACTGAATTGTATACTTTAACATGGTGAATTTGTAGTATGTGACTTATATCTCAATTTTTAAAAGTCATCTAATAATGTCCACTTTTCATTCTTAGCAAGATTCAAGAAGAAATATTAATTAGCCACAGAAACTACATTAGTGGTCAGTGGTCATAGAATGGTGGTGAGGAAGTGGTATGGATCCTACCATGTGTGATTAAGGGCCCAAACACCGGAATAATTCAGATGCAAGAGCCATCAGCCTGAGTGGGGACAATGGCAAGGACAGCCTCATGAATCCTTTCTCCAGGTCATTTCCCCTGGTGAGAGAATGACCAGATACACCCATGCAGATGTAACCTCTTCTCTTACCTGTGCTTAGTACCCCTTAGTGTTTAGCACCTCTCTGTGACTCTTAAGGTTATCATGCATTGATTCTACCTCTGCTCTATGCAGACAGTGAGCTGCCCTTGGCTTGGCACCCATAGCACAGTGGTTACGGAGCCAGCCACATGCACCAAGCCGCCAGGTTTGAACCTAGCCTGGGCCAGCTAAACAACAATGACAACTGCAACAAAAAAATGGCCAGGTGTTGTGGTGGGCGCCTGTAGTCCCAGGTACTTGGGAGGCTAAGGCAAGAGAATCACTTATGCCCAAGAGTTGGAGGTTGCTGTGAGCTGTGACGCCATGGCACTCTACTGAGGGTGATATAATGAGACTCTTGTCTCCAAAAAAAAAAAAAGAAGAAGAAGAAGAAAAAGAAAAGAAAAGGAAGTGAGCTGCCCAGTGGTGAGAGCTAGGGCTTATTCATCTTATTATCAGAGTGTCTCATGTTTTACCTTGCACATATTAGATAGCAAAGGCTTACAGATTGTTGACTAGAATTTTACCAATAAGGCATTTCCAAAAACAACATTATCTCAGACATGAATAGGTATGTGAGTATCACAGCTTCCTTATTATCATGCGTAACTGACTTGATTATGAAGAGAATGGTAACTGTGTTTGGAGGCCGAGCCTCCCCAGATTGACCATGGAGTATGTGTGGTACAGTGGGAAGCTTACATTTTGGAAGCAGAGTTATGATCCCTTCTCTGCCCTTTACTGTGTTTTGTTATTGTTGTTTGTGTTCTTTAATCCTTTTTCTAAGCTTCAGTTTTCTGTCGATAAATCAAGTGTATTGTGTTTATCTGATATTGTTCGTGTGAAGTATGTGAAAGTACTTGGGGAAAAGTCTTGTCTTCTATCACGAGTGCTGATGGGAGATGAGAATTTTGACAAGCTGCACATATTTTGTATACATCAACTCTTCTCTCTTAATGGGCTACATTTCAGCTTAATTATTGGTGCTATTCTAATACGCTATTTTATGTTATTTATTCTAGGATCTAAAGAAGTACCACTTCTACTACTGGTTTTGTTACCCTGCCTTGTGTCTTCCAGAGAGTATACCTCTCATACAAGGGCCAGTGGGTTTGGATCAACGGTTTTCACCAAAACAGGTATCGACAAATAAAACAAAATGCAGGTAAAATTGGGTTGAATGTGCAAGAGTAGTTACCTAATTCATTCCAGAGACAAATAGGTACTTCTCTGAGTGAATTGGTAGTAACTGTGGAATCCTTTAAAGTACCAGAAGACTGATTTACCAATGATTTGTAAAGTCATTTTGAAGAAGTACTAAATAATGATTTTCCAGGTTTTCAGTGGTATTTGACAAAATGCTAAGCCAATAGGGAGGAGGAATTATAGGAACTTTTTAAAGACTGAAAGAATTGACTGAAATGTGGTCTTCACTTTCAGTGTAGAAACATAAGGTGATATACTTTGGGAAGAGAGCCTTTGAAACAAACAGAAGACATCTCCAAATGCCAAGTTGCAGAACTCCATCAGGAATGGTACATGCAGAGCTAGTGTTGCCATTTGAGAAGGATAATAAGGTCATTAGAGATAGTTCCCCAAAGAGCAATTAAAGTAATGAGGCTGGTAGAACAGAGACTTTCCCAAACTAGAGAATTCTGATTGTTGTGAAAATAAAGATGTCAGGATGACTTGAATTCCTGAAGCACATTCATCACTGAGACACTGAATGCTGAAGCCAGGGAGCAGCCATTATGGATTTTTAAGAAAAATTTAGTACAAATCCCAGGTTGTGGTTTTGTGGAACTAATTTCCCAAGGAAAAAGACCTAAGTAGGGAAAATGGATTTTGCACTGAGATTGACTGCCGGTGGGTATAGGTTTCTTTTATCAAGGAAAAAATGTTCTAAAATTATCACAGTAATGCCAACACAGCCCTTTGAAAATACATTGAAATGTGTCCTTTAAATGGGTGAATTATATGGTATGTGAATTATGCCTCAATAAAGCTCTTAAAGATTATGGAAGAGTTCAGGTTAAAATTTATCAATGGTAGATTTATGTTGGGTTTTTCACGGAGAGGAACAGTATCTGGTTCCCTGTCTCAACCTCTGTGCTTGACAGCTTAGGAACCACCAGCCTGTACATTAGCATGTCCCTCTGTGCCCGTCTGACGTGTGCCGCCATGCACCTGAAAGTGTTATGTAAAAGTTAAATGGCATCATTTTGGGACAATTGATGTTCCCTTGCTGTAATAGCATAATAGGTGTGAGCCGTCATTTCTAGGCTTTTGGCTCTAAGGTACCTTTTACTTTTTGTTACTTTTTAGCCCAGAACTGGATATGTAATTAGAATAACTTAATGTTTCCTGTTTTCAGATTCAAGCCCTTGAGTGTGCATACGATGATCTTTGTCAAACAGAAGGAGTCACAGCCCTTCCTTACTTCTTAATCAAGTATGATGAGAACGTGGTGCTGGTTTCCTTGCTTAAACACTACAGTGATTTCTTCCAAGGTCAAAGGACAAAGGTCAGAGAAACTTTGATTTATTATCCCGTCTGGTTAAAAAAAAAATTGACCACTGCAAAATTCAAACTTCTTTAAATTTCTTTAGCCGTTCAAAAGATATTTTAGAACTTTTCTTTATCTCTACCCTTTCCACCCCTGCCGTTCCCAAATCAGCTCCTCCAGATTTTTCTAGCTCCATTCCAGCTCAGACTAATTTTGGATTCCTCAATTCCTATTAATGCTAAAGTTATTTCAGTTTCCCTCCTGATACATTTTATTTGTGAAACATCTGTGTTTTCGTTTCCATTCCTACAGCCATCCTGTAGTTCATGTCCCCATTATCTCACTTCTGGACAGTATCTTCTTGTTTCCATCTTGCACAAAACCACTACAGAAGAGTCTTCTAACTACTTGCGTTTACTGTGTCATTCACCGACCACGAGCCTGATGATGTCTGTCTTCTTTCCCCCAGCCACCTTTTCTGCTTCATCTTCAACTATTTTCCTTACAAACCACTGCTCCAGCTGAGCTTCTGTTTTTCTCCAGATTCCCACTCCCTCAATCAAATATACTTAACTTTTTTTGTCTTGTCTTCCCTCATTTTCTGTCTTCTTCCTAAAATATTCTCATTTTGTATCGTCTTCCTAAAATGTTCTACCTGTGAAAATCCTAAGAAACGTTCTTCCCTTATTGAAATTCTGCCTCCACCATGAAGCATTTTCATGGGTGTGGTCATCCCTGTCTGAACTTGCTGCCTTTACTAACTGATTCTCATTTTACAGGTGTAGGAACTTGTACAGGTTCCTTCTGCACCTTATTAGCCTGTGAGCTCCTGCAGGGCAGGGCCCCTGTCTTGTGGATCTGTGTCTGTATAGTGTCCAGTACTTGCCTGAGGCCCTCAATAAAATTCTTTTGAATGAATGCACGAGTACTGTAATTGTCTTTTAGAAGTGATCAGATACAAAGTAAGTTAAGACAATTTACAGGAGATTATGAACTAAAAATAAAAGACTGATGAGTATTATGAAGTTGTGGACCCAAGTAGAATAATTTCCATAGCCATGTTAATATATCAGAGCTGAAAAAAGAGAGGCCTCTAACTGATGCTCTGGATTATGCCTGAACTTAGGAGGTCTTTTTAAAGCACATTTTTTAATCAACTGCATTAGTATTTTATTCATGTTTTCAGAGGAAGCCCTTTTTAAATTGAGGACTGAGGATTGAATTCTTATTAAAATTCTTTTTCCCTAAGTATTTCATAAAACTATAGTGAAATTAGTATAGTCGTCACAGACCCGCAGTCTGGTATGATAGCAGGCAGGATGAGTTGGCCTGTGTTTGAGAGCCACTATAGGTCAGATTGTATATGGTGAGTCTGTGGTCCTCCCTCAAAGTGCAGCTATTCTAACATAAGTCATAGAAAGCTTTACCATTTAAAAGGACCTTTCACATATTTGATCATAAATGTGAAATTGGTGTGCCTGCATTTTCTATTTGAGGAAAATAAGACTCAAGAGTGACATGTCCAGATGGTCTGATTCCAAAGTCTTTCCATCACTCCCTTTCACATTGTTTGGGTGGAGGCGGTCCCTGCATGACCTATGGAATCAATTAGATCAATTTAACAGAGCTGCCTCTTGGTAGCTGTGTAACCTTGGGGAAATGGCATAACCTCTCTTTATCACAGATTATCTGTTAAGTGGTATTAATACTACCTCCTTGCAAGGATAGTGTGAATAAAATGCCCAGCATATAGCACGTGTTCAGTATGTATCTACTTTCTTTTGTCTCCAAGAGCAGCATATTTTGAAAGATTTATTCACAAATCTTTTGGGGGGGGTCTCCTCTGAAATGCTCAGGGGTACTTACCAGTGCCCTGTCCCCTGAGATCAACTGCCTGCCAAGTTCAGGCACATTCTTTTTCTGGGGGTCAGAGTCGTATCTCAGGAAACCATGGAATTACTCAGCACTTGTGTTGAGCACTTCCTAATGAGCCAGAAATTGTGAGATACAATTCTACCTATTTTCACAGAACCTAAGGTCTTCTAGTGGAACGGGAACTGAGTCATTGACCTATGGAAAGTTAACTAGAAATTCTAGTAATGGAAAAAAAGAGCCAAAGAAATGACATAGAATTACAGATGATACTTTGGTTGTTTGTCTCTTCCCTGTATTATTCTAGAAAGGATCATCAGAAGCTGTACAGCTTGATGGCCTCATAGGAATTCATGGTTTCCTGGCTGGCCTCCCCTCCCTTTTCCCCAGAATGTCCTCATCCGTCCTCCACACTGCCGCCCAGGTGCATTTTCTAACATGTACATTTGGTTACGTCATTCTTCTCCTTGAAAGCCTTCTGGATCAACAGGGTTTCTGTTGACTTCAGGTTAAAGGTCAGACTGTTTAGCTTGGCATTCAAGGCCTCTTCAGACCAGGCCCCTGCCCATCATTCCAGCCTCCTCTGATGCTCCCCAAGACAGGTCCTGTGATCTCGCAACACTGGGGCCCTCCAGATGCTGCACGTTGCCCACTCTGCCCACAGACCAGCCTTTCTGTCTGTCTCTGTCCTGTCATCTGGCTGGTGTCTCACTCACCTTTCTGATCCCTCCCCCAGTAGCTCTGGCAGATTCCTTGCACTGGTTCCTGGCCCTCTGCTGTGTTCTGGTAACAGCATCCCTCTTCGCACCAGCTAAGCTCCAAAGTAACTGTTGGTTACCTATCTTCATGCCCCGTGTCCCTCAGCCTGCGAGCAACTTTAGCACAGAAACCTTGGTTTACCCCACTTTGAATCCTCCACACTGAGTGTGATGCCTGACATGTAAGAGGATGCAAAGTGAGAATGTTAAGATGAGGAACAGATAATTGTGGACCAGTATGATCAAAGGTGGCTTTGAGGGAAAAGTAGGATTTGGGCAGAACCCCGAAGAAAAGATTTCTGTAAGATCTAGACCTCACTTGAAGGCATTCCTGATTTTATTGCATTCACCTGACTTACCATCTACCATGTAAGTCCAGTTTCACTTTAATGTTTTTTGAGTCATGATATGTCTTTGAAGGTTTTCACCCTCCTCTTCCAAAAATAGGCATTCCCTTCAGCGTGAACTCCTGCGGTTGTGCCCGGGCTCTATGTTTTGTTCTATTTTCTGCCTCCTCTTACCCACATTTTGATCTCTGAGAAGTCTGTGCTCTTCTGCGAGCCTGTTGCTCTCACGTACAAGGTGGAGAAGTGTTGGCATCCCTCCATGTTTCCCTCTTCCCCTCCTGTTTGCTTTTCTGAGTGCTCTCCTTGTGCCCATGACTCCTGTAACTGCTTTCTTACCAGTGACTCAATTTTCCCCCACCAGCCTGAACCTCCCCCTGGAGCCCAGACCACTTGACCCAGCTGCCTGTGCGCCTTCTCCGGCACCTCAGATTCAGCGTGTCCACTTTGAACTCCTCATCTTTGCCCCAAGGCTGATCCTCTTCTGGCATCACTGTTAGTCTCTGTCCAGTCTCGTGAACCATACATCTGGAGGTTCTGCAGGCTATCTCTCTGTCCCCTCCCAGCCCCCAGCCTGTGGATTGCACGTCCTGAACGCCTCTCAGTCTGCGCCTTTGCATATCTCCTGCCACCACCCATCTCAGCTGCTATTGTCTGTCTTCTGCTCTATTGCAGTGGCCTCCTAACAGGTCTCTTTGTGTCCCCTCTGGCCTCCCTCCAGCCCATTCCCACATCGTCCCCACAGTTTTATTTGGAAAAGTGCATCTGCTCATGTTGTTCCTGGAATGAGGGTTCTAGGAGTAGGAACTGCATTCTTACTAGGCCATACAAGAGCCTATATGGCCTGGCCTCTATTTGGATGTAGCCCCAGGTCATTCCCTGTTCTCTGCCACAGGGCTTTGCACACACCTTTGCCTGGAATACCCTGCTCTTTCCCCACTTCTGCTCCCCATCCACTTGTAGTCCCCTTTGCTCTGTTAGTGCTTATTCTTTCTTCAAATTTAAATTCAACCATTATTTTCTCAAGAAAACCTTCTCTGACCTCACTAAAAAGGTTTATTCCTTCTGTTATGAGTTTGCATAGTCCTATATATCCTGTTTTTGTATATTTTACACAATTATAATTCTACGTTTTCTTGAGTGATAGTTGATTAATATCTTTTCTCTCATTTTAATGTAAGCTCTGCCAGGGCAGGTCCACTGTCTTTAGTTTCCCACCATTCTATCTGTATCCCGTAGCATTCTGCCTTGTGCATAAAATAGGATGAAAGAAGGAATCCATGCACAAATAAATGCATTGTGAGGGCAGGAGGTTGCACGTGGGAAGCACCTAGTCAGTTCCTGGCACACGGTAGGGCTTCAGTGTTAGCAAGTGGCTCTTAGTGTGGCTTATTCTGAGTGTTCTCTCTTTTTTTTTTTTTTTTTTT
>NW_003852496.1:7508126-7552373 GCF_000181295.1 Otolemur garnettii | reverse complement strand
AAAAAAAAAAAAAAAAAAGAAAATTTGGTGGAAGAAGCAGATCCTCCAGAAAAATAACACCTCTGCATATGGTTGTACATCTAATGTGAGGGGGTCCACAGACCACCAAGACCTTTAGAGGCCCTGACTTGGAGGAAGATGAAGGGAGACCAGTGTCTAGCTACTCCATAAGTAGGAGTTAGCCTGCTTGGGAGGGAGTCTATGGTTGCTGAGGTCAGGAGGGAAGTGGTCATCTCTGTTCCATGTCAGAGTGGGACCTTTGCATCCAGAGGTGCCATTCACTCGTGTGGGAACCTTGGCCGGCCATGAGGGAGTGGGTACTTGACCCTGAAAAGAGCACGCTGCCAGCCATCAACAGCTGTGGCTGCCATGGTGTGAGTTCTGACCATGGGCCCCGCACGACGCCTTGCACATTGAGTGGCATTGTCCCATTTTATAGGTAAGGATGGAAGAGTGGCTAGGGAGTGGAAGCTGCTTCCCTCCTACAGTCAGAACGTTCCCTATATGGGAAGAGCTCACAGCGTGTTGGGGCAGAGTTGGAAGGCCAGACTGCAGGTCCCAACTGCAACTTAGTGAGGCGGTTTCCTCGGCATGTACAAGCAACGAGTAGTGACACGCCCTTACTTGTAGCTTGCTGTGAGAATTAATAGTTGGTGGATATAAACAAGCTTCATTCAGTTTTACTCACATGTCCTAATTGTTCAGTGTTAGAATAAATTTGTCAGTTTTCATTATCAAAGGGAAATTTTCTTTGGATTAGCCGCAGTGTCCTGCTATTCCATAAAAATGAAGTTTTAAGGCCCTGAGTCATGCAGCCATCTCTGGCTTTACCAAAGAAAGGGAAACTTTGCTGCCTTTTTGTTTTTCAAAAAACTTGAAAAAATCAGAAGTGGTCTGCCTGTAAGATAAGCCACCCCTGAGATTGCGAGACAGGCAGGGTCACCAGTTCAGTGGTCCAGCACATCCAAGAAGGTTTTACTCATTCACTAATGGTGCTGCTTCAAATTAAAGATTAAAAGCAAATGCATGTGTGATTGGCTTCTTCTCATTTCATGGATGACATGGTTATTAATGTGACTGCTTAATGCCAGACTTCTTCGTCACTTGTAGTTAAAAGTACCTGTTACATTATAGCAATGCTCATACTTCTTTAAATGTATACACACACATTTATAACTGAAACACTTGGATAAAACAATGTTTTCCTTTATTCAGTTTTGTCTTTTTGAAAAAGTCTGGTTGTGGCCCAGTAAATGATTTAAGAATCACAAATAGCTCATCACTTACAGTTTGAAAAAAAAATGCTGTATGACCGATGTGTGACCATTTTGGGGAATACTGGCAAATACGTGAACTGCACTCGGCCCAGCTCCATTCATCAGACTCATTTCCAGCTGTATCTGTTTTTAATAATCTCACAAACTTCTTCAGCTATTTTAAATGTGAAGATTTTTTGAGTATATTTTTTATATATTTCCTTCTAATCTTTTTCTATACATTTTAAAAACCTAAGACTGTGTGGTATTTTTACTGTAGCATTTTAGTTGAATAGTGTTGCACTCTATACCAGCATCCTTTCTAATGGATCTTATGGCAGTATCTTTATTAAGTTTTTGACATTTGGGTCACTCATTATTCTTTACTGTCAGGAGCTGCTTTGAGCATGAAAATTTTCCTTTCTTGCCTTCCTTCCTAATCCCTCATATTTTGAATTATTTCCTTAGAAAAGATTTCTAGATGGATGTAGAATTAACTGCATTAAATAATTTTGACATTTTAAGGTGTGTGATCAGTGGTGTGCTGATAAGCTTTTAAGAACTGTCTCTTACGGGCCAGGAGAGCCCTGATTCATGCTGCTTGCTGATCTCTGAGGTGTCGGTTCTCCCACCATGGCCAATTTCAAGCTCGCAGTGGGAAATCACAGAATGGGAAGAGATAGTGCCAGTGGCTCACAAGCCTGTCTGGGCCAGCTCCCCATCCCACACCACTGCTGCCCCAGCCTCTGCCAGTTTCCCTCCTGTCAACTGTGTGTCGGGCCCAGCATCAGATGTTCTATAGCTTTACACATTTGATAGGTTAAAATGGGCTTTAAGTTCTTACGTTATTTCTCTCAATGAAATGTTGGTTCCACTTACTGGTCACCTTGGCACCACGTTGCTCCAACACTCATCTTTCAGGCCAATTCTTACGATTACATTACAAACAGCCCACAGCGCTATCCCACTGGCCAGCCTTTTGGGAAAGCTTGCTTGACTCTTCTACTTTTCCTCAGAGTGGTTATTGAAAATTGAATGTTTGGGAAATGTTTTGTAATTTCCCCAACATTAGCCTTTAATTCTAGGGCTTTTAAATCTGTGAACGAGAGCAATAGTGAAGGCGCAGCAATTTATATGCTATTAGTTGGGCTCTTTCTTCACTTAGCAATCTCTGCATCTTGGCAGCTGTCTGTGACTTTGGAAGTGCCTTCAGTATTTATTTTTTCACCATACTTTTTAAAAATGTCATCTCTTATGTGCATTTCCTGTTATAGCAAGGATGTAAAGCACTGGGACCACTGTTTGGATAATAAAGGTAGCGGTTTGTCAGATAAACATGTTTTATTGAATCATTGTGGAAATTTTAGCTGAAGACACTCAAGTTGACAATTTAGTTCTTTTTCTCACGTGGTACAGTTTTCAGCAACTTGCTTGGTGGACTCTAGCCAGATCATGGCTGGATGATTTCAGTGAGTTGTTTACTCTCAGCCAAGTAGGAAGGAACATTTATTTCATTTTCATAAACCTTCTAAACAAAGTTTTTTTCTTCAGTTATATTTTGCTTCTTTCAGAAGTGTTTTCCCAAGTTCATTGAGCAAAGTCAGTTATAAGGCCCAGAACTCCCTCCCAGTGATCATTTATGAAAGCCATTAAAATTTTTTTTCTGTTTATAAGTTGGCTTGCCCAG
The DNA here is from genome assembly GCF_000181295.1 of Otolemur garnettii. NCBI lineage: Eukaryota > Metazoa > Chordata > Mammalia > Primates > Galagidae > Otolemur > Otolemur garnettii. Next base: position 7,549,430 of record NW_003852496.1, on the reverse strand, counting down.
CATTGTCCCAATTAATTCCTACCGTGCTTGAGGGTGAGTTGGTTCCTAAACCACTTAGCAATTTGGGACTGACTTTTGAATCATCAAAGAAAGATTAAATGATGTTCAGTCTGGTGTCAGATGGATTCTGTCATTTTCCCATTTGACGCATGCCTTCTGCACTCATGTGTCATATGGGTGGGAATATTGCCTTAAAGCATTTTCAGGCTGACTCCTCTTCATGGATAAATGATAGATTTTCCTCCTTAGCAGATCATTCCTGCTTTATATAGCTCAGTTTAGGTCAGGTTGCTCTGAAAAACATTCCTAGACTTTTCTGCTTTAAAAAAAAAAAAAAACCAACTTCTTTTTGTCTTATTACATTCCTACCCCATTGCCTTTGTTCTTGGTGTCAGAATTATGCTTATTCTTTGAAATTAAGCATCCACATATAGCATCTAATAAATATTTTAATTCGATGTATAATTTAATATCATTTAGTCTCAACTCTAAATTGACAGATGATGAAACCTGGAGCCAGAGAATATTTGATAAACTAGAATTTACCCCCTTCTTTTTTCTTCCAGTTAAGAAAAGATAACCTTGAAACAGAAGATAGTTAACTAGGTACAGTCATGAACTGTGTAACTGTATTTCAGTCAACAACCAACTGCACATGTGGCAGTGGTCTCATAAGATTATAATGTAGTCTTTTTACTGTATCTTTTCTGTATTTAGATATGTACATGCTTAGCATTGTGTTGCAGGTGCCTATAGTATTCGTACAGTCACGTGCTGTCCAGGTTTATAACTAAGAGCAGTAGGCTATACCATCTAGGTTTGTATAAGTACATTCTATGATGTTGGTATAATGATGAAATCACCCAATGACCCTTTTCCCAGAATGCATCTCTGTTGAGTGACCCTGGACTATAATGGGGATGGATAGAACTGAACAAAGAGGTCAGTGAAGTTACTGTATAAGAGATTCTATTTATGGTCCCTAGTCTCTGTGCTAAGTATAGGTAAGAGTTATCCTATAGGTGAGAAAATTAAGGCATAGAGAGGTTAAGTAATTTGCTACAGATCACATAAGAGTAAGTGACCCAGGACATTTGGTAAGAGCCCTTGCTTATGGAATCAGATTTGAAAATTGAAACTCAGAGCCAGGCATGGTATCTCATGCCTGTAATCCAAACACGCTAGGAGGCCAGTGGGTGGATTGCCTGAGTTCAAGAGTCTGAGACCAGCCTGAGCAAGAGCAAGACCCTGTCTCTACTAAACATAGAAAAACTAGCCAGGTGTTGGGGCAGGCGCCTGTAGTCCTGGCTACTTGGGAGGCTGAGGGCAGGAAGATCACTTAAACCCAGGAGTTTGAGGTTGCTGTGAGCTATGATGCCACAGTACTCTACCCAGGGCGACAGAGTGAGATTCTGTCTTAGAAAAATAGAAAGAAAGAAAATTGAAACTTGGCATCTTTATATGAATACTGTTTTCTAGACTGATACTGCCTAGATTCTTCCTAAATAACCCATTGAACAGCCTCTAGCTGCTCTATAAGATTGAGCTTTAATATAATCTGAGTTGTTTTGGGACCTACATAAGGCTTTTTCCTTTTAAATGTCTCTAAAGTTCTGTGATTCTGGAACCCAGAGGAATCCTATGAGATGCAGTGATTCAACCCTTTCATTTTAAAGGTGAGGAAAGAACCATAGCTGAGGAATTCGAACACATACCTGCTGACCCTCTAGCCAGCGTCAGGCCATTCTCTTCATTACAAGCTATTTCACCATCATGGGAGTAGGAATGTCAGGTTCTCCTTTTCTTTGTTTTCATGCTGGATAGAGTTATAAATGCTTTTTATGGATGTAAACAATGTAAAGGTGAAGAGATGATTACTTAGTAAACGTAGTTTGGCAGATGCTTTTTGTCACAGTTGATGGAGGGAAACATAATATAAAGATGTCCATGGTGGAGGAGTGCCAGATAGGGTGGCCAGCTGGATCCAGAGAGTTTAAGGAAGACAATCCTTAGTCCAGAGGAAGCCCTTGGCTAGAGATGGCACTCTCAGAGTTCCCTTCTTCCCATAGGAAATCTTCTCAATCATGTTCTCCCATTCTGAGCCAGAAGAATCCCAGTGTTAGAATGTCATTGAGTAGACAATGTATAGTATTGAAAAAGGAAAGCGCAAGGAAAAGGAAGTTGCTGAGATGCTGCCTCCTGGTTTTGGATGGAAGCTACAGGTCTCTGGCTATCAGACATCACCTTCCCCCTCTAGCTACTTGACAGGGTGTTGGGAAGGAAGGGTTCCTTATGTAGCAGCCCCGAGACGTTTACAGATTCATCTACTGAATAGATATTTACTGGGCATTGGATACTGTGCTGGAAAGGTGACTGTGGCAGATGCCGTTTCTGCCCTCACAGAGCTGCTAGACCAGCAAGAGAAACAGATACATGAAATGCATCCTGTATTTTCTCCATTTAAAATGCAAATTCTTTTTTTTTCATGTTTTAATATTTCTTTTTTTTTCTTTCTTTTTTTCTTTTTTATTGAGACAGAATTTTACTCTGTCACCCTGGGTAGAGTGCTGCGGCATCATAGCTCACAGCAACCTCAAACTCTTGGGCTCAAGTGATCCTCTTGCCTTAGTCTCCTGAGTAGTTGTGACTGCAGACACCTGCCACAATACCTGGCTAGTTTTTCTGGGGTTTTTTTTGGCTGGGGTTGGGTTTGAACCCACCACCTCCAGCATATGGGGCCAGTGCCCTGCTCCTTTGAGCCACAGGGGCCGCCCGTTTTTCTTTCTTTCTTTTTTTTTTTTTTTGTAGAGATAGGGTCTCGCTCTTGCCCAGGGTTGTCTCGAACTCCTGAGCTTAGGCAATCCACCCACCTCAAACTCCCAGAATGCTAGGATTACAGGTGTGAGCCACCACACCTGACTCATAATTTAATTTTTCTAAAATCACAAATTTCTTACAATTATTATGTATATGAATTCGTGTTTATCCCTTTTTTTAATGCTTAGTTTGGAAGTGCATTTTATCATCTATGGTGACTTGAATCAGGACAATACAGTGGATCAACATTATCACAGTCACAATATGGAAAAAATGGAGGGTGCAATGAATACTATTTTAAGACTTTTGTGTGTGGGGGGTAGTACTGCAATGAAGTATAATAAAAATCACATGAGTGTTCTCTTAGGTATTGCTACCTAGAGAGATCTGGGATCAGATTGGAGGGGTGTGTGTGTGTGTGTGAGGGCAGAGAGGTTGTGCAATGTCTTTTTTCTTATTTTTTTATTGAGACAAAGTTTTACTTAATTGCCCTCATTAGAGTACTGTGACATAGTTCACAGCAAACTCAAACTCTTGGGCTCAAGCAGTCTTCTTGCCTCAGTCTCCAAGTAGCTGGGACTACAGGCACCCACCGCAACACCATCTATTTTTAGAGAGGGGGTTTCGCTTTTGCTCAGGCTGGTCTCGAACTTCTGAACTCAAGCAATCTACCTGCCTTGGCCTCCCAGAGTGCTAGGATTATAGGTGTGAACTACTGTGGCTGGCCTTGAGGTTGTGCAATTTCATATAGCTTCTGTGCAGTTCTGATGCAGGTGGTCTGTGGTGGACCACACTTGGAGGAACTCTGCTGCTGATTATTAAGCAGGCATTGGCAACCCGCTTACACATTAGAATCCCCTGGAGAATCTTTTAAAACAACTAATGCTCAAGTTGAATCCCAGACCAATTAAATCAGAACCTCTGAAAGTGGCACTCATATAGAGCAGTATTTTTGAAAGCTTCCCAGGTGATGCCCAAGCATGTTTGAGAACCATGGCAATAGAGGGTTGAGGATCAGAGCAGTGCTTCTGAACCATCGTGGGCATAAGAATACCCCGTGTTCTTTTTAAAATACAGACTCTGATCCAGCAGGCCTGGGGAGGGGTCCTCCCAGGAGATGCTTATGCATGCAGGCCGCTGATGCATGGGCCACATTTTGAGGAACATGGGAAGACACAGAACCAATCCAGAGTTTTTGAGATAATGAAAAGTAGCCCAGAGATTTTTTTTTTCTCTATCTCTAAGACCACCTTCTCAAATGGCTCCCAAATTCAAGTCCATGGACTGGACCAGCTGCATCAGAATTACTCAGAAGCTTGATACAGATAAAGATATGGATGGCTGGGGTCGCCACTGAAGATTCTGAGTCTGTCAGTGATAATGTTGTTAGTAGCATTGTGTATATTCTAGAACTTTTCGTGTTCAGTGTCAGCTCATTTAGTCCTTGCTACAACTCGGTGAAATAGGTAATATTCTATCTCCCATGATTTTGATTTAAAAACTGCTGCCCTAGGCGCCTCATTTAACAAGAGGCTACTGGCAGCAGTCTTGGTTAACGCGATCTTTAAAGGTTCCCTGGGTGTTGATAATGTTTTATCTCCCTGTAGAAAAAGAAATACCGGCTCAGTGCCTGTGGCTCAAGTGGCTAAGGCGCCAGCCACATACACCCAAGGTGGTGGGCTCAAATCCAGCCCTGGCCCGCCAAACAACAATAATGGCTGCAACCAAAAAATAGCCAGGCGTTGTGGCGGATGCCTGTGGTCCCAGCTACTTGGGAGGCTGAGGCAGGAGACTCGCTTGAACCCAGGAGTTGGAGGTTGCTGTGAGCAGTGAAGTCATAGCACTCTACCCAGGGGACAGCTTGAGGCTCTGTCTCAAAAAAGAAAAAGAAATATCAGATAAATATACCTTGTATTTCCGGACTGATTAACCTTAAATATGAACTTGTTTGTATTAAATGTGAATCTTATCTGTCTACATTTTAGACATGAAAATGCTTCTGGACAGAAAAACCTTCAATTTTAGAAATATGAAAATGTTATGTAACAGAAGGCAGCAGATATTTTTAAGGAATATCTTTGAAATAATCAATAATTACCTGATAAAAGCAATACTGAAATTCATTTCAGAGATTTATTGACCATAGATGAAGACTACTTAATTGTCCTTCAAAAGGAAATAGAGGCCTGGTGTGGTGGCTCACACCTGTCATCCCAGTATTCTGTAAGGCTGAGGTTGGTGGATTGCTTGAGCTCAGGAGTTTCAGACCAGTCTGAGCAAGAGTGAGACCCCCACCTCTACTAACAATAGAAAAACTAGCTGGGTGTTGTGTGGTCCCAGCTACTCGGGAGGCTGAGGCAAGAGAATCGCTTGAGCCCAAGAGTTTGAGGTTGCTGTGAGCTATGAAGCCACAGCACTCTACTCAGGATGACAGATTAGGAGACTCTATCTCAAAAAAAAATAATAATAATATAGAGAGAGAAATAGAAAAATGTTTGGTACATCAATACAATTATATGCCATTCAGCTCTTACACACAATGGTTGTAGAACAACATTTATGGACCTGGAAGAGAATTTACAACATAAGAGCTATAAAACATTACCTATAGCATGATCTTATTTTTGTTTAAAAGTTGCAGTAATTAAAATATATTTATGCAAAAATTAAAGTTATGGGTGGTTATACACCAAGATGTTAAGGGTAGTTCTCTCTAGATGGTGAGTAGTCTTTCTTTCTTTCTTTTTTTAATCTGAATATGCTCCTGCTTTGTGGCTGACACTAACCAAGTATCATGGGGACTAAGTGAAAGTATTTGGGCTGATTCCATCCTTACAGAACTAACTGGATGTAGATTAAACAAAAAGATAACATCTTTTTATTTAACCCATGCTGTGCTTATAAGTGCTTATAAAGGAAAACTGTGGATTAATTCATGTTTCTCTGCCAGCCTTCTTCCCTCTCCCCTAATTTCCATCCATTACCTCCTTTCACTCATCCATCCATCCATTTATTTATCCATTCATCCTTTTTATCATTCAACAAACATTCACTAAGTATCTGCTATATATTAATGTCTCTCACTAATACTCCCTGCTCCCAAGATGTTCATTGTCTTCTTTTTTTTTTAAATTTTGGAATAATTTTAGATGTATAGAAGATAATTGCAAAGATAGTACAGAGAGTTCCCACATACCTTTACCCCATTTCAATTTTCTCTAACGTTATTACCGTGTATTATTACGGTATATTTGCCAGAACTGGGAAGCCAACATTAGCACATTATTATTAACACTAAACTTTATTTGGATTTTCCCAGTAACATCCTCTTTCTGCTCCAGGATCCAGTCCAGGGTGCTACATTGCATTTTATTGTCAGGGCTTAGTCTCCTCTGGTCTGTAGTAGTTTCTCAGACTTTCTTTAGTTTTGGTGGTCTTGGCTGTGGGCAAGATAAGCTGGTCAGTTATTTTTTTACAGTGTCTCTCCCTTTAGGTTTGTCTGATATGTTTTTGTGATCAGGCTGGGGTTATGGGTTTTTGAAAAGAATCCCACTGAGCGAAGCACCCTTTTGCCACATCATGTCCAGGGGTACCTGATATCCACTGCCATTCTGATAATGTTAAATCAATCACTTGGTTTTCCAGGTTTCTCTACTATAAATTTACATTTTTTTCTCGATAAGTGAGTCACTAAGTCCAGCTGTCCTCAAGGAGGGGAAGGATTACCTTTTCTCCAGAAGAGCAGTATCTATGTGTTTTGTTGGAAATCTTTAAGGAATAAATTATCCCAATGTGAGGTCAGAGTGACCTCATTTTGTAAAAATACTAACAAACAGTTTGAAGTCAAAAAATATTTGACAAACAATTTGAAGATCTCTTCCCATCCCCTTTCATAACTGAGCTAACTACTTGAGCAAATACACCCTGCAGAAACAGGAAGATTAGCTCAAAGCTGAAAAAACTTATGACCTTCACCTTCATTTATTCCATTATTTATATCAGTGTGGGCTCATTGATATTCATTTTATGTTTTGGGTTATAATCAAGCACTACCTTACTTTTTTGCTCCAATTGTTTGCACCTTGGCCACTAAGAGTCTTTCAGGTGGCTCCCTGATATGGATGGTGTGGCCCCATTTGAGTACCTTCTTATTTTCTGGTACTACAAGATGCTCCAGTCTCATTTTACATTTTCCCTGCCTGAGGCTTCGGATTAGCAGTGTGTCCTAGGAGCCCTTACTCCTTGTCTTGGAAATTGGTGTTTAGAAATCAAGATGTGGGTGCAGGGCATACATTGTCTTTGAGAGGAAGGAGATAGAAAAAGTGGAAAAAAGTTATGTGTAATCTACAAAGAGCCATGGAAGCAAGGAGTACAGAGTGGCTAATTTTTTTTATTATAATTTGGGATTAATTGAGGGTACAAAGAATTAGGTTACACTGATTGCATTTGTTAGGTAAAGTCCCTCTTATAGTTGTGTCCTAGCCCCAAGAGGTGTACCATACACCATGACCCTCTATCCTTCTCTCCAGAGTCTCCCCTTCTGCCAAAGGAAGTCTGCACTGAAGAAATGGTATTTTAAGTTGAATAGAGTTTCTAGAGGGAGGTCAGGATTAGAGGGGAGGGATGGAAAAAGGAGTAGGAGAAAGTGTATATTAGCACTGTCCAGGGCAACTGTCTTTTTAATTTGATCTGACTGTAGACTTAAAATGGTAATGGCCCTTCTTTAATTTTCTCATTAACATAGTCATTTCCACAAATACATTTATTTCATTGTATTTCTTTAAAGGAAGATTTTTCTCTATGTAAGCCCTGACTGTTGACTGTCTTCCCTCCGTCCCTGTCTTCCTTCTAGTCTTTTCTTCCTCCTAAATGTATCTAATTCTTACTCTCTGCCAGGCCTAATGCCAGGCACAGAAGGTGCAGGGAAGAATTTGACAGCTCATTTTATCAAGAAGTTTTCTAGTCCAGTGTGAGATCCTTCTGCTGTCTTCTGTTCCTTCTAGCCCTTTACCAAGTGTGTAATTATTTACAGAAAGCATACAAAGTGAAGAGGAAGTACCAGCAATGTCTGTATTGTGAATCTGACATGATACTTGACTCACTCGAAAGTCTCTTCTGTTCACAGGTAACAATTGGTGTATATGATCCCTGTAACTTAGCCCAGTACCCTGGATGGCCTTTGAGGAATGTTTTGGTCCTAGCAGCCCACAGATGGTATTTATAAGAGTGTGTCTGTCTGTCTTTGTCTGTATGTTTTCAACAAGGTGTCTGCCTCTGTCTGTATCTCTGTTTTCCCAAATGTATTTTTACATTTATAGCATGAAAACAAGATAACAAATTAATAAATCAGTCAGAACCCAATTTTCATACTAGTGAGCCTTTGGCCAGGTCTGTTAGGAAGCTGCAGATCATACTGATTGTACTGTGCTAAAGAGATTTTACATGAGGGTAAGGTGAGGTCCTATTGCTGAAATTCTGAAGCCCTCCTTTTCAGCTATCTGGTTTGCCTTCAGAGAGAACTTTCCTCTTATTACTGTCATCATTTTTTCTAACCCTAAAATACTAATAATTAAAACAGTGGGTATCTGAAAAGTCAATATATATTTTAAAAGATACTCAACATCATTAGTCATCAAAGAAATAAAATGAAAACCACAATGAGATGCTAATACATATCTACCAAAAGGACTTAACAGAAATAATCATACCAAGTATTGTAAAAGGTGTGGAGCAATTGGAACTCTGCTGAAAAATGGTTGGCAATCTACCAGAGTTAAAAATATCTATGGCTCAGCGATGTTACTGTTGAGTATATTATACACAGAAATGCACATGTAAATACAAGCAAAACACATATATAAGAATGTTTATGGCAACATTATTCTTAATCAAAACCTGGGAATAACCCACATGTCCTTAAATAATGAAATAGAGAATAAATTGTAGAGAACCCCTTACAATGGAAGGCCATGTTGCCACGAATGTTAGTGAACTACTGATGCATGTATCAACATGGGTAAACTTAAAAACAATATTGAGTGAAATGAGCTAGACTCCAAAGAATACACATTCTGTGATTTCATTTGTGTAAAATTCAAAATAGGCAAAGTGAATGCATAGACTTAGAAGTTAGAGTAGTTATTACTTTGGAAGAGGGTGGTTTATGACTGAGAGAAGTCATGAGGCAGGTTCCTTTATATTTGGGATTTGTGTTTTCTTTCTCTGCTTTACTTACATAAAAATGTTTATTTAAAATTATGAAGGTAGATAAATTATAGATTTTTCCCTAGAGAGATACCTATAATTAGCCAGGTGGTAAGTCTGTAGAGTGCAAATAGGATTCATAACTATTGATCTAACTGAGGTGCTATTTCACATGGAGAGAAAGGGAACCAGAAGAACCCTTGTCTTAAAGGTTCTTTTTAAATGTCTTATGAGCATTTTTTTCCTGTATTTAAAAGATTCATTTGTCTGAATTATTTATATTCAATGTGATTGTTATATACAATTCACCTAGAGTGAAATCACAGCCAATTCATTGTTCAGCCTTCCTCTAAATACTTGGAAGGAGGAAGCATATGTGAGTATGTTCAGAATCTCTCAAAAGTGAAGGCCATCCCCCAGGGGTGTCAGAGAGGCATAATTACAGTGAATTGAAATCTCTCCAACTGCTTTGCTGAAGCTCTTATGTGAGCTCTTTTTTTTCTTCCCTTAAAAAAATAAAAAAATAAAATAAAAATCCCGGATGTGACAACAGGAGTAGCAGTTTCCAGTCTGTTGAAGTCGTCTGCTTCCGCGACCGCACCATGCAGGGGGCGAGAGACATTGCCCACAGCATCATCTTCGAAGTGAAGCTTCCAGAAATGGCATTTAGCCCAGGTAATTTGCCGGTCTTTGAGAATGCATATAATTATCATTTATCAAAAATGAATCAGGTTTACTTTCCTTTCATTATTTCACAATGGCAGCAGAAGGGAGAGAAAAGTACAACTCCTTCTTCTTTGCTAGTGGGAACACCTACTTTGAGCAGAGGGCACACTCTGCTATTCAGCCTGGAACAAAGGCAAAGATTGTCACTAGGAAATTTTCTCCAGCCAGGTTTTTTAGTTTTGATGATTTCCTCCCCCGCCCAGTTTTTACTTTTATTTTTGTTTAATACATCCTCCATTTGTGGAGGATGAAGTATTAAGGCATTTACATATTTATTTATTTATTGTATACTTACAGTTGTGTGGGATTCTATTCTCCATATAATAAAGTGGTCAGTAAAAGTGCCTTTTCTCTTTCCACATTTAATATTTTCATTTGATCCTATGTGAAAGACATCAGCTATTATTTCTGTTTTGTAAATTGAGAAACTTAGCCAATAGACATTTTATCTATAGAGATATATATGTGTGTGTGTATGTGTATATATTTTTGCGTATGTACACATATGTATATTTATGTATGTCACAGAGATAGAATACATACGCAAGTTTGAGTAAAATAAGGATACTAATGGCCAACTGGAGGAATGTTCCTTATGAGGAACTCGTACCCTGTGTCAAAGACAGAGCACAATGTCTGGCATACCACACGTGCTTAAGAAATACTATTTTACCCTGATTTCCCATCTCATGTGAAGCCTGGTACTCTTATACCTCCTGCTGAGATAATCCCTCATATCCATGTGATTTACATGCTCTCTGCACAACTTTCACCTATGTTCAGTCTGTTCCTCGAAACATCCCCATGGTTCCAAGGCATAGTTTTTTCTTTAATCCATAGGGAAGGGAGGGGTGAGGTTGTCAAAATCTCCTCTGAGTTATCTTTCCTGGAGTGCAAAAGTCAGAAGAATTCAGGATTGACTCAGGCGATGTTTCATCAGCAATTCTAGGCTCTGGCACTGTGTTTTAAATAGACTTCTGGGAGAGATTGACAGGGTTCTCTGCTTGATCAGTCAAAGGAGGAGCTGTTTTTAGTTCAGAGCATTAAGAAATCCATTGCCTTTCTGCTGTCTTTAGATTGGATTGGAATGTATTGGATTTAGCACCCTCTTCTGGCACATTCTAAAATAGCATCTGTATATTGTCAGCTTACATGCCATACCTTTGTTTTATTAAACCATACTTAAAGGTATTCTAGGGGAGTACAGTGGGAGTTAATTAAAAAGTGATGTGAGTTTGGTATTGCCAGGCACCTTCCAGTGGTGCTCACTTAATCCTGCCGACCACCCTGTGGGAAAGTACTTTTCATTTTTATGATAAAGTCACTGAGTTACTTTCACTTGGTGCTCTCTGTAGTAAGGCTAAATGCTTGGCACTGCTGATATTCAAATTTGGGAACCACCATGCATTTCCACTGAAAACATTTTTCTATAGTAAATGAAGATTTTTTAGTTGAGGAAAGGCAAATGAACTTGTTTTTCATATAAATTAATATTTTCCCTCTTAGCTGTAAATAAAACTTTATGAAGAGTTATTTTATATCATAATGTGGGCTGAAGGTATTAGTATGGTAGTACTTTTGAGTATTTCTAAGATACCCCATAAGCACAATGGCATATGAAGTATTATTTTAAATATCCTTCTTTGGCTCCCTCTGGGTGCAGCCACACCCACTCTCCATCGCTGGCACAGTCTATCCTGGCACCTGGCAAACAGAGGGAGCAGCTACTGCTGGGACTGGGAGGAGATCCCCCCATTCATCTTCCCTCTGATCCTTCGTGTGCTTCTCCCAGTTTGTGAGCTGTGGGAGAATAGCACCTGATGCTCCCCTAAAAAAATCCTCTCATTAATTTGTGGTATATTATAGGAGTATAGCTTATATGGGGGCAAGTATGGTAAATTAAGTGTTATTGTCAATATTTTTTCATTATTAGTTTTGTTCTTTTTAAAGAGATGGAGGTCTTGTTGTGTTCACTAGTCTGGCCTTGAGCTCCTGGGCACAAGTGATCCTCCTGCCTCAGCCTTCTGAGTACCTGGGACTAGAGGCACCAGCCCAGTGGAGTTTGAGTGTGGAGATCTTTTAATTTTAAATGATACTTTATTTTTGTCTTATAACTGTAACAGGAGAAAACCTAGGCTGGAGTTATTGATTATGGAGTTTCAGGCTACAGTGAGCTATGATGATCCCAGTGCTCTCTAACGTGGACAAAAGAGTGAGACCCTGTCTCCAAAAAATAAAAGGGGGGGAAGGAGTATAGCCAAAAAACCAGTGTACAATTAGAAACAAAAACAAAATTCCTCCTACTAAAAATACATCTTTAAGTCAAGGAGTTTCTGTCCCTTCAGAGACTGTTACTTAAAGCAAACATTGGAGGTAATTCTGGAAGTGTAAGTTGTGGTTGGGTGAGTTCTCTGATTAGGAATCGAGGCTTTATTGTGAACAGTGAGATTCAGTGAGAAAGGGAGAATGATAGAGGTCTTGAGATACAGGGCTGGAAGACAGTGGATGGCCCTTACTAGCGAGATCTATAAGACGATGGCACCACCAAGGGCAGTAAGCCTTTCATTAATGTGAGGAGGTAGCAGGAGTGGCACAGAGCAATTGAGATCTTTAAGAGATTTTTGCAATAATAGGATAGAGCAGCATTTCCCTGAATGTGTCCTGTGAGATTTTAATTGGTGTTACAGAGTGATGGAGGCAGATAAGGAGAGCCTTGTAAGTTTGGAAGATGTAAACCAATAAAGGGGTATCTTTCTGCAGGCTGTGAAGAGCTTATATCTCTCTCACGTGCAATGTGACTCTTCAGATTTGGGTGGTAATGGGACTGGATATAAAATATAGTTATAAATATAGAAGCATTTCCAAGTCTGGTTAGCCACAGGATCCTTGTCCGTTGAGAGCACTTCAGGAACTGTTGGAATTAGAGTTACAGAGGCTTCCGTAGCAGGAATTAAAAGAGGGCGGTGGAGAATGGATAACTCAGGGAAGGGGTAATTCAGAACAGATAAAGATTAAAGGAGGTTAAAGGAGAGGGCAACTTAACAGAGGGCCGTGAGCACCTGGGACTGCAGTCTGTACACAGGTATGGAGAGGCTGAGCCAGAGGGACATGGTAAGGATGGCAACAGGAGGGAGGCACTGAGCTAGCGGGTCCCCTCCCCATAGGAATGTCAGTGCTGCAGTTACGTTGGCTTGTCTTGCTTCCATAGAGAGCCCTCCACGGGGTGATACCTACTCCAGACGTGTCTTTTTGAGGGGCACCTTCCGGTAACATTGGAACTGAGGCACGTTGGGCCAGAATTAAGGGCTATTTCAGAAGCTCCTATATGAGACTGTACTCCAGTGTGATGGGCTGTAAACAAGATTCCCAGGAGCTGAGGAAGATGAGGAGGCAGCTGTACACGTAGATGGAAGTGCAGGCACTGGGACTGCTTTGGGAAAGAAGCGAACCAAAAGCTTAACACTGGTGGGCTGTCGTGAACGTTGACCGTTTTTTAAGCAAGCTTACTGCTTGACTTGTTTGTTTTTATTCTCCCTTCTTTCATTAAACTTAGCATTTTATTTGCCTTAAGATTGTCCTAAAGCAGTTGGATGGGAAAAGAATCAGAAAGGAGGCATGGGACCGAGGATGGTGAACCTCAGTGACTGTATGGACCCTAAAAGGTATATTTGGGGAGCCACTTTCTCCAGGGGGATTATTCATACACCAGGTTCTGTCAGGCCAACACCGTGTTCCATAATTCAGTTCAGGGCTGCTGTTCATATTGACAGGAAGTGTTCTTCTGCTCTTTGCTACGTGACTCTGAGGTTTGGATGTAGGAATCAGTATTAGCGATGGATATCCTGAAGGGCACACAGTTCATCTGTTCTTCCAGTAGTGTCCGACCTTTTTTCTTTTCTGCCACACATGGGAAGAATAAGAGTTGTCTTAGGCCATGTAGTAAATACACAAATACTAATGAAAGTTGATGAGCCAGAGAAAAGGCCTGTGCATTCTTCTTGTGATATCTGACACCACAGATAAACAGAACAGTCCTCAGGTAATCTGCATGCAGCCCGGGGGCCCCAGTTTGGACACCTCTGTTAGACACTTGTTCTTGCTTCAAGTTCAGACTTTCAGACGGTATGCCCGTAGCCCCCTTTGGTTCTTTATTCATTGCCCTGTAGCTTTGTCCTTTTGGCCCACATTGAAGGACGTTGCAAGAAGTATTTCAGGGAAACCAGTGCTGTATTTGAGGGTGAATATTAAAGAGACATGGAGGAAATTTCTGTTTTCACTACTAGTAAAAACTTTCCTTTTAATCATCAGCTGGTGTGTTTTTATTCGTGGACACATTGACTGTTAGAATTGGCCTTGTTTTTCTTTTTACCTTGGCCACTAGGAGCTCAGTATTAAGTTTGTGGCCCACCACTAGCAGCAGCAGATGACTGCAGTGGTCTGAGTTCTGTGTGGGAACCTTTCTCCTCCTTGCTCACCCTTCTAAGCTTTATCCCTTTGGTCACAATTGCCTTATTGTGTATTTCATTTTCTCCCATAGCTACTTCATACCTGTATCTTTGTGGGGATAAATGAGTCAACGACTGAATAAATAAATCTCTCATTTTCTAGGTTAGCTGAGTCATCAGTGGATCTAAATCTCAAATTGATGTGTTGGAGGTTGGTCCCTACTTTAGACTTGGACAAGGTCGTGTCCACCAAATGTCTGCTGCTTGGAGCCGGCACCTTGGGTTGTAACGTAGCCAGGACGTTAATGGTAAGTTTGTGGGGGCCAAGTGGCCCCTCTGAAGCTATGGCTTCCCTTCTTGTTTCATTTACACAACTGCCTTCCATCTCCCAGATTCCCCCTGGCCCCCCCCCCCACTCTTCCTCCCTTTCTTTTTTCTTTTCTCAGTGTCTTTTTCATTATAAAAGAAACGTATGCTTTTATTGGAAGAGAGAAACAGAAAATCTTCTTCTAAATCATCCTAAGTCCTACTTCCTAGAATTAAGCAGACTTTGTAGATCAGTATGCCATCTGGATCTTTCCAGAGATGATGTTGGCATATTTAAAGCAAGTTCAGATTCTTTTCCTTTTTTTTTTTTTCCCTATTAGAGACTCTATTAGAAAACATCCTTGTACTTGTATGTTGACATAGCCATAGGATTATCTCTCTAGGAAAACAGCCCTAGATGTAGCACTGCCATGTTAGAGAGACAATTATTTATTAAACAAACACTAGAAGGAGGTAAGTAGAAAAGTGATAGGAAGATGTGTGTCGCCTTCCTCTTGTATGATTTTTATACTTTACAAATTTTCTATCATGGGTCTACGCTGACTTTATAATTCTTGAAAATGTTAAGAAAAGCTAAGTACCTAATAATTCTAGAGGTTAGAAAGAGACAATAAAATAAATTACACAAAAGGAAGGCGTTAATAAAGAAAAAAGTCGGGGTTAATGAGTCTGAGAGCAAAACAAAATAAACAATTATAGGACGGATAAATAAATTATTTAGTAGTTTTTAGTGCTCCAGAAGGCTGACAAAATGACAAGCCTCCTTGGCAAGGCTGAATAAGAGAAAAAAGGAGAAAACACAAACATACATTTAGGAATATGGAAAGATTTCTCAAAAGAGAAAATTTAAAAGAATACCAATGTATTTAATGTCAATTAAGTTTTAAAGTTAGATGAAACGTGTTGCGTAGTTTGAAATGCATGCTTTGCTATGACGCAAACTTTTTTTTTTTTTTGGACAGAGTCTCAAGCTATTGCCCTGGGTAGAGTGCTGTGGCATCATCATAGCTCACAGCAGCCTCCAACTCTTGGGCTCAAGCGATCCTCTTGCCCCAGTTTTTTCTATTTTTAGTAGAGATAAGGTCTCGCTTTTTTGCTCAGGCTGGTTTCAAACTTGTGAGCTCATGTAGTCCACCCACCTTGGCCTTCCAGCATGCCAGGATTACAGGAATGAGCCACCGCACTCGGCCTTGGAGACAGGGTCTTGCTGTGTTCTCCAGGCTGGGCATGAACCGCTGTCTTCCCACTTCAGTCCTACAGGTGCACACTGCTGCGTCTGGCTTCCTCAGATGATCAAGTACAATTCACTGAAACATTTCCCTAATGGTTAGCAGTAACGTTTCCAGTTTTTTACTATTATAAATTGTGTTACAAAGAACATCTTTGTGATTGCATCTCTGTCAGTATGTCAGATTATTTCATAGGATAAATTGCTGGAAGTAGGTCATAGGATATAAATATTTTTAAGATTCTAGAAGCGTATTGCCAAATTGCTTTCCAGACAAATGACACTAGTTTAACACTGTTAACCAATAAGATGGTTTTTTCACTACCACATTGTCATCCACATTCAACATTATAATTTTCTCCAATCTTTGTATTAGCCATAAAAACTGTGTAGCATTCTAGGAAGCTGAAAGTTAAGTGCAAATACACCTGCATGTAACTAACCCGTGGTGTGTTTGTGATGTGTCTGGCTTTCTTACCACTGGGCAGCACCTTTCCAGACCGCTCCCTTCGCTATCCACTCAGCAGTTGCTTTGAGGAATGTAAAACTACTTCAGAAGTAAATATCCCCAAAGCAAGCACAAGTGACTCGGACTTTCTATGCCTTTATTTCTTCCATGGTAGGTTGCTTAGCTTGTGCAAGTAATTTAATAAAACTGGGTGGGTAGACCAAAAGGTTACTAGTCTGTGTACAAACAGCCAGTCTAAACTGTGCTTATGAAAGGTGGATCCTGATCTGTCATCCTCAACCCTGAAAATGAATCTTGGGTCCTTGTTGACTGTCCCTCTAAAGCCAGCATTATAATTGAATCCTACGGTTCCTAATGGAAGGATATTGAAATAAGAATTCAATGTTAATTCTGCAGCCAGTCATGGCAGGACTTCTCTCAGGCTGCTCTGCTTACAAACTGTCAACTGAAGTACACTCTACCCCACCCCACCCCAACCCCCAAAGTAGGCATCTTCATTTGGTTGCGACTCTGGCGACCTCGTTCATGCCTCATCATCAATCACATGACCATAGGCAAGCCACTTACCTTTTCTGGGCTTCAGTTTCCATATCAGTAAAACAAAGTGGTTAGACTAAGGATTTAGAGATCCCATCCAACTTTAAAATTGTCTGATTGTATAAAGCTTTATAGGACACGTAATTGAAGTTTATAAAATCACACAAACTATTTCTAAGAATGTAGAATTGTTCCCTAAATTCTAGGTCATTAATAAGGCTCTGCCTCTTAGAGAAATAGTACAGAATATTCCATAATATTGTACAGTGGGAAATAATTTCTAACTCAATCTGAGGACTTACTTTAGGCTTTAAATGAGCTTCAAAAGTAGTTATTATTTATACTTAATAACTACTTATTAACTTCCCTTATTCATTAAGGGAAATCAAAGATACTTAGGGGCTATTGCTAAGTCTTTTAAAACAGCAATGTAGGCTCGGCGCCTGTGGTTGAAGTGGCTAAGGCGCCAGCCACATACACCTAAGGTGGCGGGTTCGAATCCAGCCTGGGCCCGCCAAAACCACAATGACGGCTGCAACAAA
This sequence comes from Otolemur garnettii, assembly GCF_000181295.1. NCBI lineage: Eukaryota > Metazoa > Chordata > Mammalia > Primates > Galagidae > Otolemur > Otolemur garnettii. Next base: position 7,532,135 of record NW_003852496.1, on the reverse strand, counting down.
AAAAATAGCCAGGCATTGTGGTGAGCACCTGTGGTCCCAGCTACTAGGGAGGCTGAGGCAGGAGACTTGCTTGAGCTCAGGAGTTGGAGGTTGCTGTGAGCTGTAATGCTACAGCATTCTACCCAGGAGAATAGCTTGAGGCTCTGTCTCAAAATAAATAAATAAAAAATAAAACAGCAATGTAGACGGTTTTGTTGGGATTGACCTCCAAGTCTTTCTCTGCTGCTTCTGTCAAAAATAATGAATTATTAGTCTGACCCACTCTTATATTTTAATAAATCTCATTACTACAGGAAACCAGGCAGTGAGTATATAATTATTTTTGGTTCTTAAAGGAAGTCCATATTTTACTTATCAAAAACTGAATTTCTATAGTTTTGTATCTGAAGTTTCTTGTATTTTTGAGTTTCTCAGGTTGCCCCAAAGCAACACCTCTTTCATGATTTCACCAGATATGCCCTGTGAAATATTCATCAAAAACACACCATGATCTGTTCCCACACAGGGTTGGGGCGTCAGACACATCACATTTGTGGACAATGCCAAGATCTCCTACTCCAATCCTATAAGGCAGCCTCTGTATGAGTTTGAAGATTGCTTAGGAGGTGGGAAGCCCAAGGCTCTGGCTGCAGCAGACCGGCTCCAGAAAATATTCCCGGGAGTGGTATGTTGATGCTTTGGGGGAACGTCAGAGAACTTTCTCTTATATTTTTAAATGTTTAAGTCTTGGGAATGAGGCACTGTGGTATTGGTGCAAGGGTCAAACATCTACCACAGGGGTCCTCAAACCTTTTAAAGAGGGGGCCAGTTCACTGTCCCTCAGACCATTGGAGAGCCCGACTGCGGGCCTGGGATGAGTCAGCTGCTAAGCAGGACATGCAGGGGCAGCAAAAATACTCAGCGGGCTGGATAAATGTCCTAGGCCGGCCGTATGTGGTCTGCGGGCCATAGTTTGAGGACGCCTGATCTATCACTTTCTACCAGGCATTCTTCATGTGGTTGAGCCTCTGTTTCCTCATCTCAGAGATGGGGATAAAAAAACATAGCAAAATTCTCATATGTTCTTGAAAAAATGAGATGAATGTGTGAAGAAATGTTTTTTTTTTTTTTTTTTTTAGACAGAGCCTCAAGCTGTCCCCCTGGGTAGAGTGCCGTGGCATTACAGCTCACAGCAACCTCCAACTCCTGGGCTCAAGCGAGTCTCTTGCCTCCGCCTCCCAAGTAGCTGGGACCACAGGCGCCCGCCACAACGCCCGGCTATTTTTTGGTTGCAGCCGTCATTGTTGTTTGGCGGGTCCGGGCTGGGGATTCGAACCCGCCACCTTAGGTGTACGTGGCTGACGCCTTAGCCGGTTGAGCTATAGGCGCCGAGCCAAGAAATGTTTTATAAGTTGCAAAGAATTGTATGCATTTAAGTTGAGAAATTTGGGGGTAGGTATGTGGGTAGATATATTTTTACGTTCTGCCTGATTCCAAAAGAATTTATAGTGGCGCATATCTCAGATATTACTTTTCGTCCATTTCTGGAGCACTTCGTAGTTACTTAATGTAGGTTTATGAAGTTAAATTGAATGCAAGTCTTTGCAGAAGAAAGATTGTGCTGAAAGTTTAGCTTTTTTTTCCAGCTACTTATTTTTGAGTTGTATCATTTGCTGTAGAAACACCAGATAACAAGAGAAAAGTCATTCAGCAGATTTGATTCAACATCTTGAGAGTTTTTTCCCTAAGGTCAACTGGCAGAGGAGATTCTGCATCTTGAATGCTTGATCGGTTTATCTGACAGGAGTCAGATCAGGTGTCTCCAAAGCATCTGCTTATATTTCAAATGCCAGAAGAGGCTCTCAGCCCTAGCCACAAAAAAAGCCCACTTTCTCAAAGTTTCTCTCTTTAGCCACTTGTTATTAAATTCCTTCATTTTATTTATTTATGTATTCATTCATTCATTTTTATTTATTTATTTATTTGTAGTTTTTGGCCAGGGCCCGGCTTGAATTCACCACCTCCAGTATATGGGGCCGGTGCCCTATTCCTTTGAGCCACAGGCGCCACCCTCATTCATTTATTTTTGTGAGACAGAGTCTCACTCTGTTGCCCAGACTAGAGTGCCATAGTGTCAGCCTAGCTCACAGCAAACTACTCAGTTCAAGTTTTCCTCCTGCCTCAGCCTTCCCAATACCTGGGACCACAGGTGCCCACCACAATGCCTGGCCAATTTTTCTTTTTTTAGTAGAGATGGGATCTCTCTTTTGCTCAGGCTGGTCTCCAACTCCTGAGCTCAGACAATCTACCTGCCTTGGCCTCTCAGAGTGTTAGAATCATAGATGTGAGTCAGCGTGGCTGGCCATTCCTTCATTTTAGAAAGCTTTGCTTTGAAAGCAATGTTAAAAGTTTTGTCCATTTTACCAGTCTCCCTAAGGAACTTCATTTACTGGGTTTAATTCAAAAGTATTGATAAGCACCCGCTGTGTACCCAGCTGTGTGCTGGATGCCAGAAGGACTAAGAATAAATTGCAACCCTGCCACTGAGAAGGCATATTAGTTAGGTTTTTGCTGTAAAAATACTGTATGTTGCACAATCCCCAAATCTCAGTGGCTTCCAGTTGCAAACATTTCTTTCTTTCTCACTGGTGTGCAGGTTGGGTATGGATCAACTTCTGGGGCTAGACTGAATTCTAGATGTTGAGTCAAGTTCTGATTCACTGTATATGTTATTTCAAATCTAGGGTAATGGAAAAGCAGTCCTCTGGGTCCTTTGCTTGTTATGGTAGAACGTGTAAACTTAGAAGGATTGGTGATTATTGTGCCCCTTAAAGTTAGGGTCTCAGCTCAACCATGGTGCAGAGCGACGTCTTCCATTTTTATTGCCAAAGCAAGTCTCAGGCTGAGCCCAAAGTCGTGGATCAGTCAGTATACTCTGCCTTCCTAGTGTGAGATCCCGCAAAGTCATGTTGCAAAGGGTGCGGATCATAATTCTATCAGAGGGAGGAAGTGCAGAGTTAGGAAGAATAATTCAGTTTATCACTGGAGAATATTATGAACCCTCAAGGCCAGACAGACTGGGCTTTGAATCTGAGCTTTGCCACTTACTAGTTACCTGAAATTTTTGCTAATTTAAATCCCAGCCATTGTCAATGACCCAATACAGTTCCTTCTACTTACTTGTTTAGTTATGCCATTACATACTCCATTGGTAATTTACTTAAGGCCTACTATGGGCCAGGGACAGGGGATCTCAGCTTCCTCTCCCCTGAATGGAATTCACAGTCTAGTGGGGGAGATGGTCATTAACAAATAATTTCACAAATAATTATAATTGTATTAAGTGCATGGAACAGGAGCTCGATTGCCATGAGAACCTGTAATCAGAAGGCCTAACCAACACTGTGGTGGGGGTGGGATCAGGGAAGACTTCTTGAAGAAACAAAACCCTCAACAATGAAGGGAAGTTAGTGAGACTGAGGTAGCTTTTCGTTTTTGTTCTCAATTATACTTGACCCAAACTAACTGTATTCTGGCTCCAGGCCTCAAGTGACTCAACTTCATAAGAAACTCTTGATTTTATCTGCATGGTATTCCTGGAATAATTTTCATATGCCAGGATGTAAATGTCACATTGACCGTTTCCAAGTGCCTTAAAAAATGCTATGGTATCCCAGCTGCTCAGGGGGCTGAGGCCAGGGAATTGCTTAAGCCCAAGAGCTGGAGGTTGCTGTGAGCTGTGACGCCATGGCACTTTACTGAAGGGGACAGAGTGAGATTCTGTCTCTAAAAAAAAAAAAATGCTATAGTAAAATTACCTTAAAAGAACTGCTCTGTTGCAAGTACCTACGTCTGATCCTAGGCTGAGTTAACTGAATAAGAAAACAACTTGTATTTTATAAATGAAATTTAACTATTTGAGGTCACCGTATTTTTTAAAACAAGGCAATACAATTTAAGATTATGAGGTTTGGATTTTGAGGTTTTAAAATCCAATTCTGGACATCTGCTTCCAACCTTAATCAGTAACTAATACTAGGCTAAGCTCTCCCACCATAAACAGTTATGCACCTGGAAAAAATACATAAAGTAACTCATTTCAGACAGTGAATAGGTAGTGAAAGGCTGTCTTTCCACACAGGGAAGGATTTGACCCCTCTCATTACAGGGAGGCTCTTTCTGGCCCATGCCAGAGCCCATAGGAGCCTTATGAGGTACTCTTGGTCTTGATGAGTGGAGGGAACAGAGGTCAAAGCAGCTGAGGTGGCTGAAAGATGTAGTACCAGACATAGGGACCTGCGCAGAAGAGTTCCAGAAAATTGCCTGGCAGCATCTGAGTCTTTGACTGAGTAGTGAGTGATGAATGCTCAAGGCAGGACTCTGTCAGCAGCCTGGGTGGAAAACACTGCCGGGAGCTGTGGGCAGAGCAGAGATTCCAGAACTCCCGCGGGCTGGGGGATACTGGAGTGCCAGCTGCCCAGAGAGAAGAGGGCCTGTTGAATATTCTGAGCTCTTAAGTGACAACCAGAAAGGCCACAGAAGATAAAAGCTAAAACTTATAAGGCTTCTACGAGAAAGCATCTCAGTGGTCTTGTGATAGGCAAAGATTTCTTGGGACCTAATAAATACGAACCATAAAGGAAAAATTTGACTTTATCAAAATTAAAAACTTTTGCTTTTCAAAAGATGTCAGTAAGAAGCCAAACTGAGAAAACATTTGTGGGAATGTATTTGACAAAAGCTTTCATCCAGAGTACTACATAAAGAGCTCCATATACGTGAGACGGGCTCACCAGGGACAAAAGGCCTGGACAGGTGCTGACTTCATAGTGAGGATTGTGACTGGCGAGTGAGCTGATGAAAGTGCTTACCCTCAGCCAGCATCAGGGAAATACAGATTAAAGCCATGGACATACATCTCTCCACACTCACTAAAATGGCTAAAATGCAGAAGTCTGGCGGTCCTAAATGTTGTCAGGCTGTGGAACAACCAAAGCTGTCCTGTTCTGCTGCTGTCAGTCTGGGTGTTTCTCATGAAGTCAAGCACACACACTTCCTAATGACCCAGACAGCACACTTTGATATTTACCTGAAGGAACTAAAATACACACACACTAAATTACTTGTAGGAAAATGTCCATAGGCAGCTTTATTTATAATAAAATGGAGAAATAACCATTAACAGGAGAATGAATAAACAAATGGTGGTGTAGTTGCACAATAAAAAGGAATATACTTTTTTTTTTTTTTTTTTTAGGGACATACTATTGATACTTAACAATATGGATGAAACTCAAAAGCATTATGCTAAGCATAAAAAAAAGCCAAACACAGGCAGGAATATACTCCGGGATATCATTTATACCAGGTTTTGGAATAGGCAAAACTAGCCTATGGCTCATAAAGTCCGAAGGGAGGTTGTCCAGGGGTAGTGGGAATTGACTAGGAAGGGGTACAACAGCGTGCTCTGGGGTCGTGGGCACGTGCTACGTCTTTATTCCCCTTTCTTCTTTCTTCTTTTGTTGGGTCAGAGTCAGCCGCAGGCTCCGCAGTGTTCTGTATCTTGATACGTTAACCTGCAGTTTGTCGGAATACTTTGAACTATACATGTGAGAGCTGCGTATTGTACTTTATGTTACTCCTCGCCTTCGCTTACTCCTTTGAGCCATCGGGAGGGTTTTAGAAAATATTAATACCTGGACTCACTTTTAGAGATTGCAGCTTAAATGGTCTGAGGAAAAGCCCAGGCATTAGGAATTTTTAAGACTCTCTAGGTGGTTCTGCATACGGCCAAGGTGGAAACTAGTGTGTTGAAACTTGCTGAATTCCAGCCTGCAGGGTGTGGACCATACAGGTTGGCTCCCGTCAGCTTACTGGGAGAGTACGTGGACATCACTTAGTTAGCAAAGTTTATGTGGGTAAGGATCAGTTACTGAAAAGTCTGTAATTGGTATTGGATAATTATGCTTCCATCTTGGTGTTATTAAAATGTATACATAATAGCTTTTTAGATCAAGGAACCGTCGTGTAAAATGCTTTGTCAGTTAGAATATGCCAGTAAGCTGTTACAGGTGTTATTACTGTCATCGTTGTTTTTTTATTGTTTATGGTAGTATTTGGTACCCGGTAGATGTACAACATTTAATGAATTAGTGAGATCCTGGTAGTTGTCTCTGGATGGTGTTATTCTTTTTTTTTTAGAGACAGAGTCTCACTTTATCGCCCTTGGTAGAGTGCTATGGCGTCATAACTCACAGCAACCTCCAACTCCTGGGCTTAAGCAATTCTCTTGCCTCAGCCTCCCGAGCAGCTGGGACTACAGGTGCCCAGCACAACACCCAGCTATTGTTTGTTGCAGTTTAGCCGGGGCAGGGTTTGAACTCACCACCCTTGGTATATGGGGCTGGTGCCCTGCTCACTGAGCCACAGGCACTGCCTGTGAATTATTCTTAAAAGGGACTGGTTTGTGAACCTTTCTTCTTTCTGAAGTCCCTTCGCCCTGGTGTCCTTTCTTGCTTTACTTTCTTTTTCATTCTTTTTGAAATTGTTGCCATCTCTTACTTGCATTCCAAGGATTTAGGTTAAATTGATAATCAGGAGAAAATATCTGCAATCTTCAGATTATCAATAGATTTTCCTTTGTGAAAAGACTTGTCTTGCCCCTTAAGCTATTATTGTAGTGACATGAGAGATTTTGGCAAACGAATGAAAAAGCTATGTTTTCACACACTTATTTACCTATGGCCAGTGATATGCAGAAGTGAAGGGTGCAGTTTATAGTTCTAGAACACTTTCTTTTCTGTGGAAAGTCAGTGTCCCTGGCTTCATTAGCACCCTTTTGTGACTCACTGTTGATGTGCTAAGACATTATGGAGTCATCAAGGGGCAGATAGAAAATTGTAGAGCTGTTCTGAAGCCCTGTGGACAATTCAGGACAGTTTGGGCTGCTGGGAAGCTTCTAGTTTTGTACAGGGAATGGACCGTCACCTCTGTACCACACTCTGCTGTTGCCCATCCCAACCCCTTCACCACCACACCACCCCCCATATCAACATACTCCTAAGTAGATTTTCTGGTTATAAGTTAGCAAGTAGAGTTTTTGTTTTTGAGTACTTAAAACATGTGTATACTCCTGAGAGGATTAAGGCATGATTATCAGTCATTCTAACCTTATGCAAATTTATTAAATCAAATTATTTTTGGTGGCATACCTCATTTGGAGATGATTCACTGAAGAAATGGAGAGGAGGGCAATTTGGGAGCAGGTAGAGAAAGAGCCTCGGTGGAAAGAGAGAACTTGAGCAGGCAAACGGTATTGTGGCAGGAAAGGGCCACAGAGACACAGTTTTCCTCCAGTGTCTTCCTTACCACAGACAGGAAGTGGCCTCCTCTTTTCTGAAAGTGTGATCCATAGGTCTCTGCTGCCTCACCCTGCCTCAGGGCCCCTGGGGTGACAAGTTGACTGGTCTGGGATACACAGGTGAAGAGGTGGATGGTGCAGACAGGGTGAGGAAAAGCAGCAGAATCGCACGTGGGGAAGTTTCTGATATAAGTGGCCAGGCGTGTGTGCTGGTGGGCTCTGAGATGTCCCCTGTCCCTTTGCTTTAGACATCAGTGTACTCTGTGTTTCCCTAGAACGCTAGAGGGTTCAACATGAGTATCCCCATGCCTGGACATCCGGTGAACTTCTCCAGCGTCACCTTGGAGCAAGCCCACAGGGATGTGGGGCAGCTGGAGCAACTCATCGAAAGTCATGATGTCATTTTCCTATTGATGGATACCAGGGAGAGCCGATGGCTTCCCACTGTCATCGCTGCAAGCAAGAGAAAGGTAGAGTAAGAGGGGTGCGGGGGCACGTATGTGTAGTCCCAGCTACTAAGGAGGCTAAGGAGGGAGGATTGTTGGAGGCCAGCTTGGGCAACATAGCCTGACCTTGTCTATTAAGAAAGAGAAAAGTAAAAAAGAAGAGAGAAAAGTAGAATGTGGTGGCATTTGTCTCTCATTGTGACTTAACGTACTGCTACCCCAGAGGGAGCCATGTTCCCAACCCTACCACCCCTCCAGGAAACAGTGACCTGCTGACCTTCTACGTAGTGCCAAAGGGCTTTCGCTGCAGACTGTGTCATTGCATCACTCACCATCACCCAGTATAATAAGTATCAGCTACTGCTTAATTTTCATAACAGTCCTTTGAGGTACCCTACACTGAAAGGTGTGCCATACTTACATTAAAATACAAGTTCCCAGAGGACAGAGACTTTTTCGTACTTACTGCTATATGGACAGTGACAACTTCAGGAACCAATAGTATTAAACAACTAAACCAGGGTGTATATCCGTGATGGAATAGTATGCAGCCATTCACAGTTCTGTTTTCAAAGAATTTTAATAACATAGAAAATACCACATTATGTTAAATAAGCAAGACGCAGGATTGTATGTGTTTTATATCAGTTATATAGCAACTTTTATGTCTGCCTCCTCCCCCTACTATGTGGAGAAAGAGTAAGGAAAATGAGCAAGAGAAAAGAAAGCAGGCAAGGGAGTGGAGGGGAAAGAGAGAAAATAATGCACTAAAAGGCTCTAAACTATTAACAGCAATTACTTGAGCTGTGGATAGTGAGTAATTTTTATTTTCTTTTCTAGTATGATATTTCTTTATTTTTCATTGTTTCTATGTGGTTAGAAATTTGGGGGAACAAGTTAAATTACATCTAATAAAAGTTGTTATAAAGGAAAAAATCTGTCTTTAAAAATTTATGTGGAGGATGAATTAGATAGTATGTGAATTACATCTCAGTAAAGCTGTTACAAAAACAAAGCTATAAGGATGTGACAGAATATAGCACAATGGTGGAAAAAATGGGTTTCAGAACTGTAGACTTGGTTTAATGCACCTCCCTCTACCAACTAAGTGACTCTGAAGAAATTACAGAGCTAACTTCTCTGACTTTCTGTATCCTCATCTATAAATGGGGAGTGTCTGTTGGGAGTTTTAAATGAAAGTAAGTGAGGTAGTTTATGTTAATCACTTATCAAGTCTTTTGTACTTCATAAGCCCGCAGTATTCGGTAGCTTTTACCATAATTAGCTTTTAGAATCTAGTTATACTCATATGCAAAAAGTAAATCTTAAATAATTTAGATTTTTAGCCTTTTCACCAAACAAAGAATTAGCCACATCTTCAAATATATGTGTCTCTTAACTCTGTTCCTTTATTCCTTGAATCTGCAGCTGGTCATCAATGCTGCCTTGGGATTTGACACATTTGTTGTCATGAGACATGGCCTAAAGAAGCCAAAGCATCAGGGAGCCGGGGACTTGTGTCCAAGCCACCCTGTGGCATCTGCTGACATCCTGGGCTCGTCACTTTTTGCCAACATTCCTGGTTATAAGCTTGGCTGCTATTTCTGCAACGATGTGGTGGCCCCAGGAGATGTAAGTGGATTTCTGTCTAGTTCCTATTTCTGTATTTCCTCTGACCATTTTGGGCACTGAGGCAGAGAGGCCCAGGTGTTTTATTTATGACTAAATATTGCCTTTTAACAAAGAGAAGAATTCTCCAGTTTGGAAATGATGAATGACATTATCCCACTGCAAAACTTGATTGGCATCATCAGCTGTACAGTTGTTTTTTGTTCACCAATGTAAAAGGAGCTACAAACCATTTTGGTGGAAAACTCAGGAAAGTACAGCATAGGCTGTTCCCTGACAGCACTCAGCATTGTCTCCTGTGCTTATCTTACTAAAGAGAGCGCTAAAAATGATGAGTCTAGGGGATGAGCACAGTGGCTCACATTTGTAATCTAGCAGTTTGGGAGACTGAGGCAGGAGGATTGCTTGAGGCCTGAAGTTTGAGACTGGCCTGAGAAACAGCAAGACTTTGTCTTTACAAAAAATAGAAAAAAATTAGCCAGGCATAGTGGTGCATGCCTGTAGACCCAGCTGCTCAGGAGCCTGAGCCAGAACGATCCCTTGAGCCCAGGAGAAGTGAGGTTGCTGTGAGCTATGACATCACCACTGGGCTACGTGCTGGACAACAGAGCAAGACCAAGAGTTTAAAGACCCAGATTCCATGCAGGCCTTGACACCGTCTCACAGGTGATTCTGAGTAAGTCTCTTAGGTTGCTATGCTCTGCAAAATGGGAGTGGAACATAGGCTTGACAGATTTAGTAAGTAAACATACAGGATTCCTAGCTAATTTGAATTTCAAGTAAAAATAATACTTTTTTGGTATAAATATATCCCATGCAATATTTGAAACCTCTTCCTACTAAACACTATTTATTGTTTATCTGAAATTCAAATTTAACTGCGCATCTTATATTTTATTTGGCACTCCTGGTAGGAGAGGGAAGAATACTTGTCCTGTCAACTCACTGTGCAGAGAGGGTCAAGTGTGAAGGTGCTTTGAACAGCAAGACCACACCAAACAAGTGCAAGATTCTGCAGCTTCTGTGACGCCACATGAGCCAGTCTGTAGGAATTTTTTTTTTTTTTTGGCAGAACAGATAATAATTTCCAGTGAAGCAAAGCAGAGATGTTTTCTGTACCCTCCCCTCTATTTTTCCTTTCTTTTAAAACTTGTTCCTTATTAGCTGAGACCTCTTAGGTGACTGGCTTTTATTTCCTCCCAATATAAAAAAAAAATTAAGAGATCATAATCATTCTCTTCTGTGGATGGCTTGCGGAGCTCCATCACGGTGTAGTAATATCCAACTGGTCTTGCTATTTAGTCACTGCCAACAAATTGGACCAGAGGTCCATTGCAGTAAAATCTTACCTGTTCACAAGGTGACATTTTCAGAGTCAAGATTATCTCTAAAAACCTCCTAAGTTGCCCACAGTTGGAAGGTTAGATTTCTTTGGTTGGACCAGTGAAGGCTTGTGTTTGGAGCCCCGTTGTAGAAAAAGATCCTTGTAGTTATAACTTTAGCATCACACTCAGAGTGAGGAGATGCCCACATTGTTTGAGGCATATAGAACTGGGGACTGCAGGAATCGTAAATGACTGCTCTCATCTCACAGTAACTCGGAGACCATTAACTCAGAATGGCAGGGCAGAATCACTTATTAGTATTCTATCTCCTAGCTCCCAAGCACAGTGGAATTGAACTGAGTCCATTAATGGCACATGTAATGCAGCTATGCAGCTAAGCCTGCATTTTTGGTTGATTTTCTCCAAATCCTTAATTTGTTTAAGCTGCTAATCCTTTTAAGCATATTACCTCGTCTAGTTACCTAAATCATATATTTTGTTTATCTTGATAATCGCAAGAAATGATGTTACTTGAAGCTGAATGTTCTTTGCCAACAATGAGCATCTGGTTACATTTTAAAGCTTTATCATGGAGGAGTTTCATGCTTCAGACGACAGCTAGAGTTGAATGGACTAGAACTTTAGGCACATAGCAGTGATTGTTTCTCTGCAGTCCACCAGAGACCGGACCTTGGACCAGCAATGCACCGTGAGTCGCCCAGGACTGGCCATGATTGCAGGAGCTTTGGCGGTGGAACTGATGGTTTCTGTTTTGCAGCACCCAGAAGGGTGAGTCTGTGGGTTGGAGACGGGTGTTGAAACAAAGCTTTTGTAGGCAGTGGATCATCAGTGTCTCCCTTGGCCTTTTCTCAATCTAACTTCTAATTATTGCTCTTTCCTCAAAAAGCAAAAACAATAAAACAAGACTTAAAAAACCAGGTCTGGTTCTGTGGCCTAAAAGAACTTGTCCTGTAGTCTTTGGGGTTTCATATCTGCATCCTTTCGGAGCTGAATTCTAGAGTTATTTGGAAATTGCTAATAAGGGAGAATAAAATCTTTGGTAGGGAGTGTAGGCCCTTTATGCTTTTTTTTGGTTAGTAAGGTTTTTGTTTTGTTTTGTTTTGTTTTAATCCCTGAACACTTGTAAGGGAGTACATGAATCATTTATGTTAGAAACTGTATTCTGCTGTAAGTATCAGAGAGCCATCTTCAGTGATTCAGCCAAATGAGGCTGCATCTTTTCTATGGAGCACGAAGTTCAGAGGCAGGCAGTCTGGGGCTGGTAGAAAGGCTTCGTTATGATACCAGGATCTTGAGTTTCTTCTCACTTAGCCACTTGGCTTTCTTCACTTTGCTCGTCACCTTGTGGTCACAGGATGGCTGCTCTGCCTTCAGTATCGCTTCTGTGTTACAGTTTAGAAGGCCATGACTAAAGGACAAACGTTGCCTTTTATGTGCCTCTGAGTATGCCCCCTTTAAAAGAGCTTTCCTGGAAGACACTCATTGATTCTAATTCTGTATCACATGTCCTCTCGTAGCTGCAAGGAAGGCGGCCAAGTGCAGTTTTCTTGTGGTTGGGGCACATTGCCTCTCGGAATAAAATTATAATAAAGGAGAAGAGGAGCATGGATATTGGATAGGCAACCAGGAATGTCTGCAGGCTCATTTAAAATTTTTCTTTCTATTTTAGACCTAAGCAGTATTATTATCGTTACATAATTGGTATTCATTTAGTTTTGCTAACACATTTTTTTCCTTAAAATGTTGCTTCTGCCCTATTCTTTTTCTCTTTTTCTTTTGAGACGCCAGTTGCATGTCAATTAGATTCAACCTATGTGTCCTTCATGCTCTTTTCTGTATTTTCAATCATTTTGTCTTTCTTTGCTTCAGTCCAGCAGTTTGCTTTTGACTTACCTTCTAGTTTACTAATCCTCTCTTCCTCTGTGTATAATATATGTTAAAACTGTCCATCAAGTTTTTAATTTCATTATTGTGTTTCAAGTCAAGAATTTCTAATTGATCTTATTCTCTGCTGAAATTGTTATTTTTATATTTTTGATTCCTTGGAAACATTTAATTATGGTTTTTTTAAGTGTTTATCAAATATCTCCATTATCTGAATCCCCATGGGTCTCTTCTTATTGAATGTTGTTTTTCTTGGTTTCTGGTCACATATTGTCTTCTTATATAACTGGTCTTTAAAAAGACAAAAAACCCTTTTTATTATGTAAAAGTCAAGGGCAAGGAGGGGTGGTGGCTCACTCCTGTAATCCTAGCACTCTGGGAGGGCAAGGCAGGTAAATTGCTTGAGCTCAAGAGTTCAAGACCAGCCTGAACAACAATAAGACCCATCTCTAAAAAATAGCCAGGCATTGTGGCTAGCACCTGTAGTCCCTGCTATTCAGGAGGCTGAGACGAGAATGACTTAAGCTGAAGAGTTTGAGGTTGCTATGAGCTATGACGAGAATCACTTAAGCTGAAGAGTTTGAGGTTGCTATGAGCTTTGACGCCATAGCATTCTACCAAGGGCGACAAAGTAAGACTCTGTCCTTTTAAAAAAAGATATTTGTGTATACATACACAGAGAAGGTGTCAAAAATACGTATACATAGTTTAAGAAAGAAGAAAAATAAGTTTTACAATTGTAATACTCAAAACACATTCAATTTCTGCAATGATAAGAGATACAAGATAACTAAACATCAATATTTATTGAGTATCACAATTTTAATACAGTTTTGTCCTTTCTTAAAATATGTATACTTTTTTGGCATTGTGTGTGTGTATGTATCTCCCCTGTGTACACCCCCCAGCTTCAGCAATTACTAACATATGGCCAGTCGTCATTTGTATATACTGTCTTACTGCTGTCCACATTTTTTCTCCTCTGACTAGCTTATTTTATTTTTTTTTCTTATTAAGTCATATATACATAGATCATGAATACATTTATGCCTGTGTGGGATTCAATGTGTTGATTATTTGTACAAATTGGAGTGCTTACATCCTACTAATTAACATAGCTTTCACCTCATTTACTTAATCACAGTGTTAAGACATTTGTGTTCTATAGATCTGACTTGTACCCTTGCAGTATGCTCCATAGGTGTGGTCCCACCATTAACCCTCCCTCCCTTCCCATCCCGTTCCCCTTCCCTCCTTCATCCTGGGCTATAGTTGTGATTCATCTGTCACATGAAAGTGTGTTGTGACATAAATTGGTTTCATAGTACTTCTGAGTACATTGGATATTTTTTTTTCCATTCTGAGATACTTTACTAAGAAGAAGATTTTCCAGTTCCATCCATGTAAACATAGAAGAGGTAAGGTCTCCATCTTTTTTTAATGCTGCATAGTATTCCATGGCATACATATACCACAATTAATTAATCCATTCATGGGTCAGTGGGCACTTGGGCTTCTTCCATGACTTGGCAATTATGAATTGAGCTGTAATGAACAATCTGGTGCAAATATCTTTCTTGCCAAGTGAGTTTTGATTTTCTGGATATATACCTAGTAGAGGAATTGCAGGATCAAACAGCAGGTCTACAATTAGATCCCTGAATGTTCTCCAAACTTCTTTCCGAAAGGAACGTACTAGCTTGCGTTCCCACCAGCAGTGCAGAAGTGTTTTCCCTTTTCTCCACATCCACGCCAACACTTGTAGTTTTAGGATTTTGTGATGTGGGCTACTCTTACTGGAGTTAGATGATCTCAAAGTGGTTTTGGTTTGTATTTCTCTGATGATTAAAGATGATGAGCACTTTTTCATGTGTCTGTAGATTGCTGGCTTATTTTAAAGGAAATCTAAGTATGTCATTTGTAAAAATGTATCTTTTTAGTATATATTACTACTATCTTTACATATAAAAACAAAGGCAATTCTTTAATATCACATATCCAATTAGTATTTAAATTTCCTCAGTACCTTGAATATGTTTGGTTATTTTTAAGGCAATACTAGACATTATAAATGCAAATTGTAGAGATGATATTTACATTTGGGTTTTTTTGGCCAACCAGTAGGGTAAGTGCACTAGCAGTTCCTGAACACTTTAATCTGATCAGGGCTGGTCTATTATAGTTCATCCTACTCTGAAGAAGTATCCCCTAGTGAGCCCAGCCCAAAGCTTGGGGTATCCTTCCTGGTTGCTCCCGATTGGCAGACCCCATTATCCAGTTTTCCCTCTCACCCCGTAAGTCTGTCAGTATTACTATTAAGCTTCTGATCCTGTGGCCACTGCTTTTGGAGGTTGGCAATCCCTTTGTGAGGGTACGTTCCCCTGCAAGTGCCTACTGTACCTTTATGGGCCTCTCTCCTCTCATGGATCGTGGCTCTGTAATTCTTCCTTCCTTGGTAGCTCTCTGACGCATTCAAATGTAGGTTTTTACACTTTGTTTAGCTTTTCTATTTACTCTCAATTGGAAGATTGGTCCTGATCACCTTGTCCACCAGTACCGCACCACTTTTTCAATTTTTCAGTAATTAAGCTCTCATAGTCAGAGCTGAATACATGACAAATACACTGTGATTTATTTGCTTTTTTAAACATTTATATAATGCTTACTTTTTGCTAGGCACTGTTCTAAGCTCTTTACAAATATCTCCTCGTTTACTCCTCATAGCAAACCTATGAAGAAAGAATTATTATTAGTCCTGTTTCTGATGAGGGAATATTGAGAAATAGTATCAGTAGAGTAAGTAGCTGACCTCACATAGTCAGTGGCACAGTCAGGGTTTCGCCCAGCCAGTGCGGCTTCCCAACTGTTTTTGATCACTATGTTGGGCTGTTTGTAATACAGGAAGGAGAAGATCGAATTTTTCAAAGATTTATTTTTCCAGTTCTCAGAAAGTCAACACACAAATTAACATGAATATTCTATTTATTATGTGACTCAGAGCTTGTCCATGCAGTTGAAAAGATGACCACTGTGCAATTTCGGTAGTGTATGTAACTAGTGCAGGTCCTCCAAGTTAAATGGAAAGCATTTCATTTTTTTTTGTGTTCTTCTTATCTTTGTCACCCACCTTAGCTATCCCTGTTTAGTGTCCCCTCCTGACAAAAAGTATTAGGGATAAAATCCTTGAGAACTGATTTTATGCTCCCTTACCCCTGACCCTGTGTCTGCATTTTCCCTGAAACACTAGGTGCCGTGTTTCATTTCTTTTGTGATACTAGTGATGCTTGGGAAAGAGCACATTATTTCTCCTGCCTAGTTGTTTTTCATCTTTATTCCTTCATTTTGGTAACATTTATAGCAACTCAATAAGTTAAGGTTAGACAGTTTCCCACTTCAAAATCTCAATGCAGAAATGTGCTGTGGTGTTTTACGTCTGACACATCTCAGAGCAGAGGAGTTAATATTTATTGCCTATCACATGCCAGACATTCCTTTTGGCAGTTCATCTAGTAAATAGCATATTCCTGATTTATTCATCACAACCCTCTTATTCCTCCTTTAGAGATGATGACCCTGAACACAGAGAAAGTTAGCACCTTGCCTGTGGTCGCAGGTTCTCATCTTTCTGGCTCCAAACCATGCATTTTTTGTATTACTTCTTTTACTTTCCCTCCCAGGGAAATTAGTTTTTTGCTAGCTTATGGTGCCCAGCAAGGGACATTTTTAGTCATCCTTATAAATTTTACAGGGATGTCTGCCAGATCTTCTTCACATAAGTTAAACATAAACTTTGATTAAGTGAACAGCTTTAATTATTTCCTTTCCTCAGGGGCTATGCCATTGCCAGCAGCAGTGACGATCGCATGAATGAGCCTCCAACCTCTCTAGGGCTTGTGCCTCACCAGGTTAGTGGTTTGAAAATAAAATGACGATTCTGAACCTGATCCCTCGGGTACAGGGGGAAAGCATGTGGGGTCACTTTGCCCTTGCATCAGCCCAGCCCACCTGGTATCCACCCTGCTCATCCTCCAGCTGGAATCTTAGTGGGAGAACTTTATGACCACCTGGAAGGTATTCCTTGCTGCAAAATAGTGACGAGAAAACATCATGAACAAGCAGCGTTGCCCAGAGTATTTGATGAGCATCGTAAGCCGATAAGAGGCCTCATAATGGAGCAGAAAGAGAAAGAACAGACTTTGGAATCAGCCAGATGATGGTTTAAATTCCAGCCCTGCAGTTATTCAGATGGCCTGCTTTGGCCAAGTCACTAAACTTCTCTGAGCCTTAGTTTTCTGATCTGTAAAATGGAGATAGTAACACCGAACTCAGCTGTACAGATTAAGGATGACAGGAAGGCGTCATATACTACAGGCCCTCAGTAAATGATCCCTGAGTCTCTATCCACGTAGAAATCTTTTATGGGTAAGCATGGGAAAACCATTAGAAGCATGTGCTGTCACCAAAAAGTGGGATGTCTTTTTAGAAAAAGAATCTGAAGCATCATAAGGCTGGGCCATCCCTTAGGGAATGAAAAAGAAAAAATCAGTTAGGTGAAAAATTAGAGTCCACGTTGCCTCTCCAGTAGTTTTCATTGTAATAAATGTATATTTACTTTTTTTTTTTTTTTTTGAGACAGAGTCTCACTATGTCACCCCTGGTGGAGTGCCATGGCGTCACCCCCCCCAGTGCTTTGTGGTTTATAAGACCTTGTCAGACATAATCCTGGATGCCAGGTAGAGCACCTGCTTTTACTGATACATAAATTAAGGTTCAACGAGGTTAAGTGACTAACACAAGCTCTATGCAGGGTGGCTCAGTACAGGAGGGCTAGGGTAGTAACCAGAGGCAACCTCCAACTCTTGGGCTTAAGTAATTCTCTTGCATCAGCCTCCTGAGTAGCTGGGACTACAGGCGCCCGCCACAATGCCTGCCTTTTTTTTGTTGCAGTTAATTAGCTGACCTGGGCCAGGTTCTAACCCACCACCCTCAGTGTATGTGACTGGCACTGTAACCACTGTGCTACGGGTGCCAAGCCTGTATATTTACTTTTTGATGCAGAGTACTCACTCTGTTGCCCCAGGCTCACAGCAAGCTTGATTCTGGGCTCAAGTGATCCTCCTGCCTCAGCCTCCCAAGTAGCTAGGACCACAGGTGCCTGTCACAAGTTTGTTTTTAGTAGAGATGAGGTCTCACTCTTTCTCAAGCTGGTCTCAAACTCCTGAGCTCAAGCAGTCTACCTGCCTTGGCCTCCCAGAGTGCTAGGATTACAGTGTGTTATGATATTTTTTGAAAATTGAAGAGGTTTTTCACTCTGTTGGAAATTATTTTTCTACATTCCGTGCATATATTCTAGCCTATCACACAAAGGCTGTCCCATTAATGAAGTGGTCCTCGTGCCTGTAAGGCCCATCTCAGGATCTGCAAGAACAGACTCACAGAAAAACGCAGAGATCAGAGCGACTCCCTCGGTTCCTGCTTGTATGCCTCCTGTTGTTTGACAGTCCTGTCATTTCTCACTTGAAAATGAGAATCAGAAGAGAGGAAATGACTTGTCCGTGGTATCACAGAGAGCGAGTTAGTGAGCACAGTCCAGACCTAAACTCACAGTCTTTCCAGTGTTGTTTCAAAGGTTGTGTGAGGAGAAGGAGCCCTGGCCTGCATGTTAGCAGGTTTAGCCTCTGGTTGCTCCCCTAGCCCTGTTGCGCTGAGCCACCCTTCATAGAGCTTGTGTTAGTCACTTAACCTCCTTGAACCTCAATTTCTGTATCAGTAGAAGCAGGTGCTCTACCCGGTATCCAGGATTACATCTGACAAGGTCTCGTAAACCACAGAGCACTGTGAACGTGGGACTTTTCCCCTCTGCTTCATACAAGGTGGCATTTGTTTGACATGAATGTTTTAATCTTCTCTACGGGGACGCTTCAAGTAGAACCCAACAGGCCCTGTAATAACCATCTATCAGAAGGAAGCTGACCTCCAGGGCTGACCTCTGCTACTTAAGCTTTCATATTAATCATTTGCAAGTCTCCCTACCTTTTTTCTGACCTTGAGATGTGTTTTCATCTCCTTTACAGATTCAATACTGGGAAGGGCCTTAATTAAATTTTCAGTCATGCCCCTGCACTGGTTTCCTTCTTTAAGTCCTTTATGTTAAATTACTGCAGTTGTAGTTTTCTCAGTGCTGAGGCCAGAGGGCCAAACAGTCTCTTTATAGAAGGGGCAGTGTCAAAATGCATGTGCTCATGTTTTTAAAGTTCTATGGCAACAAATCCCTCTCAGTGTTACTTATCCCCATTGAGCCTCACAATTGTTTGTCATTCACCAACTCTTCTAGTTCTTTCTCTTCGTTTTCAAACGTCTGAAGGATTATTTTGGTTGTTGGCCATCTCTTCATTTGGCCTTTTCAGAGCCTGAAGAATAACACAGCCATATATGGGAAAAGCCCAGTTGTGTGTGGGTGATTACTTGCTTACATTATTTCAAGTTTCGAGCCTTTATTTTTAGCTACTTTCTAAAAAAAAAAAAAAAAGCAGAGAAGGAACTTTAAAAATTAATCAGGGTTGTGTGGTCCCCATTTATAGGCTTTAAACAACTTTTCTTTTTTTTCTTAAGTGGAGTGAGTCCATTTATGCAACTGTGTTTTGATTAGGGGAACAGCGTTTCCAAAAAACACTGGGCTGTGTTGCAATGCCCTTGTTGCAGACTCAGCACTTCTCTCCTCTTCTTCCTGGCTCTCTGAGACAAATGATTTCCTGTTGGAGAGGAACTTGGTAAACCCTTTTGTGTACTTTGTATGCAAAGAATGAGCAGTGAAGGTTACTGGGTTCATTTTTCTTCGTTCCCCAAAGGAGAATGTTGATTAATTGGCCCCTGTGGAATGAGATGTAGTAGAAAAGTGATAGTCCTCAGACTGAGAATCAAAAGGCCCCCCAGCAACTCATTGTGTAATTTGGAGAAAGTTCCTTAACTTTTCCTGCACTCTCTAGGTCTCTACTCCTCCTCCATGTCAGACCTGGGAGGCCTGAGGATTACTTACTTGTTCTCTCTGTGGGACTGCAGACAGAATCTGGCCAATCCAGAGATTGGCCAAGTGTAGAAAAAGGCTTGATTAGGCCCTGAGGTTCAAGGAAATTCTGCCTGGAAAAAAACCTCTGACTGAAATTGAAAACAGGGAAAAACGTGTAAGGTGAAAAAATAGGCTTATGAGTTTCTTGGGTTTTTTGGCTTTTTTTTTTTTTTAGTGTCTGGCCCAATGTATATGAATTAGATTCTGCAAGCAGGTGGCAATAAAGCGTTAATTACTTTCTATCTTATACAGAGAATTCATTTTGTCAATGGATAAAATACATATAAATAATCACAAAAATTGTTAAATGTGCAATGTGGTGAATTATCACAAAATGAACACAGTCATATGCCCACCACACAGATCAAAATAAAATGTGGACAAGCATCCCTGAAGGCCTCCTTATTTTTATTCCAATGATTATTGCCTACTTCCTACAGAGAGCTAAGTACCTGTAGACTCTCAACACCACGGGAGATGTTTATCCGATTCTGAACTTGTATAAGTAGAAATCATGGGGTATATACACTTTGGGGTTTGTCTGCTTTTGCAGAGAGAACTTTTTCATTGAAAGTCTTAGCATAGTAGTGTTGTTCCTTCTGCTTCCTATCAATCACCATCTCTTATTTAAAAAAAGAAAGAAATGGGCGGTGTCTGTGGCTCAAACAAGTAGGGCGCCGGCCCCATGTGCCAGAGGTGGCGGGTTCAAACCCAGCCCCGGCCAAAAAAAACCTGCAAAGAAAGAAAGAAGTTGCCCTTTCCTGGGCCAGTGGCTCAACTCTGCAAGGCCAGATCCTTTTTATTTTTCTTTCGTGGGAGGCACAGTTCAGGAGTGATAAAATGTACGGGCCACTTGATACCTCCAGGAAGTCGGTTTGCCAGCAGTGAGAGGTCCTGAGTGTAACAGAAGCTAACAGCCTGTTGGTCTGCTGATCCTCTGGCTGGACATCATCAGAGAAGGATAAAAAGAAGGCAGGAGTACAGTTGTGTAAACACCAGCGTCAATGATGGATAAATCAGTTCATATTTTTTGTCTTTGGGTGAACATACTCTCGGTTGTAAAATACTAATGAAAAAGACCCTGAATCTATACGCCTCTCTTCTGGACTTGCCACTCCATGGTTCTCTCAGGCTCTTAAACTCTTTTATTTTATTTATCAGTAGTTTTAGAAAAGTAGAATAAGACCCCAGGAAGGAGCTGGCCTGGGCAATCTCTGTTTGACAGAAATGCTGAGACAGAGCTGATGTCTCTAGCCATGTGCTGCTCTTTATTTGGCCATCTGCACAGGCTGTGCGCCCCAGATCCTGGGCCTTTAGCTTTAACAGTATCTCTTTACTGTGCTCAGAAATACTCTTCTCGATGTGCCCCTGGCAATATGGACAGATTGACTGCTGAGGAGGGAAGTTTTAGAAGATAAGCAGTAGGGGGTAGCCCAGGAAAGAGAGGAATCTCCTTCGCCCTCTGGGTTTATGCTTCTTGACTGATGATGATGGAAGTCGTAGGAGGAAGGGGCAGGCTACATGTTTCACCATATCAGCTATCATCCTATCTCCTCCCTCCATTCAGCCATTCCTTCCCAGACGCTGACCTTGCACCAAACACCAGTGAGTTCAGACCAGCTAAGTAACCAGCACAACACTCAGTGTTGAGTCCCATTTGCTCTTGGGGTCATCTAAGGTGGTCAATGGACCCTAAGCCATAGTAGAATCCCATTCCAGTGGGGAAGCCCTGGGGTATAAGGAGCAATCTGGGTAGAAGATCTGGCAATATCTGGGCTTCCTCTGTGAGCCCTTGGAAGAAGAGAAGGGAATTTCCCCTTCCCTAGAGGATAAATTATTGATAATGTCGGAGTTCAAAAGCTTCTCTTATCCCACGAGGAGCTGGCCTAACTTGGAAGTTGAGGGATGTCATTTAGCCCCTTGAGTTTTGCTTACGCAATGAGGCTGTCCTAGTTGGGAGGTCCCATGGGGGAGACAGCCTGAAGGCTTTGTGATCATATGGGTCTATTTAGGTTTGCTGCTTAATTTCACTTCCATTATCTCATTTTACAGAATGATTTGAGGCAGCTCTTGCCACCTGTCACTGTGTGACTCTGGGCAGGTGACTTAATCTTCTGACCCTCATGTAAAATGGGGCCAATAGAATCACGTGCTGATTAAGCTACAGGTACTAAGCACTATCACGGTTCTGGGCACATAAGAGACACTTATAAAAGTTGGTTTTATCATTTTTTTTCACTTTTAATTAAATTGGAAGCTTAGCTACACCCCTGAAAAGGAAGCTGCAAAGATTCTCTTAAGACTCTGGAAACAATGAGTGAGTAGGGAGTGTTTGGGAGGATTAGCTCTATTTTGTACTGTTTTTCTAAGGGTAAAGCTGGCTCATTTCCAGCTTAGTTCTTCCGCCCCTTGGTAACTCTAGTTCAGTAATGAGAGGTGGATCAGGTGGAAGCTGAAGCTGTTGTCCGAAACAAAGACCACTGTGGTGTGTGTGCCCAGGGTTTTGCAATTGCTTAACTCTCCATCTTGGCATTGAATTTGATTAAGACTCTCTTCAGCATTCAAGATCAATTTGGAGTTAGTTTTTATTTATGCAAACTCTAAGCTTTAGGAATATTGCTAGGCCTGCTGGGAGCTGGTGTGAAGTTAAAGCAGCAGGTTCCACTTGTGGCTGTAACTGGGCCTTCCCGGAATGGCTGCTTGCTTCTGAGCACCAGATCTTAGCTTCCCTTTGAGGCTTGGCTCTGAAGCTGATTGTACTCAGCTAAGGTGAAGAATTAGGGTTTGGGTGGCCCAGAAAGAAAGAGGCTCCTTTCTGTTCCCTAGCTAGCTATTTCTACCAACTGAGCATAATTGAGGATAATTGAATCCACGTGATGGATATTAAGCCATCAAGGTGTTGAATTTTTATTCTGGAGGGTGTTTTTTAAAAACATTAAATTCCTCTGTCATTCTCTTTACTTCTTTTTTTCTTTTACCTCTTTACTTCTCAGCTCTCTTCCTCAGGCTGTAGAGGCAGAAGGACTAGAATTCAGATTCCTGGTTTGGACACTTGGTAGTGTGGCCCGTTTGGCACTTCTTTGAGCCTTGATTTCCTTATCTGGAGAGTAGGGGAAAGTCCCCAGGATGGCACTGAGTCCAAAATGAGATGCGAGGCTCAAGAGCACTGGACTCAGGCTCCATAATGTCAGTGCTTCCCCCACCAGCGCCCTCCCCAGGGTATCATTTTCCACATCATCCCGGGACATGCCTTTCTGCACAGAGTCTAAAGTCAGGAGGGAGCAGTTGTTTAAGTGGAAGTGAAAAGGGAGAGGGGTAAGTGCTTTAGTGGGGGCTTAGGAGAGGCAGAGACATGGGTGAGAAGGTGCTCAGAGAGTCTGAGGAACTGAAAGGCCCATTTACTGTGAGACAGTGGGTCAGTGCAGCCCAGTGGAGGAGGCAGGACGGCTTGGGCCATGTTAAAGGTTTGAACTTCAACCCAGGGGCATAAAGAATCCATTGAAAGGCTTGGCGCCTATAGCTCAACCGGCTAAGGCACCAGCCACGTACACCTAAGGTGGCGGGTTCGAATCCCCAGCCCGGACCCGCCAAACAACAATGACGGCTGCAACCAAAAAATAGCCGGGCGTTGTGGCGGGCGCCTGTGGTCCCAGCTACTTGGGAGGCGGAGGCAGGAGACTCGCTTGAGCCCAGGAGTTGGAGGTTGCTGTGAGCTGTAATGCCACGGCACTCTGCCCAGGGGGACAGCTTGAGGCTCTGTCTCAAAAAAAAAAAAAAAAGAATCCATTGAAAGCTGAGGCGTGATATGGTGAGTTTTAGCTCTGCATAGAGGCTAGACTGGAAGAAATAGGTGTGGCTCTGGGTATAAAATAGGAGTCATTTCGGCTTCAATGGGACAGCCTAATCCAGAGGTTCGCACACCCAGCCTTCCGTCAGAATCACCTCAGAGGCCAGCTCATAATTCACATCTCCCAGCCTATCCCAGAGCCACTGAGTGAAAACCTCCAGGGACATTAGACATTTGAGAACCACCACTTTAGTCGATGCAGAAAGGCTTCTTGATGGCATCATATGGGACAAAGTAACTCCTCAAGACAACACAGACGAAATCGTGCTCTTTGAACAGATATTTGAATTGTGTGCCCCCACCAATTTTAGCGTTTCTAAAAGGACGTGTGCTTTGAACAGATATTTGAATTGTGTGCTTTGAACAGATATTTGAATTGTGTGCTCCCACCAATTTTAGCGTTTCTAAAAGGACGTGCTCTTTGAACAGATATTTGAATTGTGTGCTCCCAC
>NW_003852496.1:7506310-7508106 GCF_000181295.1 Otolemur garnettii | reverse complement strand
CGTGCTCTTTGAACAGATATTTGAATTGTGTGCTCCCACCAATTTTAGCGTTTCTAAAAGGACCTTGGACACCTTGTCCCCAGCGCACACCAGCCCAAACAAGTGCATCTGCCTGAGAGCCTTTGGGCACTAATTAGACACACAGGTGTGCCTGAAGAATTCTCGGGCGTGGGCCCATTTAAGGCCCTGTTCTGAGGCTTTCTGCGTCCTGTGTGCAGTATTTCTCTCCCCAGGGTGAGGGCAGCGTGTCCTGTCTTCTAAGGCCTTCCTGGCTAGCCAAGCTCAGCTACAGCCAAATACCTCAGGTCTCAAAACAGGGATTTCCACTCAAGCTGCTTCGCCCTTTGGCCATGGGGGTAACGAATGGTAATTGTGTTTCTTCTAGGCGTCTATCCTCTGTCATGGGGGGGGGGGCGGTGCAAGGGTGCGTTAAATGTTTAAGGGGTAGCAAAGATACACATTAATGCTTTTTTCTAGAATCCTCTATAGGATGCTAATGTTGGTGATTGTTTTGGGGGAGAGGGATTAAGGGCAATGGGGACCTATACTTTGCATTTTGTACCTTTCTGCACAATTTTTAAAAAGGTAATCAAGGTTATAAGCAATTTTTAAATATCACCTTTTTCAAGGCATGATTTATATAAAGTGCACCCATTTTAATATATGCTTTTTTGTTGGTTTTTATTTTTTCCTTAGAGGCAAGGTGTTGCTCTGTAACACAGGCTGGAGTGCAGTGGCACCATCATAGCTCACAACAACCTACAATTTCCTGGCTCAAGCAGTCCTCCTGCCTCAGCCTCCCAAGTAGCTGGTACTACAAGCACATGCCACCATGCCTGGCCCATGTTTTTATTTTTTATAAAGACAGGATCTTGCTATGTTGCCCGGCCTGGCCTGGATCTCCTGGCTTCAAGTGATCCTCCCTGCCTTGGCATCCCAGAGTGCTAGGATTACACGGATGAGCCATTGTACTGAGCCCATTTTAATACATTTCGACAAATGTCTGCACTCACGTTTAACCACCACCACCAATGAGATATGGACTATTTCTATCACCCTAAGAAGTTCCCTGTGCCTCCTCCCCACCTTCAGCCCCAGGCAACCACTCATCCAATTTCTATATGGGCCATTTTAATTTCTTCTTTGTTTTTCTGTATTAAAAGAAAAAAATGGTATAGATTTCAGAGATAAACAAAATGCGCAGAGAGGCAGGTGAAGTTTGGCCCCTGTGAGGAGTCCCTCTCTTTCACAAAGCTTGGGGCATATGTGTGTTTTTGTAAGTGAAATTGGCAGTTTCTTCCTCCTGTAAGAATGAAAACAAGAAAATGATACTCAGAGGAGGCTGTTTAAAAGGCAGTTAAACATTTAAATATTTTTTAAAGACAGGCAAATGGAAGTGAGTTTGTGCTGACAGTGGAGGTTGGTTTTCGCTTGCTCCTTTGTTCTGTCATGGGCTACTGTTTTTATTATGGAAGGAGTTAAAATGTTTTCTGTATAAAGCTGTTTAATACCCACCTGACTCTAAGTACAGATTGACTGTAAAGATATTAGTAATAGAGCAGGAGTTGAGAGTAAGTTGTGTGCCGTCTCCAAAGTTAGAGAATTTGCCTTGAACAAGAGGTTGTAGTTCCTGTGTGGGTAGAAAAATAACTTTATCACTGTAAAATGCTTTTCACTTTAAATGTTAATTTAATATAGACTAAATTAGGTGGTGTAGTGGTGCTATTTTTAGAAAATTGGGGCTCAGCGCCTATAGCTCAACCGGTTAAGGCGCCAGCCACGTACACCTAAGGTGG
>NW_003852496.1:7503030-7504781 GCF_000181295.1 Otolemur garnettii | reverse complement strand
GGCTGAGGCAAGAGAATCGCCTAAGCCCAGGGGTTGGAGGTTGCTCTGAGCTGTGTGACGCCATGGCATTCTACTGAGGGCAATAAAGTGAGACTCTGTCTCTACCAAAAGAAAAAAGTTTTTCTGTGGTTTATTTGGGACTTGCTTTCTATTTGAAGTTCAGATATGAATGATTTTGCAGGCTTTGGGTGGTTTATGTTTTACTAGTTTCTTTCTTTCATAATTTATTGAGTATGTCTTATGAGCAAATCATTGTGCTGTGAGTAGCTAAATAGTTCAGGCTGTGCCTTATTTAAAACCACAGGAGATAAAAACTTTGGGGTTTTTTTTGTTGTTGTTGTTTGTTTGTTTGTTTTTATGAGACAGGGTCTTGCCTAGTTGCCTGAGCTAAAGTACAGTGCCATCATCATAGCTCACTGCAATCTCAAATTCCTGGGCTTAAGTGATCCTCCTATCTCAGCCTCCTGAGTAGCTATAATCATAGGCCCATACCACCAGACTCAGCTAATTTTTTTTTTTTTTTAGAGAGAGTCTCACTTTGTCACCCTCAGTAGAGTACTATGGTGTCATAGCTCACAGCAACCTCCAGCTCTTAGTCTAAGGCAATTCTCCCAACCTCCTAAGTAGCTGGGTCTACAGGCACCTGCTACAACGCCCAGCTATTTTTGTTGCAGTTGCCACTGCTGTTTTAGCTCACTGGGGCTAGGTTTGACCCCTTGGTATATGAGGCTGATGTCCTACCCACTGAGCCACAGGCACCACCCCAGACTCAGCTAAGTTTTTAATGTTTGTAAGGGGGGGTCTCATAATGGTAGTCAGGCTTGTCTCAAACTCCTGGGCCCAAGTGGTCTTCCCACTTGAGCCTCCCAAAGTCGTGCGATTACAGGTGTGAGCTGCTGATCCCCAGTCAAAAAAACCCATTTTTAAAAAGTAATTATAGTATACAAGCTGATTTTAAAGTTCATATGGAAATGTAAGGGACCCAGAACAGCTAAAACAATCCTGAATAGGAAAAGAGTTAGAGGATTCACACTTTCCAGTTTGAAGCTTACTACAAAGCTACTGTAATCAAGATAACTTTATACTTGCATATAGATGGATATATAGGTCAGTAGAATAGAATTGAGTCCAGGAAAGCTCTTATATTTATGGGCAATGATGACAACTCAGTGGGGAAAGGATAGTCTTTTCAACAAATAGTACTGGGACAACTGGATTTTCACACAAAAAGAATGAATGTAGACCCTTGTTTCATACCATATATAAAAATGAACTCAAAATGGATCATAAGCATAAAAGAGCTAAAACTCCTAGAGCTCCTAGAAGAAAACATCATAAATCTTCGCAGGCTTGGGTTAGACAATGGTTTCTTATATATGACACCCAAAAGCCCAGCAACAGAAGAAAATAATAAATATGTAGGATTTTACTGAATTAAAATCCTTTAGTGCTTCAAGAAAACAAAAAGGCAGACCATAGAATGGGAGGATATATTTGCAAATCATGTATCTGATAAGAGACTTGTATTCAGAACATGTAAAGAACTAATACTTCAACAATAAGAAGCCAGCCCAGTTTAAAACTTGGTAAAGGATGTGAATAGACATTTCTTCAGAGTGATATATAAATGGTCAAGAAGTACATATTGGGCTTGGTGCCTGTAGCTCAAGCCACTAAGGCACCAGCCACATACACCTGAGCTGGCAGGTTCGAATCCAACCCGGCCTGCCGAACAACAATGACCACTGCAA
>NW_003852496.1:7494953-7501809 GCF_000181295.1 Otolemur garnettii | reverse complement strand
GGTTGTAGTTGTCATTGTTGTTTGGCAGGCTTGGGCTAGATTCGAACTGGCCAGCTCAGGTGTATGTGGCTGGTGCCTTAGCTGCTTGAGCTACAGGCACTGAGCCTAAAAAGATGAATGTTATATGAATGAATATGAATTGCATCTCAAACTTGTTATTAATTTTTAAAAAATATTACTCAAGGTGTTTTGGGCATGAAGACCAAAAGCAGGATTTCAGAGGATGGAGACATTATTTCTAGGTTGGGAGATAGGTAGATTAAGGATTTATAAAAGAGGTTATGTTTGAGCTGAGTAGCTTTTAAGGAACATGAGTGCATAGCTAAGTAGCCGGTACCCTTGTAGTGGATGGAAAGGAGAGAGCCCCTTCACGTAGCTACCTCTAGGCATCTCTTGGACTGGCCTGAGAAGGATTTCCTCTTTTAAATTCTAAAACTGGAATGACTTTGGTTAAGTTCTGGGCCTTCTGATTCCAACTTGGTGAATTTGAAAGTCTTCACACACAGACATTATTCTACTTCATTTTCCTGGAAAAATGCATCACAGTTTTCTAGTAAAGAGCTGTGTAGGGCTGCTAAATAATGGCTTGTGGGCCCTACTCAGCCAGTCTCCAGTACCACATCCCCCTTTTTTTTTTTCTTCTGGGAGACGGTGTGTCACTCAGTAGCCTGGGTAGAGTGCCATGGCATCATAGCCCACAGCAGCCTCAAACTCTTGGGCTCAAGTGATCCTCTTGCCTGAGCCTCCGGAGTAGCTGGGACCACAGGTGCCCACCACAACACCTGGCTGTTTTATAGAGATGGGGTCTCCCTTTTGTTCAGGCTGGTCTGGAACTCCTGAGCTTAAGCAACCCCCTGCCTCGGCCTCCCAGAGTGCTGAGATTACAAGCATCAGCCACGGTCCCCAGCCTCTTTCTGTTCTTTGCCACTTACGGGGTCTTTTTGCAATTATTTTGTTTTCCTTCCTCTCCATTTTTCCCTCTTCCTGTCTGCTTCTAACCAAGCCTGTCCTCCTTGCCCCTCAGTTTTACCTCCCCATATCCAATCAGAAGATAGTTCAGCAGAGAAAATTACCAGCCTTCTTTGTGTAACACAAAGCTCAATGAAGCTATATGAGAGAAAAGAGATTGTAGAAACCTTTGCTTGAAACACACATGGAGGCATTAACGTGTAGCCTGTATTAAAGAACATTTTAATTGAAAATGTGATAACTTTGATAAAGTTCTTTTCTATGTAAAATTATAACAGTAATTAGGGTATAGGGGAGGTTCACTGGAACTGTTATTTCAAGCCTGTAGCTCTGGAGCTCGTATTTCAACATTCTCATCTGTGACTTGCCACGAGTCTCGCTTGCCTTTTTGCTGTGTCATGTTTTGGTATCCTGGATACCAAAACATGTCACCCTGATTGTGCCTCAGGTACTGGACTGTGAAAGGGTCACCACATTCTTGAGATACAGGGAACTGAAAGATTGTTTCCTTTTCAGAGATTCATAATGAGGCTGTTGAACTGATCCTGGCTGTCTCATTTCTGATCTCTACCAAACACTTTGTTTCTTGATGGCCTTAAAATTACATAGTGTGTTGATAAGGACGTTTTTTTAAATTGCTACAGGCATTTCCTTCGAGGTTAAATGTTTTCTTCTAGGGATAAGTATTCCCGTGCAAGTACACTATTGCAGTATGGGCACAGAGTTATCCAAACTCAAAAGGAAGTCTTTTTTCTTAGTTTGGCAGGTGTTTTTTGCTTTGTTTTTTTGGGGTGCATGGAAGGGGTGTTGATAGGATAGTTAAAGGCAACTTGGGTGGATGAGTTTGTTCTTTTGTTCTATTCATGTGAGGCTTTTAAAGTTGTGAGGAGACTGGATATTGAAGACCAAAGCTGTGACATCTTGAGAAAGGAGGGGAGTAGCGAGGAAGCCAGCCAGCCTGGAAGCCTAGTCCTGGGCCAGGTTTGGAATCAGGAGGTCTACTTTGGTGGTGGGATGATTGTTATTGTTTTTGTTTTAACCTGTCACCAGCTTACAAAGTCTACTTCTGAATCTTAGCTCTGTCATTGTTTACCCAAGCCAAGCTGTTTTATCTTCCTGAGCCTGCGTTTCGCCAACATAAAATGAGATATTTAGGAAGACGTATTATCTGGCCTATTATGCAGGGTAGCCATAAAGTTCACATGCAATTAGATGAGTCTTTTAAATTGCACATGAACTTTATGGCCACCTGTATGTTTAGTCCTCTGGGGACTTTAGAAATTTCGCCATTCATATTTTTAGCAATAATATTTCAATTATATATAATGTTAAAATGTTATATATAATATTATACAGCCCCTTTGGTGTAAGTATAGTTCTAGAGGTATAATATTTTGGAATAAATTCCTTAAATCAGAGTTTATGAAACCACTCTGTAAATGTAAATCGGGTGTAGTCCAGAAGTTTATGCTCAAGGTGGTGCTGTTTCCCCATAAATTGCCTGATGTTTTACATTTATTTTATCTCTGTTCCAAATCAAGCAAATAAATGAATATATATTTAGGACCATTTCTGCCTTCCGTAATCCCTAAGCCATCTTCTCCTTGCAAGGCCCCACCCAACATCATATAGTAAAATGCTCATTTATCCCATATTCACTATAATGCATACATGAGAGTTGAGTCAAAGTATATACGTTATGTGTTTGATGTGTTAAAACAGTACATATTACACTTTGCTTTTTGTATAATGGAGTCAATTTGTTTAATAGGCCTCAAACATTTGAAAAGCTTGTGATCTCTGGTTTCTCCCGTAACAAAGGACCTAATATATCTCTTTCCCAACCTGATTACAGTGTAAGGACAAATATTCATGTTGAACTTCCATTTTGGTGGTAACCTCATCTCTGTCGGGACCACCATATTAATCATTTCCTACTTCTTGTCAGAAACTAGACATGCATTCTGTAGATGTGGTCATTCGTGCTTGCTGTGAATGATTTTGCTTTGTTTGCTTCTAGATCCGGGGATTTCTGTCACGGTTTGATAATGTCCTTCCTGTCAGCCTGGCATTTGACAAATGTACAGCTTGTTCTTCCAAAGTAAGTCATTTTGCATTTGACTTTCCTTTTTCAAGTGAGCCCATCACCATTTGACCTCAGCCTTACCTGCTGGTACCGTTGAAACCAAGCTTAAGGGCTTAGGGTCTAAACAATCAGAAAGGACTTTGTTTTGTTTTCATTTATCTGTATCCATTCTTGTAGAGAAACCAGCCTGAGAAAACCTAATGTATAGCCTACAGAGAGAGACTGAGTTAGGCATTTTAGCTCTGTATCAGTTCTTGCTTCATGGAAATTTTGCCTCGAATCTGAACTTTAGTGGTCTTTGTTCCTCCCCTAGAGGATTCCCTCCTTGCATGGATTTTTAAGTATTACTCCAATGATGAGGAGATTCCAGGCAGTCTGGCTGTATGTCTTTTTGGAGATCCATATAGTGACAAAGAAAAGTAAACAGAGATTAGGGGCCTGGATGGGGAGCCAAAAAAAGGGCCCCTCCAGCTTTGATCTTTCCAGAGATTCTGAAAATAGAACTGGTATGTTGTCCATTGTAATGGGAAACGGCTGATGTATCAAAACTGCCAACTGTGATGGCATCTCATTTTTTAATAGGCTTTGAGATACCGTCTGAGTTATTTTTACACATATACTGTGTGTGATAGCTGATTTCCATTTGGGTGTCCCTTCAAGCGTGGCAGCATCCGGGGATTTGACCTAGGCTTTTAAGACTCATGATTGTTGATAAGTAAAGATTTTCATGTTGAAGTACTACGCAAATAGTGTTGGGAGTCACTAATCCCTAACTATGGCCTCTCGGTTATAATTTGGGACCTCTTTTCTGTGTAGCCTTCATCTGGTGCCATGGAAGGAATTAAATCATGGGGAAATTCTCCATGTTCTGAGTTGACAAACTACTTGAAAACTTTACTTGAGTTATATTTTGTGAGAATCTCAGTCTTAACCAGTTTTTATAAAAA
The DNA here is from genome assembly GCF_000181295.1 of Otolemur garnettii. Lineage (NCBI taxonomy): Eukaryota > Metazoa > Chordata > Mammalia > Primates > Galagidae > Otolemur > Otolemur garnettii. The sequence goes on along the minus strand of NW_003852496.1, from coordinate 7,497,807 downwards.
AAAATCTATATTTGATTAAATTTACTTGCTCAAAAAGAGTAATTTTTTTTTTTTTTTTTTTTTGCTTTGAAGGTACATTAAGCCTCTGTTTTATCATTATGCACCCCAAGCACCTGTGTTGAGATTTAAGCTTCTCATTTGCCAATCCTTACCCAGGAGCTCATTTGTTCTGTAGGTTAAGATATCTTATATGTGGCTCAGCACGCCTAGCTCAGCAGTTAGGGCACCAGCCACATGTACCGGGACTGGTGAGTTCAAGCCTGGCCTGAGACTGCCAAACAAACAAACAAAAAACTAGCCGGGCTTTGTGGCAGGTGCCCATAATCCCAGCTACAAGGGAGGCTGAGGCAAGAGAATCACTTGAGTCCAAGAGTTGGAGGTTGTTGTGAGCTGTGATGCTACAGCACTCTACCCAGGGTGACAGCTTGAGACTCTGTCTCAAAAAAAAAAGATATCTTATATGTGCTCAAGTTAGGTCCTAAAGGATGTCTACATGCAGTTCTGTGTTCAGAAATGCAAGTTTTAGGATTATGTGCTCTTTAGTGGAATAATTTTTTTTGAATGGCTGAGCTAATTGGTCTCAAAGTAACTTGGCAGTATTAATTTTCATATGGAAATCATCTGGCACGGGTACCAGAAGTTTGTCTATAGCCTCATGACAATGAAATAAAGATAATTGGGTTCTCTAAGTGAATGCAAATACTCATTCTTTCTTGTTCTAATTAAATTAGCCCTTATATACTATCTGTAAAAGAATCACAAACATACCAGCTAACTGGGTTCCCTTATATTCTTCAAAAGAGAAAAGCTTTGCATTTTTCTTTCACAATTATTATAAACATTTAATAAATATAGGGATCACTGTTAGCAAAATTATTTCCTCTTGGTGGTCATTCTCAGAGTCCTGCTTTACATAAACACACTGGACGATTTAATACAAACTGACTTGGATTTTAACAGCTGTGCTGTTCCCATAGCGATCACTTTTCATGTAGTCTGGGTATTAAATTTCTCTTGTGCTAAAAAGGTTGCTTCATTGGTGCACGTATTTCCTTACAGTAGAAGCATAGCATTTACTTGGCTACCTTCTTTATTCACTCAGGAGAGTATCATTCTCTATTATCTACAAACCCAACATTAATACTTTGAAACGACAGATCCAATTACATTTTCATCTCTGTGCATGTGAATTTTTGCTAATGCATGCTGAACATATACTCTTTATACTCAGTCACATCATAATTGTTACTGTTTCAAAAATATTCACTGGGGCTAAAAATGACTTTTAAATATTTCTCCTTTGACATTCATGAAGTAATTTTTTTCCTTTGGCAGTTTTCAATATTGAAAGAGGCCATGCTTGTTTCTTGATTTAACCACAAAGAGAAACAGAAAGATTGGAGAGGTAGAATAAACTCTGATAAGTAATAATGCTTTTATCCATCACCTTGTTTATTAAAAATATGTGTATGTATGTGTATATTTTTATATATAGCCTGAGGTAGAAAAGAATACAGTTCTCTGCTTCTATGGCAGAGAAGGTCAAATCATTTATCCACAAAGCATTTCTTACCTTTATTTGATCTAAGGTTGACATATAGTGAGAGAAATCGTTCCAGCTTCCAAAAAAATTAAAGAATGAGGGGGCAGGTGGTGAGTAATCACTTTCGTTTCAGTTTCTGTTTATTGTCTTACAAAACTTTGTAAAATGATGCTATCTGTCACTGAAACTTCAAAAACCTTATTTGAAGTTTACATAAGTTGCCTTTATTTCTACGAAGGAATTTAGAGCCAACTAGAGTATTAGAGAGTTACTACCAGAAGGAAAAGTATAATTTTGAAACTAGTATTCCTAAAAGAATTCCTCATAATGCATTGAGTCAGTTTGTTGTTCTAGCCTTTCACCTAAATATATTTTGTCAAAGAGGGTATCTTTCGATTACCTTTCTATTTTGACACAATTTTAGACTTACAGAAAACTGACAAGAATAGTGCAGTAATTCCTGTATGCCTTGTACTCATATTCACCAATTGTCCGTGTTTTACCCCATGTGCACATGCTGTCCTTCCCCTTCCCCCTCCCTCCTCCTCCTTTCTCTCCCTATTTTTCTTGTTTGGAGTGATGGTGATTCCATATAAATTTCATAAAACAAGAACATTCTCTTAAGCATAGTATACTTATTAAATTCAGGCAGTTTAATGTGTGCACATTACTGTTATCCACAATCTATATTTCACATGTTGTTGTCTGTACTAGTTAATGTTCTTTATAGGTTTTTGTTCTCCCAGATCAGGATCCAATTCAGGATCAAACACAGCCTTCAATCTGGAAATCTGGAAGAGTTTCTCAGCCTTCCTTTGTCTGCCTTTTTTTTTTTTTTTTATTTGAGACAGAGTCTCACTCTGTCACCCTGGGGTAGAGTGCCGTGGTACGTCATAGCTCATAGCAACCTCAAACTCTTAGGCTCAAGAGAACCTCCTGCCTCAGCCTCCCATGTTGCTGGGACTATAGGCAACACCACAACGCCCAGCTAGTTTTTTCTATTGTTATTTTATTTTTTATTTTTGAGATAGAGTGTCATTTTGTCACCCTTGGTGGAGTGCTATGGCATCATAGCTCACAGCAACCTCAAACTCTTGGGCTCAAGTGATTCTCTTGCCTCAGCCTTCCAAGTAATTGGGACTACAGGCAGCTGCCACAGTGCCCAGTTATTTTTAGAGACAGGGTCATGCTCTTGCTTAGGCTGGTCTCGAACTCCTGAGCTCAAGCAATCCATCTTCCTCGGCCTCCCAGAGTGCAGACGTGAGCCACTGTGCCCAGCCCCGCCTTTGTCTTTCTTAACCTTGGCATTTT
>NW_003852496.1:7473034-7494732 GCF_000181295.1 Otolemur garnettii | reverse complement strand
CTGGGGATTCGAACCCGCCACCTTAGGTGTACGTGGCTGGTGCCTTAGCCAGTTGAGCTATAGGTGCTGAGCCTTACCAGTTATTTTCATAGAATATTCCTCCCTTTGGTTTTTCCTAGTGTTTGCTTATGATTAAATTCAGGTTATGAATTAAGAAGTTTTGTGTTTTACCACACAACGTATTTTGGACCCTGTGGTGATGTTAATTTCCCCCTTTCCATATTTGTGACGACCTTCCCAACAGTGAGAAACCTAGTGCCCATTATCCTGGATGTATTTACTTACTTGCTCAAGTCTCAAATAAACAGAAACTCATTTCAAAATTGCTAACCCATACTACTACAGAAAATAAACCTAGTAACGAGAATTCAGTGTATATGCATAGTTCTTTTTTTCTAGATAAAATTTATAGACTGAGAAATGCATGGATCTTAAAATGTTTCTACAGGTTTTGACAAATGTATCCACCCATGTAATCCGTACTCTTCCAGTCAAGATGTAGGACTGTCTGACCTTTTTTCTTTTCTGCTGCATATTGGAAGAATCATTGTCGTGGGCCACAGAGTAAATACACAAACACTAATGAAAGCTGATTAGCGTGTTAAAAAAAAAAAGTCTGTGTGGTCCCCAGGTTGGACACCCCTGAATTATTGGGCATTGCTGACACTCCAGAAAGTTCCCTGGTACCCCTTCTCAGTCACTTCCAGGGGAAAAGAGAGTATGTTGAATGTCGTGACTATTCTTGCTCTCTCAGGAGTAAAGCTAGGCACCTTTGAGTGTTTTATGCAACATAGCCTTATTTCTGAGACCTGGAATTGGCAGTTGTCTCAGATCTGCAGCAGCAGGGCTACGCCTTAGGAGATGGTATATAGAATTTTCTTGTTCGTGTTGCACAACTCTGTCACTTACAACCTTTCTGATATTGTGGGAGCAGCCTGTTAGGAAGAACTGGCTCCAGTCTTGGTTTACATACCATCTGGGACCTGCCTATGACACAGATGTAGGAAGATGTGCCCAGAAATCTGATCTTGAGATTTTAATTAGTGATTAGCAACCCTAACAATCGACTCATTCTGGTGTTGACTATTCGATCAGCTCTTCTGTCAATGGCTTATGATTAAACTTTTCAAAGCGACTTGCTATTAGCTTTTCGAGTGCATCTGGGCGTGTGTCCTGGGGAGTGACAGGGAGATAGTGGATTAGGAATAATAAATGTCAGGTGGTAGCATAAGATGGTAAATTGCACTTCCTTTTCACAGCTAGCCTGCTCGTTTATTTTTTGATATCATGTAATCTTTCCTTTCTTCTATTGTATTTTCTTGTTATTTGAGAAACACGAAATACCTGTCTCTAAGAATTCTGCAAAGGCACCATTTAGATGATAAAAAGGAAAATCATACATTTGGAAGGGATGGTTAAAAAGTTTTACTGTGTGTCGATTAGCAGACATTTATTTATTCAGCTGACATTTTTGTGTGCCAGACATACAAAGATGATTTAAATAGCCACTGTCATCAAAGAACACTACTTGGGGGGTGAGACAGACCTGTAAGCCAGTACCAGTCTCTGTCACACTGTGATATGCTCTACAGTCAAGGTCTGTCTCCTTGCTATGGCATGGCAGCAGCTATTAACTTTGTAAACGAGGAAGACGGGGGAAGGGCTTGCAGAGGGTGACTTCTGAGCTGATGTTAGACCAATAGGAATTTCTAGAAACTCTTGAGAGAGAACACGAAGAATTCCAGGCAGGGAGGACTGCACATATAGTAGCCAGAGGCACGAAAACATGACACATTTATGAAGCTGTTCAGTACAGCAGTTCTGACTGAGCTTAGGAAACCCAGTTCCCTAGAAGTCGTCCTCTTGTCTTTGTGAGTGCCATTTCAATTTTAGCTATGTTTTGATTGGATTCTGGTATATGTTGTATAACATCTGAGGCTGCTGTTTTGAATGTTACAATTCCAACTATAAACTCTTGCTCAGCTAGCACCAAGCTGGGGGACTGCTAGAGTCCGGCAGGCTAGTGTGGAGGGCAGGAAGTCTGGGGATTTCCAGGTCCTGGCTCCGCATGCCTTGCAGGCCCACTGAGGTGACCACAGCAAGGTCCTCTCCTCCCCCCAGCCTCGTCTCCATTTCTTCTTTGTTCAGTGAGTCAGGTGGGTGAGATAAGCTCTGGCTTGCTACTGACACTTTAACTTATTAGCTTTTATATTTTATATTTCCTTCATCTTATTTTATTTATTTCACAAGCAATATAGTTTAATTGCAGAAATATATAATCCGAAAATATATTTAAGGAGAAAGAAGATAACCATAATCCAACCATTTAGATCACTGGTAACTTTTTTTCTACCCTTCTTGAGTTAAAAAAAAAAAAAATCATGTGTATATGTTGGTATACGTAGATAATTTTTCTTTCCAAGCATTCCTGCTATAAATTGAAAATTAGCTTTAGATAGAGGGATTTATGGTACTGCGTCAAAGATACTCTCTGCTTCTCAGATTTGATAGGGTTTTAAATCTCAATCATTTACAAGGACTGGCCAGAGCCCAATCGGAAGAGCTCTCCAAAGCCTGTGCCAGGAATTTTTGCATACGGCCTCTCAATGGCAAGTATTACTCAAAACTGGGCTGCAGCCAGGCTTGCTTGCTCCCTTCCATAAGGGACATAAATCTCTGATTTGGAAAATGATGAGTAACCCCCAGGTTCCCCTTTTCCTATCTCAATTACCCAGCGAGGACTCAAGTCTTCTATTTTTAATGTATGATGGATTCCATATGTATGGTTATATGGTATAAACTATATCCCACATCTTATCCTTAGCAACTAGTGTTTCTCCAATCTCTAGAACTGCTTAGTTCCCAAAAGGAGATGAACTATCCAGCCAGAGACAGTGAGGAGTATTTAGCTACAAGCCTTAACCTCAGAACTCTTGGCTCTTTACCGCCTTAAAAAACCTTGGACATTTCTCCCTTTGCTTCAATTTCCTCATCCATAGAGTGAGGAAAATATTTTTCGTTTCCCAGGGACATTGCAATGGCTGACGTGTATCCAGTTCCCTGTGGCCATGTACTGAGGCCTTTGCCCACTCCTGGGACTGGTGTTGACATCAGAAATAAGAAGAAAACAAAGACCCCTGTGATCGCATTAGTTCTCCTGGGTGTGTAGAGCCTTTTCTGGATTCACTGTTTGTCCACAAGAAGGTACAATGAGAAGTATTGAGTCAGGGATTTGGAAGTCAAGGCTGCCCTGGCTTTGAAAGGCTGTAGAAACCTTTCATCCATGTCTGTTGACAACTGCCAAAACGTTGTCCATGATTCCAGAGAACTCAGCCTTGTTAGTTCCTTCTGACCTGCGTTCTTCTGAGACTACCTAATCAATAGTTAGACCTTACCCCGTCTGTGGTTACAAAGGCACATTGAGCCTACCCAAACACATTTTTCCTTACAGGACCCTTTTTACCAGCCAGACCAGAAAGTGTAGGGTGTGTTCTCCATGGATGGTTCATCTGACTGCCTGGCCCAAGTATAGTCTTCACAGTGTTGAAAAACCCAGTTCCTTTTAGTTTGGAATTAATTTCTTTCACTGTTAACCCTCCCCCCAAACCCATTCCTTGGTTCTTAATTTTTTGAGTCATGATCCCTGTTTAAGTCAGTGAAAGCAGTCACCATGGCTTCCCTCAAAAAAACGTAGCCACACACAGGCATTTCAGTGGTTTCTTAAAGTCCATCAGCATGCCTATGGGTAAAGCACTCTTGCTCTGTGAGTTTTGCTGTGGTAGTGTTCCCAAGCTCTCCTGGATGAGACACTGGATAGGAGGGTTACAATTAGCCCCACCAGGACTCTCCTTTTGGCTTTGGGAAGTCACTATCTCTATTTGAGGACTAATATTCCTCAACCGTTATAAAGGGAGATGCAGGGGCTGACCTACCCCTGGGGTTTGTTTTGTGACAGATTGTGTAGTCTCTTGATCAACTATGTGTATTTTATTTCTTTAGGGCAAGCTGTATCCAGCTGTGGGACGGGAGAACACATTAACCCTACTCAGAGTTCTAAGGATTAGTACTCCCTGAACTAGTGGGCCACATTGACTGGACTCCTAAGGGGAAGAAGGGCCCCAACTATCATCTGTTCATGTTCCTTCTTTCCTTTTTTCTTTGTATCATATATTCATCATCATCTTCCTCCTCTACCCTCAATAGCTTTGAAAGGGAGGGAGGGATAGAGAGAGGAGCATGTGGTAACTGCCACCCAGCTGTTGAAATAGGGAGCCATCAGTTTGAACTGGAAAAGCTTTTATGGACAAATACATATGTTTATACATAGGCTATAGATTATATATATTTACAAGTGTTTATTTTAATGATTACTGCCCTATCAGTTCAATTCAATGATTTTATAAAATATTTGTGGATGGTATAAAAGTGAATAAGATAGCCTGTGAAGTTTCTGATGATGTCTTTCTGGACAAGATAGTAAAGTTATATACTATATGATTATACATGTATAATTCAGGGTATTTGAACCTCTTTACTCAAGATATGTCCCTAGCTTGGCAGGGGTAACTGGCAAATAGTAGGAACTGATTAAATATGCCTTGAAAGGTAAAAGCAATTAATGAATAATTTGGTAGATCAATAAACAGCACAACAAGAGGAGAAAAGGTAGCCTGTGCCCTCTGGGAGCTTATAATCCAGTAGACTGCTAAGACAGTGGCAGAATGCCCTTTGCCTGTTACTGCGGAGGTGTGATTTGGCATTAAATTGTAAGTGGTAGCTATGACTTAGTGTTACCGCACAAAGTTCTGAATATTTATTCATATGAACTTCTTTCCAGCTTTTATTATCTCCTTTGTTTTAGTTGATGCTTTTGATGATTTGTTACTGTTGTTGGATGATCATTTCCAGAGTATATAAAACAAGAAGCCTTTGGGATTCATCAAAGATGACTTATTTAAGTAAGGACATTGTCTGGCAGGGACTTCTTTAGAGGGTTTTGCTTGTCCTCTTCCAGGAATTTTAAATGTCTCTATTTTATTTTTTTCTAATCGGGCCTTCCTGTCCACGTATTTCTAAAAGCTCTTATTCCTAGAGCCTTTGCCTTAGAAGATGTGAAGGAGCCGTTTGAGAACACCCTGTTCCTAAAGTTACTGTCCCTATGTCTTACTCACATAACATTTTATATTTATAATGGTGACATGAATGTATGATAGCGTTCTAGAGTGTCAGACCTTTCCCAGTTTTAAGTAATTCTTCATTATGAAAATTTCTTTTTTTTTTTTTCTTTTTTGAAAGAGTCTCGCTTCATCACTTTCAGTAGAGTGCCCTGGCAGCACAGCGCACACCAACCTTAAACTCTTGGGCTTGAGCAACCCTCTTGTCTCAGTTTTTCGAGTAGCTAGGACTACAGGCATGTGCTGCTACACTGGGCTAGTTTTTTTTTTATTTTTAGCAAGGGGGGGTGTCTCTTGCTCAAGCTGATCTCAAACTCATGAGCTCAAGCAACCATCCGTCTCGGCCGCCCAGAGTACTAGGATTACAGGTGTGAGCCACCATGCCTGGTCAGAAATTTCATTATTGTTTTTTCTTTTTCTCTTTTCTTTTTTCTCTTTCCCTTTCTCCTTTCCTTTCCTTTCTTCCCTTTTCCCTTCCTTTTTTGAGATAGGGTCTCAACCTATTACCCAGGCAGACTATAGTGCCATCCTCATAGCTCTCTGCAACCTCAAATTCTGAGGCTTAAGCAATCCTTGTGCCTCAGCTTCCTAAATGGCTACTGGCATGTGCCACCTCACCCAGCTAATTTTTCTATTTTTTGAAGACACAGAGTCCCACTATGGTGCTCAGGCTGGCTTTAAGCAATCCTCCTGCATTAGTCTCTCAAAGCACTGGAACCACAGGTATAAGCCATGCCTTAATCTTTTTTTTTTTTAAACTAGAAAGAAAAGACTATCTGATTTCTCTTCTCTAGAACATCTAATGGTAGTTAAAGCACACACCAAAGTTGTGACATCTTGAGTTTCTGGCTATCAGACTAAAATAGGGAAATATCTCCTACATGGTTCTTAAATGACTGCAAGTGTGCCAAATTTGAACATTCAGTTTTTAAGGTAGACATAAGCTAGATTTGAAAATTAGAGGAACCATTTTGACAGTATTCAAGTGTGCATTCAACAGTGTCTTGGGAAAGGGCAGCACCATTGAAATAACTGCTCAGCGTCCCCAGAGCACTGCAGTGGAGGGCGTGTTGGCTATTCACACTCCTCAGCAGTCAGAACTCACCTGTCATCGTAGCTCTAGGCAGCCCAAGTGTCTTTGTAGTCAACTGTGGATTCACTGAAGCATTTGGGTATTTTTAAGAACTTTATTGGCATTCCACCAATTTGGGATAGAACTCCATGCAAAGGTATGTTTTTGTGTTTCGTGTAAAGACAGGAGGGAAAATTTAGGTGTTTCCTAGTTCTCAGTTGTACTTTGTATTTTCCTTTCCTTTCATGTCAGCTCTTCCAGGAAGGACCTGGAAGGGAGAGGGTAACAAAAGTGGAAATTGAGGCAAGAGGTAATTAGTCACTGTTGCACTGAAGCTTCCCAAACATGGAGCATGAGCTTCATGTTGTACTTTCTTAAAGACTATTGTAGTAGAATGATATCTGTCGTAAATAAGAAAGACAAAAACATATGCATATTTCCTGGTTCCACTGGAGAAGCAAGAGTTTCTTTTCACAGTGTCAGCTATAATCACTCACTGGTTCCTACCTTGCTATTATTAAGAATATTCTAAAGCGGTGCCTGTGGCTCAAAGGTGTAGGGCACTGGCCCCATATACCAGAGGTGGCAGGTTCAAACCCTGCCAGGGCCAAAAACTGGGGGGAAAAAAAAAAAAGTATATTCTAGGAGGTGCTAAAAGTATACCTGGAAAATGAGACCACATTCTCCCATCCCATTCTGCTCCCAGGGGTAAACTGTGTGTGTTTCCGTTGGGCTGTGCTAGCCCGAAAGAGTTGACAAATTCTTCTAGGGAAATGGCTTCCCAACTCACAGTATTTTCTTAATAGCCTCAGCAGTGGTGAATTGGTGGGTTTGATTTTTTATTTTTCAGAAAAAAATTTTAAGTACCACAAAGCTTAAAATGGCACATGGGTCTGAGTAAGTGAGAACACACTAATAGAAGGGAACTCAGAAGTATTCTTATCTTTTGTGCTAAGAGCTAGCAGGATATTGTGATATAGTTAGTGCAGCAAAAAGGAACTCAGGCCTTAGAGACTCTGCTACACACCAAACTGTATGTCCTGGAGCAAGTATCCCAAACTTTGGGCTGCAGTTTCCTCAGGTATTCAATACCATGTTTCCCCGAAAATGAGGCCTACCCCCAAAATAAGCCCTAGCAGGATTTCTATGCATTTGTTAAATATAAGCCCTACCCCTATAATAAGACCTAGAGATGGGCGTGGCTATGCAGCATATCTGCATTCATGAAGATGGCTATGCATTTCAGAGAGGAAAGGAGACATCCCCTGAAAATAAGCCCTAGTGTGTCTTCTTGAGGAAAAATAAATATAAGACCATGTCTAATTTTCGGGGAAACATGGTAGTTAAAATACCTTTTGTAGTAGCCATGAAGATTAAATAAGAGCTTGTATGCTTGTAAGGTGTCATGTAGCTGGCACTTGTAGATGTTTTCCATTGCTCCTTTGTATGAGCAGAGATAAGGTGCCTTTCCCATTTCCTTTCGTAAATCCACTCATGTTTGTCACTGGCAGCCATAAAAAAACTTTCCATCTTTAGAAATTGACAGAAAGGGAGGGGAACAAAAAAAGAGGGGCAATTTTTTACAATGAACATGGCCTCAAGAGTAAGCAAATGTTAATGTGCAAATTATTAGATTCTGTCTTTTTCTTTTTCTTTTCTTTTCCCTTCTCATGTCGCCTTTTAATCTAGGGGTTTAACTAGTGAACCAGAATGAAGCTGGGATTTAATATTCCCTGGAGCACATATTAATTCTCTTTTTTCCAGCAGCCAAACAATCTGTGCAAGTATGTGCAGTCAATGTCAAGCCTACAACTTTAGATGAACTGGCATAAACCATGGGTGAGGCTTCTTTTCTCTTCACTCTGAATTTTTTCTCTCTGCTCTTACAGGGAGGGGCAGAAGAGACCCAGGATGGTGGTTCTCGGCTCAGCACCAGGCCTGCTGCCCGCCAGCTCAGTGGTTCTTGTTCTTGTCTCACACTGCTTCTTGGAGACCTTTCTCCAGCCTCAGTCGTCTTGCTGTAATGAGTTGGAGGCAGTGCAACACGGGCAGGGAGGATAAGCTGCATGGTTTACCCTTTAAAAGTGCTGCACCATTTCTGTGTTCCTTGGGATCACTTTATGGGTGATTTCTCAGTATCCCTTTCCAGTGTCCTGGAAACTGGCTAGCAAGAGAGCTTCCCAGTCTATCAGATGGAGAGAAAGTCAGGTTCTAAGAGATTACTTTAAAGTCCAGGGTTTCTGCCTTCTAGTTCATTTTCCCACCATGTTAAACATCCCTGAAAATTGTGTGGTAGGATTAATTCATACTCATTTGGGGTGAAAATAATTCTACTTTAAATTTTTAGCAACTTTGAGGCCTGACTGGTTAAGCTCCTGCAGGCTGCGTTTGGGAGGACTTGCCCTTTGGAAGGGGAATCTTGGCACCCAGAAGAATGTGTTCCTTGTGGTCATATTTCAAGCTGTGTTGTCAGGAAAATCACATGGGCTAGAACAACTTCTAGTTTTCTTCTAGCTTAGATACAAGGTGGGATGAGAGTTTAAAAGCTTTTCCTCAAGGAACTGTTTATGACAAACATCATTTGTTTCCCATTTTGGTTAATTTTCAACTGAAGTATTTTTAAAAACATTTGGAAGGTAGGGACATACAGCTGCTAAGAATCCAAGGCAGTGCTGTTTTGAAGATGCAAATATTTCTGGTTTGCATTTACTTGAGGAAGCAGGATAGTTGCCCCCCATCTATGCCTTTGAATACAGATACTGTTTTAGTGACATCGTTTTCAGTAGAATACATAGTCCAGGTAGTTTGGGGAAAATCATTAAAAAAGGAAAGAAAGTAAGTTAGAGTATTGTGTTCTAGGGGCCAAGAAAAAGAACGATGGTATTTTTGGCAGGCTCCCAGGCCCAGAAAAACCCACACCCGAAGGCTGTCTCTGTAACTTCCGGTGGTTTTCCCACTGAAGAGAAACAGCCTTTTCTCTTGGAGGGCCCGGGATGGCAGGTTTGTACATCAGCTCGATCAGAAGCATGATATTCCTGCTTTGAGGTTATGTTCCGACAGGCTTCATCTAGGAAATATGATGCACCACAGTTCCTGCAAATGGAACTGAGCCGGTTTTGCTGCTTTTAACAGTTTTTTTGGTAGAAATCAGTAGCTTCCAATATCAGAGGTTATTATGCCACTGGCTTGTCGGTAACAGTAAAGTCAAATCTCAGACCAAATTTTGCCACACATCTAAATGTTTATTAGCAAGCACACACAAAAGTCAGTCCTTCAGCGTGATGTTATAGTCTGGGAAAAGCTCCAACCCTTGATATGTATCTCACATCAAAGGTTAAGTAGAGACAGGTGTGGAAAAATTTCTCATTATAGGACATACCTAACCCTTCAGTTGGATCAGGTGATGGAATCCTTTTGTTGTATGTCTAGACCCAGGAACAGAGTTCTAAGCCCAGAGTGTCACTGCAAAGAATTTTAGGCTGCCTTGTTTGCTAGGTTCTTATAACCCACATGTATGTGCAAGGTTAGAGATCCCTGTACAGTATTTCAGCCAACACATTTATCTTAAATACTATTTTTTTTTTTTTTTTTTTGAGACAGAGCCTCAAGCTGTCCCCCTGGGTAGAGTGCCATGGCATTACAGCTCACAGCAACCTCCAACTCCTGGGCTCAAGCGAGTCTCCTGCCTCTGCCTCCCAAGTTGCTGGGACCACAGGCGCCCGCCACAACGCCCGGCTATTTTTTGGTTGCAGCCATCATTGTTGTTTGGCGGGTCCGGGCTGGGGATTCGAACCCGCCACCTTAGGTGTACGTGGCTGGCACCTTAGCCGGTTGAGCTATAGGCGCCGAGCCAAATACTATTATTTTCATCAGAAAAATTACTTTTACCATTCTTTATACTCATTGAGGAATCGTTTGAGGTAGATTTAGAAGCTTGTAGTTGGTACATTCATACCTGCAGTATGCATTCCTGATTAGCATACCTCAAACACTAGCCAGCAACTTCTGAGAGGTAGAGAGAATGTATGTGTTCCCACATACTTGCATACATCTGTTCACATTATGTACAGAAATTAAAAATATAGATAATATAACAAGAAATACCTCTTTATTTTACCCTGGAATAGTATGTCTTGCATAATGTTGCCAGCCATTGATGATTGACCTGAAATGTCAGCTGACCATTGGCCTGCCAGAATTAGCTAGAGCCACTGATGGTTTGCTCATAGGGCAAGGAAAGGAGGGAAGAGAATGATTGTTCTTAGTTTTATAGGCTCTTACATGCTTTTTTGCATTCCTTCATCTGTCTTCTGATAGGAAGAGGTATTGTCTTGCCCACCCAATTTTGTAGACAAATCTTTATGTAGGGTTATAGGGTGAGTACATTACAGGAACTAAGACACAAACTCTTATCCTTTATAGTTTGTCTGAACTATAAGGGTAAGTTACTACCAAGAAAAGCTATCATTATTCTTCAAAGAATACCATAGAACCTTCTACTTGGAGCAGTTGTTGGCAAGGTAAGACCATGCACTGAGGATTTATACGTAACAGAATGCTGGGAAATTTCTACCTTATCTAAAGATAGGTCAGGTGAATAAACACAGGGGAGTCAGCTTTAGCATTTGGGGCATTCATAAAAAGGAAGTTGAGGACAACCTAAGTAGCACCTTTAGCATCCTTTCAAGGTTAAAGAGATAAAAGTTACAGTCTAGGTCTTGTCAAGCCTGGGAACCCTTATAAATTATTTTGTACTTTGAATTGGAAATCACCTCAAGAGATATACCCAGAAGTTAAGAATGAACTGGAAGTAAACCAAGTCTTACCTTGGCTATAGCAGTTTCATGTTATCTAAGTGGCTCAATAACCTAAAGCTTACTTGGATTAAGATGATTCCATTTAGCTAATGCCCATAAGTGCCAGGTAAAGGCAATGAAATCTTAGAGGAAAACATCATGATCCTAGTCCTCAAATTATTTCTACAAATAATTATTTTGTTATAATATCCAGCCATAATCAGAGGTAATCAGGCACACAGGGAAGGAAGATACCATAAGTGAGAGCCAGCAGAAGCAACAGATAAAAGAAATAGACCCAAAGATTCTAGATATTGGACATATCCGACATAGACTGTAAAATACTATTCTTATACATAGTATTAAAGAAAATAAAAGCTGGATTTTAGTTTCAGTTGGGACCAGAAACTCTAAAACATGGCTTTACAGATTAAAATAAATGAATTCTAGGGGGCGGACACGGGGAGGGCCAAGTAGAACCAACAGACAAAACCCCAAATTCTAGAACTGAAAATACAAAACAAAATAAATAGGTTTATAGGCAGTTATATACAGTTGAAGAACAAATTAGTGAACTGGAAAATAGATTAGAAGAAACTACTCAAAGTAAAGCACAGAGACAAAATGATGGAAAATAGAAGAGAAGGTCAGAGGACTCAAGTGAGAAAGTCTAACAATCATGTAACTGATATCTAGAAAAAAGGAGAGAAAGAAAGATTCTGTAGCAATTTTGGAAGGATTATAGGTGAACGTTTTTGAAACCAATAAAAACCCAAAAGCCTCTAATTTAAGAAGCTCAACAAATTTAAAACAATATAAGTAAAACTAAAGTCACGCCCAGATCCATCATAATGAAATTTCAGAAAATAAAAAGAAATCTTAAAAGCAATGTGTGTGTGTGGGAGACATTAACTTCCAAAGAGTGATGGTGAGACTGACTGTTGACTCCTCAATAGCAGAGAGCAGGCTAAAAGGTGATGGAGATACTATCTTCAGTGTGTTCAAGGAAATAACTGCCAACCTAGAATTTTAAGCCCAGCAGAAAATATTGTTCAAGAATGAAAAGACAGGGGTAAAAGTGAATATTAAATGTATTTTGTATAGACAAAAAGAGAGTCTGCTACTAGCATGTTTGTACAACAGGGATTTCTAATGGGTATTCTATAACTACAATGAAAGAAAAATGTAAGATCAGAAGTGTAAAAAATAAAAAGCACAGGAAGTAGTAAATATGTAGATAATGCTAAATGAACAGTTGATTATATAAGACAAGAAAATGGTGGAGGGGTTAAGAAAATAAAGTTTTAAGATACACGAAAAGCCAAAATTGAGAGGAAGTGATTGGAATTAGTCTGTTCTAAGGTTCTTGCATCGTTTAGATGAGAGTAAAGGTGAGAATTAATGTTCGACTTTAGTAAATCAAGGATAAATGTTGTAATCAATATACTAAACACTAAACAAATAGAAAAATTGTATAATTTCCAACTAATTAAAAAACCAATGATGAAAAGATAGCTAAAAAGAACATAGAACAAGTACCAGATACAAAGCACAAGAAGTGGTAATAAACTTAAATCCACATACATTAGTAATTGCATTAAACATAATTAACTGAATGCTGGTGGTTAGAAGGCAAAGAGAAACGAGATTTTTTAAATTATGTGACTTATATAAGCAGTATATCTTAAACTTAGGGATGTAGAAGGATTGAAAATAAAAAAGATATAAAAATGTACATAGTGTAAATACTAGCCTCAAGAAAGCAGGTGTAGCTATATTAATACCAGACAAAATAGACTTTAAATCAAAAAGTTGATTACTTTATATTAATTCTACTTCATAACGATTGGTTTTAATTCACCAGGAAGATAGGTTCTAAATTTGTGTGTTTAATTACATGTCTACAAAATATATAAAACAAAAATTTATAGAATTACTAGGAGAAATGGACAATCTACAGAAAATTTTAATGAATCTTTCTCAGTAACTGATGAAAAAAGATACAAAAAAAATCAAGATGGGTTACTGAAAACTTGATCAACATGGTTAATAAGCGTGTTCTAGTGAACACATGTAGACTACTGCATACAATGGTAAAGTCCACATACTTTTCAAAAATACACATATCTTATAAGGAGTCACTAGAGTATACCAAATAATTAAGTCTCAACAAATTTCAAATAGTTCAAATATACAGAATGTGTATTCTAATTCCAGTGCAATTATGCTAGAAATCAGTAATAAGCAGATAACCATGAAATAATACCACTTGGAAATTCAAATACATACATACTTCTAAATAATGCGTGAATTAAAGATGATATAATAGAAATTAGGAAATACTTTAGGCCAGGCACAGTGGCTTGTACCTGTAATCCTATTACTTTGGGAGACCAAGGCAGAAGGACTGCTTGAGGCCAGACCAGCATGAACCAGCAAGACCTTGAGTCTACAAAAAGTAGAAAAATTGGCTGGGCATGGTGGGATGTAGCTGTAGTCACAGCTACTCAGGAGACTGAGGAAGGAGGATCGCTTGATCCCAGGAGTTTGAGGTTGCAATGGGTTATGGCGATGCCACTGCACTCTAGCCCCAGCAACAAAGCAAGACCCTTTTTCAAAAAAGAAAACAATTTTTTTTAACTGTATGATAAAAAAAAAACCCCACAAAATTAAAGGAGGTAGATAAAGCAGTATTTAATCAAAATTAGATAGCCTAAGAACAGGAAAGGGCCAAAATTAACAAGTAAATATTTATCTCTAAAAGATAGAAAAAGCAGAACAGTAAATACAACAGTAAGTAGAAGCTGCTACAGAGAAGAGCAGAGAGACTATCAAAGCCAAAAGTTGGTTCTTTGGAAGGACCTGTAAAATTTATAAACCTCTTGTATGACTGAGCAAGAAGAAAAGGAAGGCACAAATTAACATGTATCTTAACATAATACTGAATTTTAAAAAGTCAGATGCAGAAGAATGTAAGTTCAGCTTCAGAAACACGTAAAACTGATATTATTGGGGAAGATTAAGTGAAAAATTATGAAGAGAAGGAAGTGATAAGTCAGTGGTTACCTCTGAGAGGCAAGTAGGAAGCTATGATTGGGAAGTGGCTTTATGGTGACTTTGAATGTGCTGATGTTACAGATGTTCTGTCTACTTGAAGCTATAGCTTACACTTTGCTGTGTTATTTCACAATGAAAAGGTTGAAACAGTAAATATGTATTCTGTATACTGGGCTTTGCAGCATGCCCATCATTTGCACTACTCCTGACAGATAGGGTCACAGCCTGCCGCACTGTCCTTCAGAGAATGTTCATCCTAGCCTGATATTTCTAAAGGTGGGTCACTTAACTCATCAACCTTAGGTGGTAGGAGACTGAGTCCAAATTAAGTTTTCTTTAACTTATCCACGCCATACTTAATGGAAGCCAGTGTATAGGGACTTTTTGAAATTGAAACTCGGTTCTCTCTTACGTAAGAGCCCCAGATACCCAAGCCCAGGGTCGGCAAGTGAATAAAGGAGCACAGAGGTCTAGCTGGGAGACAGTAGGAACACTCGGGGACGCCAGCCAGCTAGAGCTCTAGGCTCTGGGTGATCGTCAGCTTGCAGAAAGCTGGGAATAATGTGGCCGTACCTTCTGATTTTTTTTTTCTGAGAGTAGGTAGAAATTTGAGTTTTAATGTGAAAACATCTGAGTTTTTAAGTATTGGTTTGAACATTTTTTCCCCCATCAAAATACTGCACGAATCAAACCAAACCTGTGTCTGGACTGTTTCCAGCTGTAGGGCTGTTAGTTTATGACTGTGACCTCATAGCCATGCAGATTGGAGAGAGAGAATAATGTATAAAATAGTGCAAATTTCTCACTGGAGCTTGCCTTCCAAACATGCGCTTATATAATTCTCAATTCCAAAATTAAAAGAAACTCAACCAAAATTCACACGTTATAAATGTCATTCGGGGTGATAGTTTTTTTAGTGAAACTTGGCTTTCTGTGCAAAGAATGAAATATTTTTTTGCCATCAAGAGTTTATTAAAAAGATTAACTAAAACTGCTAAAAAAAAAAAAACAGTGATATCAGATAAAATAATTTATCTTAGGAAGAATAGCTAAAGATGGACTTCTAAATTAATTTTTTTTTTAAAAAAAACACATTTAGGCTTGGCACCCGTAGACAGTGGTTATAGCACTGGCCACTGTGGCTGGCAGGTTGCACTGAGGCTGTCGGGTTCGAACCTGGCCCAGGCCAGCTAAACAACAGCAACTGCAACAAAAAAATAGCCGGGCATTGTGGTAGCTGTCTGTAGTCCCAGCTACTTGGGAGGCTGAGGCAAGAGAATCACTTAAGCTCCAGAGTTTGAGGTTGCTGTGAGCTGTGAGGCCACATCACTTTACCAAGGGCGATGTAGTGAGACTGTCTCAAAAAAAAAAAAACAAAAAAAAAACCACATGTACTTCATGATTTGAGTGTCAAGACAATGTACTCCTGTTTAGATATAGCAGGCATTTTCCAGCACCATCAGCGTCATCTGGGAACTTGCTAGGAACGCAAATTCTCAGACCTTACCACAAACCTAATTAATCAGAAACTCTGGCACTGGGGCCCAGCTATCTGTGTTTTAACAAGCCCTCCAGGGAATTCTGATGCATGCCCAAGTTTTGAGAACCACTGCTCTAACTTTTGTGCTTTGTGACTTATTTTGAGGAATGACTTTAGAAAGATATTTTATTATGTCAAGGTTTCAAATGCATTTTTAAAATACCTTGACATCCTCCAAATCTCCCTTCAAAGAATATCTTTGGTTTGTCTGAAGTCAGCGAAAAGGTATGATTTGGTTTAAAAAGATGACTGAGAAAGTAGTCATCTCCTTTTTACTTTAAAAAATTCATTTTAAAGTAAGAATGGTACATGCAGCAGATGTGACCGTGTCCTCTTTCTGCCTTTCTCCTTCACCACTCATATGACATTTGTGTTATCCTTGCCACTGACAGACTCTCTAAGATAATCCACTTTATATTCAGTATGCAATTTAGGTTTTTTTGATGTGTGCGTGGGAATGCGTCATGTGCAAAACATCATAGAGCCCTTCCCTGACACCCTTCTGTTTTAGACGCCATTCTGTGCATGCATCCACAGTGGCTTCACAGTCTGATCAGGCTTCCTGCTAAAGGGCAGAGTCCCGGAGGGTCCCAGGACCCCTGTACCTTTTAGGGTTTAGTACTATAAGCTCTGTGTAATGGATACTCGGCAAATGCTTTTCGAGTCTCTAAAGCAGTGATTTTCAACCAGTGTGCCATGAAAAATTTTAAAGATCATTAATTCAATTATTTTTGAAAGAAGTTCAAAGCACAGTAAGTATATTCTTTTTTTCCTTTTTTTTTTTTTTTTTAACCAACATAACTTGTGTGCTGTGGAAGTTTAAACTACAGGTTCAAGTGTGTCGTAAGATAAAAAAGGTTGAAAAACACTGGTCTAGAGTCTTAGCTCTGAGAAAGCAGGGGTAATAGCTGTTTAACCTATTGATCCTTTTTTTTTTTTTTTTTTTGAGACAGTCTCATTATGTCGCCCTTGGTAGTGTGCTATGGTGTCACAGCTCACAGCAACCTCAAACTCTTGGGCTTGAACGATTCTCTTACCTCAGCCTCCCAAGTAGCTGGGACTACAGGCAACTGCCCCAACACCTGGCTATTTTTTTCTTGTAGTTATTATTGTTGTTTGGCAGGCCCGGGCCATGTTTGAACCCGCCTGCCCCCCGGGGGTATGTGGCCAGCACCCTAGCCACTGAGCTACAGGTGCCCAGCTGATACCTTTTTTTTTTTTAAATTAGTTTGTATGGTGAGAAACATATTTTGATATCTTGTAATCTTTTACTTAATAAATAATAAACATGTGTATATTGAGGTATAATTTACAAACAGTATATACACAAATGTAACTTAAGTTTTTTATGTTTTCCCATGCAACTGCCGTTAATGTGAATGTACAGACTATTTCCCGTATCCTCCAGACTCCTTGGGGCCCTCTCTTAATCTCCTTGTCCAAGGGTGGGAACAATTCTGTCTTCTATCATCACAGGTTAGTTTTGCTGCTTGTGGGTTTCCTAGTTTTGTACCGTGTATACTCTTTTGTGTCTGGCCTCCTTTGGCCCCTATTCTGTCTGTGAAATTCACACTTTCTGCATACAGCAGCAGTTCTTTTGCATTGATGTGACAGTACCACTGTTCATTCACTCTACTACTGATGAACAGTTGAGTTGTTTTTATTGGGCATATCATTCGACGGACATTTATTGAGTGCCTACTGTGTACCTGGCCCTCTTCTGGGCTCTGGGGATACAGTAATGAACAAGGTAGATAAAAACATAGCCTTTGGGGCTATTATAGTCAAGTGACAGAGAGGATAATGATTAGGCAGTCTACTGACTTTAATTTCAGCTAGTGATAAATGCCAACAAGAAAATAAGAGTAAAACAATGAGATGGAGAATGGTGGGTTGGGAAGTGTGGCTTTTTGCCCTGACGTTCCTGAGCAGGTGACATTTGAGGGAGACTTAAATGACATAAAAGCACCAGCCATGCAGAGATCTTCAGGGTACTTTGAGCAGAAAGAACAGAAATAGGCTGAGTATTGTGGCTCAAGTCTGTAATTCCACCATTTGGGGAGGCCAATGCAGGAGTATTGCTTGACCCCAGCAAGTCAAAGCCTGGGCAATATACGTTGCCTCTAAAAATAAAGAGGGACAATGAACTGTGTCACATGTTGCTGAGGGATTGAATAAGAGAAGGATTATAAATTGCAAGAGATGTCCTTAAATGGCTGGGGCTGTCTCCCAGCCTCTGCTGAGGGCCTCTGTGCATGTTGAGGCATGCTAATACCTCTTCCTTACCACGGATCTCCTGCCTGCACGGATCCTTAAGGTCAGCTAGACAGAGAGCTTAGGGCCTCTTCTGTTACCTTATCTGGGGCATTGGGCAAGCTTTCCCTAAGTTGCTTATTCCCTAAGATACTCCCCGAGATGTTACTATTTTAGAGCAATTTTAGGTTCACAGCAAATTTGGGGGGATGGTACAGAAATATCCCATGTACTCCCTGCACTCACACATGCACAGCTGCCTCTGTTATTAACAATCCTCCCCAACACAGTAGTTCATTTTTTTTTATAATTGAAGCACTTATATTATTATATATCATTATCATTCTATATTATGTATCATTATTACCTAAAGTCCATACTTACCATAGGGTTAACTATATTGTACATTCTGGGGGTTGGATAAATGTATAATATATACATGTATTTACGATGTGTACTTGTGAAATGCATGGTATTTTCACTGTCCTAAATTCTTAGTGCTCTTGGCATCTCTCCCTCCACACTAACCCCTGGCAACACTGACCTTTTTACCATTTCCATAGTTTTGCCTTTCCCCAAATGCCCTATAGTTGGAATCGTACAGTATGTAGCCTTTTCAGATCGGTTTCTTTCATTTTCACATTTTCTCCATGTCTCTTCGTGGCCTGATAGCTCATTCCTTTTTAGTCTTGAATATTATTCCTTTGCCTGTCGCCTATCAGGGTCTTCAACCTTTTTTCTCTTCTGCCACACATTGGAACAAGAAGTTGTCTTGGCAACACATTAAGTACACAAACACTAGCAAAAGCCGATGAGCAAAAATTAAAAAAAGTTCTGTGCGTAATTTTTGTGATATCCAACGACACAGAGAAGCACGACAGTCCGCAGAGAATCTTCTGGTCAGTAGGTGCAGCCCGGTTTAGTCGTCCACCCCCCGGCTGAAGCCCCGTTTGGGCAGTGGTGAATAAAGCTGCTATCAACATGCTCACGGTTTTGTGTGGATATAAATTTTCAGCTCCTGAGTAAAACACCGATGTACGGTAAGAGTTAGGTGTGGTTTTGTAAGAGACTCTTCCAAATTGGCTGCATCATTTCTCATTTCCACTAGCAACAGATGGTAATTCTGTCACTCTAGATCCTTGCTTGCATTTGGGGGTGTTAGTGTTGTGGATTTCAGCTGTTCTAATAGGTATGTGGAGGTACCTCATTTTAATTTGTGTTTCCTTGATGACATAGGACGTGGATTTTTCGTATGCTCATTTGCCAGCTTTTTTTTTTTTTTTTGATGGGTTTGAACCCACCACCTCCAGCATATGGGGCTGGCACCCTACTCCTTTGAGCCACAGGCGCCGTCCTCATTTGCCATTTTTATATCTTCCTTGACATATCTGTTAAGGTCTGTAGCCCATTTTTTAACTGGTTGTCTGTGTTCTTATTCCTGAGTTTGAAGAGGTCTTTATATGTTCTGAGTAGCAGTCATTAGCTGTGTCTTAGTAAGCACCTTCAGTCTCTGGCTTGCCTTTTGGTGTCTTTCTCAGAGCAGAAATTTTTAATTTTATTAAGGCCCAGTTTACCAATTATAAGTGGTCCCCAAATTACGATGTTTTGATTTAGCAGTTTTTCACTTTACAGTGGTATGAGAGCAATAGGCATTGAGTAAAAACTGTATTTCGAATTTTGAATCTTGATCTTGACCCAGCTAGTGATCTGTGGTAGGATACTCTTGAGATGCTAGGTAGTGGCAGCGAGCTGCAGCTCCCAGCTGTGGGAACATGGGGGTGAACACCCAGTACTCTACAACGTGCTGTGTTTCTAGATGATGTTGCCCAGCTGTAGGCTAATGTAGGTGTTCTAAGCATGTTGAATGTAGGCCAGGCTCAGCTATGATGTTTGGTAGATTGAGTGTATTGAATGCATTTTCACCTTTTGATATTTTCAATTGATGATGGGTTTATCAGGATATAACCCCATCATAAGTCAAGCATCTATATTTCTTTCATGAGTTATACTGTGTATCGTTGGTGTTACATCTAAAAAGATGCTGCTAAGGGTCATTTCTGTTCTCTCCTGTATCAGCCTATAGGAGTTGTATATAACGGTTTTGCATTTTACGTTTAGATCTGTGATCCACTTTTAGTTACTTTCGTGATGCATATTAGGTGTGTGTCTAGATTCCTGGGGTTTTTTGTTTTGTTTTTTGCATATCTATGTCCAATTGTTCTAGCACCATTTCTTGAAAAGACGGTGTCTCTCCATTGTATATTGCCTTCGCTTTTTTGTCAAAGATAGTTGACCACATTCATGTGAGTTTATTTCTGGGCTCTCTATTCTGTTCCATGGATCTATTTTTCTTTTCTTTTTGTTGTTGTTGTTGTTGTTGTTGTTGTCATTTCTTTTGGTTAATTCCTAAGTGTTTTATTCATTTTGATGCCATTGTAAATGGAATTTTTTTTGGAGGGGGGGGAGGGGACAAGGTCTGTCTCTTTTGCCCAGGCAAGAATAGCTCACTGCAACCTCAAATTCCTAGGTTCACATGATCCTTCTGCCTCAGCCTCCCTAGTAGCTGGGACTGTAGGCACAGGCCATGACACCCAGCTAATATTTCTTATTTTTGTAGAGACAGGGTCTCACTATTGCCCGGGATGGGTCTTGAACTTCTGCCCTCAAATGATCCTTCTACCTTGGCCTCCAAAAGGATTATAGGCATGAGCCATCATGCCTGGCCTAAGTGGAATTATTTTTGTAGTTTCTTTCTTAGACCATTTAATATTAGCATATAGAAGTATACCTAAGTTTTCATGTTGATTTTATATCCTGCTACTTTGCTGATTCATTTACTAGTTCAGGTTTTTTGATGGAATCTGTAGGTTTTTAATACATGTAAAAATCATATTACTTGTGAACACAGATAATTTTACTTTTTGTTTTTCTATTCGGATGCCTTTTTTCTTTTTCTTGCTAATTGCTCTTTCTAGAAGTTCCCATGTTATATTGAACAGAAATGGGAAAGTGGGCCTTGCCATATTGTTTAGTGGAAAAGCTTTTATTCTTTCATTATTGTATATGATACTTGCTGTGGTTTTTCACATACAGTGTTTGTTATATTAATACCGTTTATTTTGTTTTCTAGTTTGTGTGTTTTTATCATGGAAGCATATTAAATTTTGTCAAATGCTTTTTCTGCATCAATTGAGATTTTTTTCCCCTTTATTCTGTTAATGTGGTATATTACATGGATTTTTTTCTTACATTCTAGGAATAAATTCTACTAGTCATGGCATATAACTCTTTTTTTTTTTTTTTGCAGTTTTTGGCTGGTGCTCTAAAAAAAAAAGAATTTTTGTAAATATTTAACAAGTTGCTCTTCCCCTCTGTTCTGAGTTTATGGAGAGTTTTTGTCAAAAGTGAGTGTTCAGTTCATCAAATGTGTTTTCCACATCTATTGTTCATGTGATTGTTCTTATTTAGCCCTGTTCATATGATGGTTTTTTGGTGTTTTTTTTGTTTTGTTTTGTTGAGACAGAGTCTCACTATGTCACTCTCAGTAGAGTGCTATGGTGTCACAGCTCACAGCAACCTCAAACTCTTGGGCTTAAGTGATTCTCTTGCCTCAGCCTCCCAAGTAACTGGGACTACAGGTGCTCACCACAACGCCTGGCTATTTTTTTGTTATAGTTGTCGTTGTTTTCCCTGGCCCAGGCTGGGTTTGAACCTGCTAGCCCCAGTGTATGTGGCTGGTGCCCTACCCACTGAGCTATGGGTGCCAAGACCATATGATGTTTTATGTTAATTAATTTTTTTTTTTT
>NW_003852496.1:7467732-7473014 GCF_000181295.1 Otolemur garnettii | reverse complement strand
GTGATGTCATAGCTCACAGCAACCTCAAACTCTTGGGCTCAAGTGATTCTCTTGCCTCAACCTCCCAAGTAGTTGTGACTATAGGCACCTGCCACAATGCCTAGCTATTTTTAGAAAGGAAGTCTCTCTCTGGCTCATGCTGGTCTCAAACCTGTGAACTCAGGTAATCCACTTGCCTCGCCCTCCCAAGTGGTGCTAGGATTACAGGTGTGAACCACCGCACCTGGCCCTCTCCTTTTTTTTTTTTCCCCACCCTTTTTGGTTTCTTTGAGCATTTTATATAATTCCATTTTCTCCCCTTTCTTATCATATCAGTTATACACCTCTTGTATTACTTTTTTAAGTGGTTGCCCCAGAGTTTATAGTATATACTTACGGTTAGTTCAGACTTTCTGATAACACCGGACCAGTTGACAGGTAGGAGTATGAGTACTTTATACCAGCAGAATAATCCTAATTCCTCTCTCTCACCCCTTGAGATGAGCAACATCATTGCTGCTGTTCATTTCACTTTGTGGTAAGCACACGTAAACGTCATACATAGACATGGGAGTCACCTCTATAGACGTACATAATCAAACATATTGTCACTATTATGTTGAACAAACTATTGTCTGATCAATTGAGAATAAGAAAACTTAACCTTCACTGTTCCTTCTTTGACATCTTTATTTTATGTGATCCAAATTCCTGACCTATGTCATTTTTTTCCTCTCTAAAGAACTACTTTTAACATTGTCTGTTGGGGACAAAGTCCCTCAATTTTTATTTGTATGAGAATGGCTTGCTTTCTCCTTTACTTTTGAAGAGTAATTTCTTGGGATAGAGAGGTCTAGGTTGTTGGATATTTTTCTCTCAACACTTGAAATACTTCAGTTCATTCTTCTTGCTTGCATGGTTTCAGAGAAGGTGGGTGTAATTCTTATCTTTGCTCCTCTATAGGTAAAAGATTTTTTTCTTTCTCTGGCTTCTTTTAGTATTTTTTCTTCATAAGTGATTTTCGTAAATTTAAAAGTGATATGCCTAAGTGTAGCTTTTTACCCATTTATCCTGCTTGGTGTCCTTTACGCTTCCTTCATCTGTGGATTGGTGTCTGATGTTAATTGGGGGAAATTCTTAGTTATTATTGTTTCAAATATTTCTTTTCCTTTCTCCTCCTCCTTCTGGTATTCTCATGTCGTATGTTACACCTATTGTAGTTGTCCACAGTTCTTGGATATTCCATTCTGGTTTTATTAAATCTTTTTCTCTTTTTAGTTTTGGAAATTTCTTTTGATACATCCTCAAATTCAGAAACTTTTTCCTCAGCTGTGTCCTGTCTGATAAGCCCAGGAGAGGCTCTCATTTCTGTTGTACTTCTTTGAGCTCTAGAGTTTCTTTTTGGTTCTTTCTTAGAATTCCATCTGTCTGCTTATATTACCCATCTGCTTTATTACCTGTCTACTTTATCATTTAGAGCCCTGAGCATGTTGATCATAGTTGTTTTAAAGTTCCAACAACCTTGGCTCGGTGCCTGTGGCTCAGGTAGCTAAGGCGCCAGCCACATACATGTAAGGTGGCGGGTTCAAATCCAGCCAGGGCCACCAAACAACAATGATGGCTGCAACCAAAAAAAATAGCCGGGCATTGTGGCAGGCGCCTGTGGTCCCAGCGACTTGGGAGGCGGAGGCAGGAGACTCGCTTGAGCCCAGGAGTTGGAGGTTGCTGTGAGCTGTGATGCCATGGCACTCTACCCAGGGGGACAGCTTGAGGCTCTGTCTCAAAAAAAAAAAAAGTTCCAACAACCTTGCCACATCTGGTTCTGATTCATGCTCTGTCTCTTCAAACTGTATTTTGCCTTGTAGTTTTTCCTTAGCACCCAGACATGATGTACTGAGTAAAGGTAAGTGCTGTAAATAGGCCTTTAGGTGTGGGGCAGGGATCCTTGATGGAGTCAATCCTTTGGTGACACTGTGCGTCAGGATTGTGAAGGTCGCAACTTCCTGTTGCTCATCACTCCCCCTCCGCTTTAGGGACACGGGATGACTAGATTGGGCTGGAGTTGGGTATTCCCTTTCCGCCAGGTTATTTGGACTCCCGTAAAACCACAGTGGGCGGGGCTCTAATTATCTGCTTTCTCCTAGGGTCAGACCTTGTTAAGAATAAAAGGCTTTGACATATTTCAAAATGGTTCTTTTTGGCTTGGTGCCTGTAGCTCAGTGGCTAGGGCGCCAGCCACACACACCAGAGCTGGCGGGTTTGAATCCAGCCCGGGACCGCCAAACAACAATGACAACTATAACCAAAAAATAGCCCGGTGTTGTGGCCGGCACCTGTAGTCCCCACTACTTGGGAGGCTGAGGCAAGAGAATCACTTAAGCCCAAGAGTTGGAGGTTGCTGTGAGCTGTGATGCCACAGCACTGTTCCAAGGGTGACATAGTGAAACTCTGTCTCAAAAAAAAAAATAAAAAAGTTCTTTTTTTCCCTCCCCCTGCCTGAAGCAGGAAGGGATTTTCCTCTAATATTTGTGAGAACCTAGTTGAGCTCCTAGAGATAAAATTCACAGAAGCACAGGGGCCTTCCTGCGACTGGGTCTTTAACTCTCAGACTGAGCCACATCCAGCCTCCAGGAATTTGTCAGTTACATTTCAGGGGTTTTTGCCCCAATGCCGTTCCAGTGGAGGTTCCTGCCCCATTCTGCTGTGACTCTCTGTATCTATCTGTCTGTCTTTCCAGTTTGAGGGACAGTGACCTCACCTAAGTTTTTTAGAAATCGTACACATGTATTTTTTTAATTGTCAAAAAGAAATAATTATAATTTCTAAACAAAATAAAAGACTTTAAACAAGAGATTTATAGAAACTGCATGTTCCTTTCCCCTTTTGAAAATGCATAAGCTATTTTTTCAGATGGAGTGCTTCTTTCGTGTTCTTGTTGAAGAATTAGAGACCAACTGTGTGTCCTTTTTGCTTCTCATCAAGTGAAAATCGTTATTTGCTGTTGTGAGGTGACCTTTGACCCTTTATAAGGCATTTTCCAGAGAGTTTCCCAAAATTGGAGAGTTGCGGAAAGGCTTCAACGTCTAGCTGGTGTCCGTGAGTTTGATGTAGTAAACAGCAAGGTGTCTGCAGAGTCTCGGCATAACAGGTGCTACTCCTAAAATCATGTTTCAAGTATTGGAGTATGTGGGTCGTTACAAAAGTTTTGAGATACACAAAAATCAAGAAATGGAAATCCGGCTTGGTGCCTGTGGCTCAAGTGGCTAAGGCGCCAGCCACGTACACCCAAGGTGGTGGGTTTGAATCCAGCCCAGGCCCGCCAAACAACAATGACGGCTACAACCAAAAAATAGCTGGGCGTTGTGGCGGACGCCTGTGGTCCCAGCTACTTGGGAGGCTGAGGCAGGAGACTCCCTTGAGCTGAGGAGTTGGAGGTTGCTGTGAGCTGAGATGCCATGGCACTCTACCCAGGGGGACAGCTTGAGGCTCTGCCTCAAAAAAAAAAAAAAGAAATGGAAATCCACATGGACGTATATTATGTGTTCATATATGTCGTAAATAAAGAAAACCCCTCCCTTGCAAAACAGTTAAGAAAAATCACAGATCAGAATCTTTAGCTAAAAGCATCATAGTTAGTTCTGTATTTTGCAGACTTTCCCAGTACCTTTAGAATGCTTATAGCCTTCAGAGATAGATGTGTGTGCACCCTTCTCAGGACTGTGTGTTACACAGTGTGCTCACTGGAGAGGCGTGCTGTGTTTTATGTTGACTGACAGGTTGTTGCAGAAATTCATCATGCTTCTATCTTTTATTTTTCTTTCTTTTCTTTTCTGTTTTGGACAGTTTTAAACACGTTTTCCCATTTAAGAAAGTTCAACTGTTTGTAGGGGGTAAAATCTTCATACTTTTTATAAGCCGCTTATTCTTATAACACAGATTAACTTCAGAGCATATAAAGAGAGTACTGGAAAACCCCTGCATGATTAACTCTGTGCCTGGAGGATTAAGTTCCTCCACATAGTTTTCAGCCAGTGCTATTAATAATGTCAGGGCCTTAGACTTTCTGTCTGTCCTGATGGGGAGGGAGCCTTTCCTTGGTTCGCCCTGACCGTTAATTTTTCCATTGTCACATTTGTAATACTGCAGAATTATCTGCGGAAACTTGAGCTTAAAACCTGAAAGTTTAACTAAAGTCCAACAAAGTATCTTGTCTGGAATAATTCCAGTTTTTCTTCAAAGATTTTGTCCATTTTTCAAACAAATTTCTTTTATCTGACTGGAAACTTGGCATAGAGCATCTATTTACAGGCATACCTCAGAGATATTGTGGGTTTGGTTCTAGACCACTGTGATAAAATGAGTCACATGAATTTTTTGGTTTCCCAATACATATAGAACTTATGTTTATACTATTGTGTAGTCTCTTAAATTTGCAATAGCATTATTCCACGACAAAAAATGAAGACAACAATGAAATTTTCCTGATTGACTTTTCCTTTTACAAAAGATTTCTCTGATAGCATTTTACCCATGATAGAATTTCTTTCAAAATTGGACTCATTTTACACTGCTGGTGGGGCTGCAGACTAATACAGTGAGGAAAGAGGGATGGAAGGAAGTGTGGAGAATCCTTAAAGAACTCAAACTAGACCTCCCATTTGACCCTGCAATCCCAGAAGAAAAAAAAAATCATTTTATCATAAGGACATTTGTACTAGACTGTTTATGACAGCTCAGTTTACATTACTAAATTGTGGAAACAACCTAAATGCCCACCAATCCAGGAATGGATTAACAAGCTGTGGTATATGTATATCATGGAATACTGTTCAGCCACAAAAAAAAAAAATGGAGACTTTACATCTTTTGTATTAACCTAGATGGAGGTAGAACACAGTCTTCTTAGTAAAGCATCGCGAGAATCGAGAAGCAAGAATCCAGTGTACTCAATTCTGATGTGAGCAACTGATGCTAGTACTTGGTGTGGGGGTGGGCGAAAGGAGAAGTGGAGAGAGGGAAGGGGACGGGGATCACAGTGTGTGACACACCTCTTGGGGGCAGGACACAATTATAAGAGGGACTTTACCTAGCAAATGCAAGCAGTATAACTTGGTTCTTTGTATCCTCAGTGATTCACCAAGAAAAATAAACATTGGACTCATTCCTCTTAAAACTTGCTGTTGCGGCTCGGAGCCTGTGGCTCACGCGGCTAAGGTGCCAGCCACATACACCTAAGGTGGCAGGTTCGAATCCCCAGCCCAGGCCCGCCAAACAACAATGATGGCTGCAACCAAAAAATGGCC
>NW_003852496.1:7456463-7467621 GCF_000181295.1 Otolemur garnettii | reverse complement strand
CTTGAGGCTCCATCTCAAAAAAAAAAAAAACAAAAAACAAACCTTGCTGTTGCTTTATCAACTACGTTTATGTAATATGCCCAATCTTGTCATTTCAACAGTGTTCATAGCATCTTTACCCGGAATAGATTTCATCTCAAGAAACCATTTTTTTTTTTTTTTTTTTTTTTTTGCTCTGTATAAGAAGTAACTTCTCATCCGTTGAAGTTTGATCACGAGATTGCAGCAATCTGATTATATCTTCAGGCTCCACTTCTAATTCTCGTTCTCTTGCTGTTTCTACCACATCTGCCCTTAGTTCCTCTTGAACCCTTCCGTGTCATCCAGGGGTGTAATCAACGTCTTCCAAACTCTTGCCATTGTTGATACTTTGACCTCTTCCCAGGAATCACAAAAGTTCTTAAATCATCTAGAATGCCTTTCCAGAAGTTTTTAGTTTTCTTTCCCCAGATCCATCAGTCCTTACTACCTATGGCATCTATAGCCTTATGAAATGTATTTATTAAATAGTAAGACTTAAAAGTTGCAATTATTCCTGACTTAGGAACTGCAGAATGGATGCTGGGTTAGCAGGCATGAAAGCAACATTCATTTCCTTGTACATCTCCATCAGAATCTTGGATGGCTAGGTGCGTTGTCAACGAACAGTAATGTTTTGAAAGGAATCTTTGTTTTTGAGCAGTAGTTCTCAACAGTAAGCCAATAATTTTCAGTAAACCATGCTGTAAACAGGCGTACTATCATCCAGTCCTTGTTGTTTCATTTATAAAGCACAGACAGAGTAGATTTAGCATTTTTAAGGACCCTGGGATTTTTGGAATGGTAAATCAGTATTGGCTTCAACTGTAAATCCCCAGCCTCAGTAGCCCTTAACAAGAGAGTTAAGCCTGTTTTTTTAAGATTTTAAGCCAGTTACTGACTTCTCTCTAGCTATGAAAGTCCTAGGTGGGATCTTTTTCCAATTAGGAGGCTGTTTTTGCTACAGTGAAAATCTCTTATTTACTGTGGCCCCTTTCATCAGTGATCTTAGCTAGATCTTCTGCATGGGCACTTGCTGCTTCACCTTGCACATTTATGTTGCAGAGATGGCTTCTCTCCTTAACCTGATGAGCCAACCTCTGCTAGCATCAGACTTTTCTTCTGCAGCTTCCTCACCCCTCTCAGCCTTCGTGGAACTGAAGAGAGTTAGGCCTTTGCACTGGGTCAGGCTTTGGCTTAAGGGAATGTTGTGGATGGTTTGATCTTCTATCCAGACCACTGAAACTTTCTTTATATCAGAGATAAGCCTGTTCTGCTTTCTTAGCACTCATGTGTTCACTGGAGTAGCACTTGCAGTTTTCTTCAAGAACTTTTCCTTTGCATTCACACTTTGGTTAACTGTTTGGCCCTAGAGACCTAGCTTCGGGCTTGGCATCTGTAGCTCAAGCTCCGAGGGCACCAGCCACATACACCGGAACTGGTGGGTTTGAATCCAGCCCCAGCCCACCAAACAACAGTGACAACTGCAGCAAAAAAATAGCTGGGTGTTGTGGCAGGCGCCTGCAGTCCCAGCTACTTGGGAGGCTAAGGCAAGAGAATCGCTTAAGCCCAGGAGTTGGAGGTTGCTGTGAGCTGTAACGGCACTCTACAGCTTGAGACTCTGTCTCGAGAAAAAAAAAAGGAGGCCTAGCTTCCAGCCTATCTCAGTTTCGACACGCCTTCCTCACTAAACTTAATAATAGTTTCTATCTTTTTATTTCACTTGGAACACTTAGAGGCCATTGTAGGGTTATTAACTATCCTAATTTCAATATTGTTACCTAAGGAGATAGAGAGAGACGGGGAGATGACTGGCTGGTAGAACAGTCAGAACACATACATATTTATCTAAGCTTGCTGTCTTACGTAGGTGTCGTCTGTAGAACCTAACGAACGAAAAATAGTGACAGCAGGTCGGGCGTGGTAGCTCATGCCTATAATCCTAGCACTCCGGGAAGTCGATTTGGGTGGATTGTCTGAGCTCATAAATTTTAAAACCGCCTGAGCAAAAGCAAGACCCTGTCTCTACTAAAAATAGAAAAACTGAGGCAGGAGGATCACTTGAGCCCAAGAGTTTGAGATTACTGTGAGCTATGACGGCACAGACTCTACCCGGGGTAGCAGCTTAGACTGTCTCAAAAAAATAAAAGGATAAAATAAAATAGTGACAGCAAAAATAAAATAATAATGAAAAGGTTTGAAATACTGCAAGAATTACCGAAATGTGACACAGAGACACAAAGTGAGCGCGTGCTGTTCATGGCTAGCCTTGCTCAACTCAGGGTCGCCACAGACCTTCAACTTGTTCCATGTGCAAAGTGTAGGAGAGTGAGACTCGGTTAAGCACTGTGTACCTGTACTGAGCTTAGGGGTTTTCTCAGAAAGAAGTGATCACTAAACATAGTAGTTATCATTTAGTTTCCATGTACAGTTTTCCTAAGATAACATTTCTGTTTGTACGGAATCTCATTATTACCAAGGGATTTGGTTATTTGTCATATGCCTTATTACCTGGGCATCGATTTGTCAAACTGATTTCCTGTGACTGATCGGCCTAGACTTTGTATGGGCCTGGGAGCATAATGAGCCCTGCTGGGCTCTCCAGGACTCCCAGGTTCTCTGACCCTCCCAGCCAGATCCCATTC
This sequence comes from Otolemur garnettii, assembly GCF_000181295.1. Classification (NCBI taxonomy): domain Eukaryota; kingdom Metazoa; phylum Chordata; class Mammalia; order Primates; family Galagidae; genus Otolemur; species Otolemur garnettii. The sequence continues at coordinate 7,464,958 of NW_003852496.1, read as the reverse complement.
TCAGGCCCTTCGTTGGTGCTCACTAGCCCTTCGGCTTCTTTGACTTTATTTTTTATCCTTATCCTGCCAGGCTCCAAGCTTAGATGAGTCCTTGATGGCCTTTCTCCCCAAAGTGAGCAGGAGCTTGACAGCTTCCCTTCTCCCCCCCACCCCCGACCCCCGTCAGCCCTGCCTCCCCACCGTCACGTTCCTCACGCCCCATAGCTCAGCACTTCCCCTTTTCTAGCCCTTGAGGATCATGTGCTTACTGTCCTGTTACTAGAGCTCCTGCTCCCCTAATTTTTTAGTGCAAAAGCTTTGCCCTCCTTCCCTCCACACTTCCTGTCCCCCCTTTTCTAGCCCCAGCTTCTTTATCAGTGCTTTGGAGTTCTTCTGCCTTTCCTGAGCCCTTTCTCCAGCACTGGGGAAAAAAAGATTTAAGTATCATTTAAATAAGTAACACTAACACATGTACATGGTTTTAAAATTTCAAGTAGTATAGAAGAATTTACAGAGGCAACTACTTAATGCTAGTTTGTGTGTGTGTATGTATTCTTCCAGAAATGTTATATGCATAAACAAATATATTCTCATCTGTAATTCCCTCCTTTCCTCTCTGTTTCTTTTTCTTTTTTTTTTTTTTTTTTTTTGAGACAGAGTCTCACTATGTCACCCAGCCTAGAGCACTGTGATATCATAGCTCACAGTAGCCTCAAACTCTTGGGCTCAAGAGATTCTCTTGTCTCAGCCTCCTGAGTAGCTGGGACTACAGGTGCTTGCCACCATGCCTGGCTGGTTTTTCTATTTTTAGTAGAGACAGGATCTTGCTCTTGCTCAGGCTGGTCTCAAACTTCTGAGCTCAAGTTTGAGTTCCTCACCTCCACCTCCAAGAGTATTAGGATTATAGATGTAAGCCGCTATGCCTGGCCTCTCTCCATTTTTAAAAACATAAATGCTATACACGTAGTCTGGATATCACTGTTTTAGTATATTGCTTTGTCTTGGAAGTCAGTTCATATCAGCACGATAGACCCAACTCATTCTTTTAATAGATACAGAAAATACAATTGACTGTAAAAATAGCACAGTTGAATTGGCCGCCTGTTGAAGGGTATGCTTTGCAGCCTTTTGTTGCTGGGAGCAGTGCTTCAGCGAGTATCTGTGAACATCGGTCTTGGTACCCAGGCACAACTGTATCTGGGGGCAGTGCTTCAGCGAGTATCTGTGAACATCGGTCTTGGTACCCAGGCACAACTGTATCTGGGGGCAGTGCTTCAGCGAGTGTCTGTAGAACATGGGTCTTGGTACCCAGGCACAACTGTATCTGGGAGCAGCGCTTCAGCGAGTATCTGTGAACATTGGTCTTGGTACCCAGGCAAACTGTATCTGTATGGAATGTCTTAGAAGGGGAATTGCTGGATTGTCCTTTTATTACTGCCCCTCCAGTCCATTTATTCTTGTGTTATTGATTTTTTATAGATATTTGTCTTAAATGTCTGCCACCTTTTAAAAACATTGATCTCTTTATGTTTTTCTTGAAAGTTCTGGGAGAACATTCAAGGCATTCTGGTTCCCTGTTTGCTTTCTACAGCTATGTACGGTTTCTGCAGTCCCTGCATTCCTGAATGTGATAATCAGTGTTCGCATCTAAGGACTCCTTACTGTCCTCGTGGTGTTCCCTCGTCGGGACTACTGGCCTTTTATCTTCTAATGTTTCTGTTAAAAGATAATATACATACAAAAAAGTGCTTTCCAGAAAAGTACACCAATCTTAGTTAAATGTTCAACTTGATGAACTCTCAAAAAGTATTTCTTCTGTAGCCAACACTCAGATAAACAAAGAATACTAGCACCCTCGACTGTCCGTTGGGCCCCTTAGAGTACTGCTCTCTCCGTAAGTAACTGCTGACTTGACTTCTAACACCGCAGATGGGTTCTGCCTGTTTTCTTTTCACTTTATACAAGTGTGGTTATACAGTACATACTGCTTCTCCCTTCTTTTGTGAACACGTTGTTTGATGAATGTAGTTCTCATTACTGTGTAGCATGAATATACAGTATTGTCGATGGACACTTCTGTGGGTTTTTTTTTTGAACCATGAACAGTGCTGCTATGGGCACTTTTGTGTCATCTGATGCATGTATGTGCACATTTTTGTTGGGTGTATATATCTGGGAGTAGAGTTGCTGGATCATAGGGCATATAAGTGATAAATTCCTAAAGTGACCGTTTTGCACTTCCAGGAAGGTCCTAGTTCTTTGGCATCTTTGCCAGCAGTTTATATTCTCTGCCTTCTTCATTTGAGCCTTTTTGGTAGATATGAAATAGTATTTTCATTCTGGTTTTAGTTTTCATTTCTCTGACCACCTGTGACACTGAGCACATTTCCGTGTTTATGGGCTCTTTGGATGTGCTCTTTTGTGAAGTGCCTATTGAAATTTATTTTCCATTTTAGAATTATTTTTAAAAATACATGTGGCTCACTAGTAGTCACATTTGTGACAGAATCCTTTCGTCCCTCCGTTTCTTTATCCTTTTGGATTTTTTCTTGGTTCTCACTTTCTGTTTCTTTTCTAACAAAAGCAAACTTCTATACCAGTTGTACCAGTACCCAAACCCAGGTCTTCAGAATTTGCAGTGAATTTGCATGAAATAAGTTTATTTTATTTAGGCGTTTTCACAAAATACATGTATTTTATTTGCGGGAAATAATGACATCTGAACTGAAAGATATTCTTTCTATGAAGGAAAAAGATAAATACAAAGCCTTCCCAGTTTTTGCCTAGCAGATTGCGTTTTCTTCAGATTGTATTGTCTCCATATTTAATTCTCATTTTAGTTTCATTTTTGAAAAGTACTTATTAATAAATAGAAGCAGAAGTCTTTTAATACACAATTCCAAATCTGCAACCTCCTTTTTAAAAATATAAATATTTTACAGGTTCTTGATCAATACGAACGAGACGGATTTAATTTCCTAGCCAAGGTGTTTAATTCTTCACATTCCTTCTTAGAAGACTTGACCGGTCTGACATTGCTGCATCAAGAGACCCAAGCTGCTGAGGTAAGAACAAAACAAACTTTTTCTACTGAGGACTGATACATTCAAAGCCTGTTTGATATTCAGCATTATGGAAAAGGAAGAAAGCAATTAATTGACTTTTTTTTACTTAGAGCACATATAGCTAAAATGTCTGCTAATATTAGAGAACAAAGAACATTCAGCAATTGCTGGATGCTGATGTGTATAGGTTGCTGTCCTATAGGTGCCTAATGCACAAAATTATTGATAAAGGAATTGGCTATGATTGCCAAGTACCTCTTGTCCTTACTGAAGATCTGCGTGTGTGTATGGCCTTTGGAGAATTGGCTTTAATGTTCATATAAAAAAAAAGGTCAGTGAAGACATTGAACTTGACCATGTTCTTAAGAAAGAACAGATTAGGCTTGGCACCTGTAGCTCAGTGAATAGTGCACTGGCCACATACACCAAAGCTGGTGGGTTTGAGCCCAGCCCAGGTCTGCTAAACAACGACAACCGCAACCAAAAAATAGCTGGGCATTGTGGCGGGCACCTGTAGTCCCAGGTACTTGGGAGACTGAGGCAAGAGAATTGCTTAAGCCCAAGAGTTTGAGGTTGCTGTGAGCTGTGACGCCACAGCACTCTACCAAGGGCAACACAGTAAGACTCTGGTCTCAAAAAAAAAAAAAAAATGGAAAGAAAGAACAGATTGGACTCTTGGCTGTGTTTTTCAGAAGGAACGTGCCTCGCTTGTATTTTACATTCTGATCAGACTTCTTAGGCCCCTGAACTCCAGCATGAAATGGCTTCCCCAGTCACAACTGAGAGGGTTATTCCTGCTCAGCTAGAGTATCCTGCAGATCTTAATTTCTTGGGTCATTGCATCTTTTTTTTAAAGACTGAGTTTTAAAAGTAGATTATCATTTTGTTTTTTCAAATGCTTACTGTTCTTAGAAATGAATATGCCGTGTATGGTAGTAGAGCTATTCAAGTCACTTGGCAAAATGTACGATTCCTCAAAATGGATGAGTGAGATTTAAATGAGATCAATTCAACAGCTTTCTCTTAGTTACCTGATTGAAGGTGCAGGTTGGAGAAACATGGCCTACATTGTATCTCTCTAGGCTACATAAGGAAAACGGGGGCTGCCTGTGTTCTGCAGGGTGGCACACCTGCAAACTTGCCTCTATCTTATTCACTGATTAACCTCCACTTCTTTCCACCCTTGGGTTGTATGGCCTTACCACTGGGGTGGTCTCATGTAGCTGGTGAATAGATGGCCTGGCCCAATATGGACCAGCCAGTGATAAAAGGGCTGCTATTTGGAAGGGAAGCGCTAACATGGAGTATAGGAAAGCCATGTGGAAATATTAGAGTCAAACTCCCTGGATCGTTGAGACAGTGGGGGGTGAGCTTTTCAGGCACATGAAGGAGGCAAGATAGGGCATCTCTACTTCCAGACTTAGAACTGAAGCCAGTTCTTTAACTTGCTCTCATGTTCTATGGGCAGAATGAATTTTCCACGTACAGCCAATAGTTAGAACCACTGGGAATCTCTTATCTTCATTTTCAGGAGATGAATGACATCTCTGCAGAACTCTGAGATATTTTGAGATTCCCCCACCCCCAGAATTTTGGTTGAGTTCCCAAGCAGGGTTCAGAGCACTATTTTGATTGCCTGTCATACTGTCTGGTGAGCAGCATTGTATTCCCTGATGGTCTGGGATAGTAACTTACAGATCCTCGCAACCGTGCAGTCATTTGATGAGATGGCTTGGGGGAGCTGAGCTACCTAGCTGGAATAACTTATGTTGGCCAGAAGAATTATAGCTTGAAATTAACCCCATATTTCATTCTTTAGAACAGAACAGATGCTAGGATAATGGGTAGATTCCTGGATTTAACCTGGTATTATTTTGCATCTTAGTTGGCCAAATATTAATAGCTGTTCTAAATAGATGGTAGGGCAAAAGAGAATATGGTTTCACCCATAAGTCTGAGGTTTTTTTAAGTTTTTCTCCATTAAATTATGTTTAGGGTTTTGGGATCATAAGGCACACATCAAATTTTCAATTAGAAGTGGTAAACTAGCTGGCCTATGAGCCAGCTATGGCTTGCAGGTGCACTGTTTTTGGCCTGTCCTATGTGTTAAATTTTGAAGAAAGCCAACATTTAAAATCATGAGTTTTACATAAAAGTCTGAATTTTCTCATTTCCAACTTCTTTAAAAAATTAGATCCGGCAATTCCAGACCTGCATTCCTTAATCATGATGGTTAACTAGAGCTGAGAAGCAAATTTCATAGCTAAGTAGTGCACTCGATACAAAATTTAAAGGTATGAAAATATTCTGTGAGAAGGAAATCTTCCTTCTGCACCTGCCTGTCCCTGAGCTCCCACAATTCCCTTCCTGGAGACAAACCCTGCTGTGCATTTCTTGCCCAGAGGTGGCATTCTCCGTCTAAGTATACTCTTCAGTTAATGACCCTTATAGATATTTGCGTCTGTAACCTCTGTCTCAGAATAGGATTATTATATTCTTCTTACCTCTAAACAGGACTGTGTTTTAAGATAAGGTCTAAAATGCAATACTCTCTAGAGGACCTTGTAGGAACAGAATTTATCCTGCCTACATCATTTTGTGTTGCTTTGAATAATTGTGTGTGTGTGTGTGTGTGTGTAAGCAGAATATATATATATTAAAAAACATACACATTTGTATGAAGGTGGTGTTTGATTTATGTACTGACCCCCAATGCATTTAAAGATGTTCAGAATTAAAAATAGAAAATTTTGCATTCTATGTAGAAAAGTTTATTTATTTTAGCAATATATATATATTACATTTATATAATATGCTGATTTCTTATTTTTGGGTTAACTGTTTTCATCAATCAACATTGTAACTACAAAATAGTCAACTAGATAATTAAATGACAGAATCATTATATATCTTGTTTATAAAATATGTATTTAAAAATTTACTGAACATATTTTGAAAATTTAATACCAAACACTACATTGCACCTGAATCCAGAAGTTGATGAGATACCAACTCTCATGGGCTCCTCATCTAGTGTGAGAAGCTGAAATGTAAATAAGATGTAAATAGTGCATGCTTACATGACCAAAAATGTTTTAGTCATTTATAAAGTGCCGAGAGGCAATTTACTTCTGCCAGGAGAATAGAGATTTCAAGGAACAGAACAAGTATTTTAGTTAGTTTTAAAGGACAAATAGGGTACTTTTAAAAATAAAAGTTGTGGCTGATCACAGCGGCTCACACTGTAATCTCGGCACTTTGGAAGACTGAGGCTGAAGGATCTGTTGAGGCTGGATGTTTAAGACCAGCCTGGGCAACATACTGAGACGCTTATCTCTATAAAAAGTTAGAAAAACAAAAACTTAGCTGGGAGTGGTAACATACTTCTCTAGTCCTAACCACTCCGAAGGCTGAGGCAGGTAGATAGCTTGAGCCCAGGGGTTCGAGATTGCAGTAAGCTATGATCACACCACTGCACTCCAGCCTGGGCAGCAAAGTAAGAACTGCTTCCCCCTCACCCCTCAAAAATAAAATAAACCCACAAAGTTGTATTTTGGCAGAGGAAGAGTAGGGAAAAACTCTTCTTCCCTAGGAAGAAGGGCAAGAGGCCTAGGGCATTCTAAACTGAATCAATGTCGCCAAGGCCAAGAATCTTTAGTGTGTTATTCAAAATCTGGTGGTCTGATGTTACTGGAACCTGAGTTACCTGAAATGAAGATAATGTTTTTTGGCTCGGCACCTGTGGCTCAAGCGGCTAAGGCACCAGCCACATACACCTAAGGTGGCGAGTTCAAATCCCCAGCCCGGGCCGCCAAACAACAATGATGGCTGCAACCAAAAAAGAGCCGGGCGTTGTGGCGGGCGCCTGTAGTCCCAGCGACTTGGGAGGCGGAGGCAGGAGACTCGCTTGAGCCCAGGAGTTGGAGGTTGTTGTGAGCGTGTTGCCATGGCACTCTACCCAGGGGGATAGCTTGAGGCTCCGTCTCAAAAAAAAAAAGAAGAAGATAATGTTTTTCAAACAACACTTTATTGAGTTAGAGTTTACATGCCATAAAACACACCCTTTTAAAGTGTACAATTTAGGCTCGGAGCCTGTGGCTCAAGTGGCTAAGGCGCCAGCCACATACACCTAAGGTGGCGGGTTTGAATCCAGCCTGGGCCCGCCAAACAATGATGGCTGCAACCAAAAAAGAGCCGGGCGTTGTGGCGGGCGCCTGTAGTCCCAGCGACTTGGGAGGCGGAGGCAGGAGACTCGCTTGAGCCCAGGAGTTGGAGGTTGCTGTGAGCAGTGATGTCACAGCACTCTACCCAAGGGGACAGCTTGAGGCTCTGTCTCAAAAAAAATAAATAAATAAAGTGTACAGTTTAATCATTGTTAGTATTTTCAGAGTTGTCCAACCATTACCACTCTGTAAGTTAAGAACATTTGCATGGCCCCTAAAACAAACTCTTTACCTATTAAGTGGTACCCTCCTCCTTTTGTCCTCTGGCTACCACTAATGTACTGTCTGTATGGGTTTACCTATTCTGGATGCATCACATAAATGGAATAATATACTATATGATCTCTATTGGTATCTCTATGACGTTCTTAAGATTCATCCATGTTGTAGCAATCTACATAGTTCTTCTTTATTTAAAGAAAAAAGTTTTGATGCCAGCAAAATTTTTCATATTATTTAGCACTTGTGGTCTGTCTCCCCTAAATATAGACCTTTTATGAAGGAGGAGGAAAAGCCAGTACCACTGGGGACTATAAATTCCTTCTTACTCATAGAATGAGCACATAATCATGGAGTAGAAGATATGTCCAAGATAGAATCCCCCGGAGTTAGTGGGATTGATGAATGCCACCATCATTATTGTTGGGGATTCATTGAGGGTTCAAGAAACCAGGTTACACTGACTGCATTTGTTAGGTAAAGACCCTCTTACAATTGTGTCTTGCCCTGAAAAAGTGTGTCACACACCAAGACCCCACTGCTTCCCTCCTTCCCTCCTGCTCTTCCTTTCCTGCACCCCTCCCTCTTCTTTTTTCTCTGTGCTTTCCCCTTCTCCCACCCCCACCATGTCATTAATTGTCCTCATATGAAAATTGAGTGCATAGGATTCATACTTCTCCATTCTTGTAATGCTTTACAAGGAATAAATGTGTTCCACTTCCGTCAGGTTAATACGAATACTACAAAGTCTCCATTTTTTTACTGGCTGAATAGTATTCCATGGTGTCCATATACCACAGCTTGTTAATCCATTCCTGGGTTGGTGGGCATTTAGGCTGTTCCAACATTTTGGTGATTGTAAATTGAGCCGCAATAAACAGTCTTTATCGCAAGTGTCCTTATGATAAAAGGATTTTTTTCCTTCTGGGTAGATGCCCAGTAATGGGATTGCAGGATCAAACCCCCTTAAGTTCTTTGAGGGGTCTCCATATTTCCTTCCAAAAAGGTC
>NW_003852496.1:7453091-7456408 GCF_000181295.1 Otolemur garnettii | reverse complement strand
TTTTTTCCTTCTGGGTAGATGCCCAGTAATGGGATTGCAGGATCAAACCCCCTTAAGTTCTTTGAGGGGTCTCCATATTTCCTTCCAAAAAGGTCATATTAGTTTGCAGTCCCACCACAGTGTAAAAGTATTCCCTTCTCTCCACATCTACACCAGCATCTGCAGTTCTGAGATTTTGTGATATGGGCCATTCTCGCTGGGGTTAGATGGTATCTCAGGGTGGTTTTGATTTGCATTTCTCTAATAATTTGGGATGATGAGCATTTTTTCATGTTTGTTAGCCATTCATCTGTCTTCTTTAGAGAAGGTTCTATGCATGTCTCTTGCCCATGTTAGCTTTTTTCATGTGGATTAATTTGAGTTCTCTATAGATCCTAGTTATCAAGCTTTTGTCTGATTCAAAATATGCAAATATCCTTTCCCATTGTGTACGTTGTCTATTTGCTTTGGTTGTTGTCTCCTTATCTGTACAGAAGCTTTTCAGTTTAATTACGTCCCATTTGTTTGTTTTTGCTGTTGTAATTGCCACGGCAGTCTTCTTCATGAAGTCTTTCCCCACGCTAATAGCTTCCAGTGCTTTTCCTATGCTTTCTCTGAGGATTTTTCTCATTTCATGCCTTAAATTTATCAATCTTGAATCAATTTTTGTGAGTGGAGAAAGGTGTGGGTTTAGTTTCAGTCTTTTACATGTGGATATCCAGTTCTCCCAGCACCACTTATTGAATAGGGAGTCTTTCCCCCAGTGTATGTTCTTGTTTGGTTTATCAAAGATTAGGTGGCTGTAAGATGTTAGTTTCATTTCCTGGTTTTCTGTGCAATTCCAAATGTCTATGTCTCTATTTTTGTGCCAGTACCATGCTGTCTTGACCACTATGGCTTTGTAATACAGCCTAAAATCTGGTATGCTGATGCCCCCAGCTTTGTTTTTATTACTAAGAACTGCCTTAGATATACAGGGTTTTTTTTTGTTTCCATACAAAATGTACAATCATTTTTTCCAAGTCTTGAAAGTACGATGTTGGTATTTTAATAGGGATGGCATTGAATTGGTAGGTTGCTTTGGAAAGTATAGACATTTTAACAATGTTGATTATTCCCAGCCTTGAGCATGGTATGTTCTTATATTTGTTAATGTCCTCTGCTATTTCCTTTCTTAGGATTTCATAATTTTCTTTATTGGGGTCCTTCACCTCTTTGATTAGGTATATTCCTAGGTATTTCATTTTCTTTGAAGCTATGGGGAAGGGAGTTGTGTCCTTAATTAGCCTCTCATCTTGGCTGTTATTGGCATATACAAAGGCTGCTGACTTGTGGACATTAATTTTATATCCTGAGACATTACTGTATTTTTTGATGACTTCCAGGAGTCTTGTGGTTGAGTCTTTGGCATTCTCTAAGTATAAGATCATATCATCAACAAAGAGGGCGAGTTTGACCTCTTCTGCTCCCATTTGGATGTCCTTTATTTCCTTGTCTTGCCTAATTGCATTGGCTAAACTTCCAGCACTATGTTGAATAGCAATGGTGACAGAGGACAACCTTGTCTGGTTCCAGTTCTAAGTGGAAAAGCTTTCAGTTTTACTCCATTCAGTAAAATGTTAGCTGTGGATTTGTCATAGATAGATTCGATCAGTTTAAGAAATGTTCCACCTATGCCTATACTCTTCAGTGTGCTAATTAGAAGAGGATGCTGGATTTTATCAAATGCTTTTTCTGCATCTATTGAGAGGATCATATGGTCTTTGTTTTGCTTCTGTTAATACTGTGGATATTTATGGACTTGCGTATGTTAAACCAGCCTTGCATCCCTAGGATGAAACCTACTCAATCATGATGTATGACTTTTTTGATGATAAGCTATAATCTGTTGGCTAGAATTTTGCTGAGAATTTTTGCATCTATATTCATTAGTGAAATTGATCTGAAATTCTCCTTTTTAGTTGAGTCTTTTCCTGGTTTTGGTATCAGGGTGATATTTGCTTCGTAGAATGTATTGGGAAAGATTCCTTCCTCCTCAGTTTTTTAGTATAATTTCTGCAGTATGGGATTAAGCTCTTCTTTGAAGGTTTATTTTTCAGCTAGAAAAATGAAGAAAGAAAAGAAAAGGAAAAAAGAAAAGAAAAGAAAAATCTAGTGGGAAAATGTTGAAATTAAAAAAAATAAAAACAAAACGGTATCTTTTTTTTTTTTTTTTTACGGATCAATTCTTTATTTTTACATACTTTGATAAAGAAGTTTTCAGTAAACAAACTTTCCAGTGGAGAATGAAAATCAGCCTCAAGCCATCAGCTGCTGCTGTCTGTTCAGAGCCTAGGCTCCTTCTGGCCCAAGTGATGAGGTGGAGGGGTATATATTTCCCTCCCTTTATTAGCTTATCCCACAGTTTCTTGATGGCTTTCAAGCGTTGAATCGTTTTCAGCCAAGTTATACATTCTATGAAATCATCACATTCTATCTTGCACTCTTTCTCTGCCCGTATAGCACCAATTCCATGTGTACATTTTATCCATTCTTTTTCAAGAGCATGGCATCAAGCAGGAGTCCTGTAGGGTTGTTCAGCACTTTCATTTGTCAACCCACGATCTAAATTAAGGCCCCGCCTTTTCTGTATATCAAAGAGAGGCATGGCTCCCGACACAGTGCCCTTGTCTGTGTTCTTAGTTGGCCACAGCTTCAAGATGACCAGCTTGCAACTGCAGTATATGTATCTTGCTGAATATTGTCTGGGCAACAGGTGATCTTCTGGGATCTGAGATGTTATTCACAATGCTGATACAGCTGTACAAGATGGAGACTGGAGGCCTCTGCTGATTTCTCAAACCCCACAGGGTTCAGAGCCTAAATCACTTCCCAGCCCGCTTAAAAGGCACTGTAAACTGTTAACCTTGGCTAAGCAGAAGCTTTCCCAGGAAAGCACTTGTCACTGGGATCACTCCTGAAGTGGCTGCTTACCCAGTTGCCAAAATCGGTCTCACTCTACGCCCCTGAGGGCTAATGTCAGGCGTGTCAGTCTTGGCCTTTAGGCTGTTCAGTCACTAGATTACTCACCCAATGTCTCCTGCCCAATCTTCACTCTGCGACCCCTGCGGGCAGAACTGGTCGGGGCAGTTCTCCAACAATGGCTCCATGCAGCCCACAGCCAAACACTGTTAGCTCCGTACAGCTCAGCAGTGCAGTCCGGGGCCCTAGACAACACTTAAAGTCCTCCACACTCGGCTTGGCGCCTGTGGCTCAACCGGCTAGGGCGCCAGCCACGTACACCTAAGGTGGCGGGTTCGAATCCCCAGCCCGGACCCGCCAAACAACAATGATGGCTG
>NW_003852496.1:7441919-7452914 GCF_000181295.1 Otolemur garnettii | reverse complement strand
AAAAAAAAAAAAAAAAAAAAGTCCTCCACACTCTCGCCCAAGTTCTCCCAAGGTAGTTCAAAGTCCAAGAAAAACAACAGCTCACAGGTAAGGCCTTTCCAGTTTGCAATCTCACTGCTGCTCTACTTACAGCTGCCAGTGGGATTAGACCAAAGGAACACACACAACCACTTGCCAGTTCTCCACTGCTTTTGTCCTCCTCATTGGGGTCCAGAAGTCTCTCACCGACTCCCTGTGTTCCCAAAGGGATGTTTCAGGGCAGATCCCACCAGCCAGAGATGCCTGGAGTCTTTTCTCCCCAGTCTCACCGTGCCCAGTTGCAAGGAAGCTGTTACTCGGCTGCCATCTTTCTCCTCCCCAATCCCCCTTCCATCATCAAATATCCCAAAATGATGATGGTGATTTTAATCTCAGTTACTTATGTAATTGTATTGCTACTGAGACTACTGGCAAATTACCAAGTGAGTTTTTATCAGAAGAGTCAGGGTACAAGGTGCAGGGTGGGAACTAGGTGCCCAGACTTACAAAGATGAGTTTGTTTTGGTTAGTGATGATTTTGAGGTGATGGGATAAGTGTCAATGAGAATGACTGGGTAGCATTGGAGGTGGGATGGAGACGGAGCTTGGAGAAAAAGAACAGCAATGGTAAGCTGATTTAGCCTCTTCCATTTAACACAATGAGGAGAGGCTTGAGAGCTAGAGTATAATAGTAAAATAATTTAAATGAGAAGTGTGTATTGCAGATTAATTTGATCTCAAGTTATAGATTAAAAATTTTAAATACCACATAAATGCCACTTGCCTTTGCTAATGTTCTATTTCATAATGAAGGTGCCCTTGGATGGCTACCCATATTCTTTGTATATAATCCCTCTGGCCACCAAATTATAGCTTCATTCTGCCCATGTAAGATTAGAAGACCCCCAAGGACAAAAGGGCCTGCCCAGCTTCTTACCTTCTTAAAATGTTGCCATGTGAATTAGGAAATTTTGCCTAAAGTTCTGTCCTTTGCTTTTACGGCTCTGATTGAGAGTGGGTTTTGGATGCTAGGAGACTGACCCTGACTCCCTGTTCCTCCTTGCCTTCTATTTATTTAGAACCCAAGGAAACAACTTTACAGTTGATGAATCACAAGGTGTCCAAGTCACGGAGCTGTTGAGGTTCTCACCAAGTATTTTTTGTTGTTTTTGCAGTTTGGCTGAGGCTAGGTTTGAACCTGCCACCCTCGGCATATGGGGCTGGCACCCTACTCACTGAACCACAGGTGCTGCCCTCTCAGCAAGTATTTTTTTTAATTGTTAAAGAAAGGCTCAGTCTAAATCAAACGTGATTGCCTTAGCCATGTTTCATAAAATCTGCTATGACTTATATCTTCTTAGGGTTTTTTTTTTATCCTGTGAATAGAATAATCTATCAGTCCACATGTATATATTTTGCTTTAACTGTGGGTTCAACATGGTGCTATGAGAAATCCCAAAATATTTTCAAATTCAATCTAACTAAAGAGAAGACTGATTCATAAGAGGGTTAATAAAACAGTTCTATCGGTATATCCTTGAGAAATTCAAATTCCCAAACCCTATAACCCAACTTCTCTAAAATGCCTTACTTTATTTGTGAACAATTTTGAGTTCCCTGATTCCAAGATTAATTTTAGGCTGTTTTATTCCCTTGCCTAACTATACACAGTACTGGCTGCTGCACCATAGAGTTAGGATTTCAGGGTTGCAGCTACAATGCTCCATTAATATAATTTGCTTTTTGTTCAGTTTTGCTAAACCGAACTTCCTTTCTGCAGATTTTGGGAATCGATGAATAGTCATTAAAAAAGTTTAATGGGCAGCGCCTGTGGCTCAATGGGTAGGGAGCTAGCCCCATATATTAAGGGTGGTGGGTTTGAACCCAGCCCCAGCCAAACTTCAACAAAAAATAGCCAGGCGTTGTGGTGGGCGCCTGTAATCCCAACTACTCGGTAGGCTGAGGCAAGGGAATCACCTAAGCCCAAGGGCTGGAGGTTGCTGTGAGCTGTGATGCTATAGCACTCTACCGAGGGCAATAAAGTGAGACTCTGTCTCTAAAAAAAAAAAAAAGAAAAGAAAGAAAGTTTAGTAACAACTATAGGCTGTAAAATCATAAACAGGCCAGTAGGAGTGAACAGGGCTAAGCTGATGGGTTGATTCCAAAATAAAATTCAGATTCTGACTCATCCACTATAGAACTCAGAATTCTAGAAAAGAAATTGCCCATTTCTTTCATAGCGGGAGAGTCATATGAAAAACATTATGGTCATGTGATATGACTTCATTGGCACAGCAATTTACTATTCAGCAAAGTAAATAACACAATTAACAAGTGTTTCTGCTGAGCCTTTTGCACTTACACTGGGTTTTTGGCCTCTCCCCCTCACAGCTGGTTTTGATTTTGTTCCTGTGGAATATTTTTTTTGTTTTGTTTTTTATTTAACAACAGTCAGATATTTATGTACAGCTTCATCAAGAGCCTCTGATGACAAATACGCCTTTAGAGGCCAGTCAAAGCTGTGGGAAATCCCCATGTCAGCACTCAGACCTGTTTCTAATGGAGAGAAATGGCTCTGGGGACGGAGCTAGGCTGATCATGAAGCCAGTTCCTTTTTCCCAGGGCCTTCTGTTAACTTCCAACCTGCACTGGCCGTCCTGGGACTGTGCCCTGCCTTGAGTTTTTCTTATGAAGCAACCCCTTAAGATACAGCCTTGGCCCTCTCTCCTGAGTAGGGAGGAGAGGCAGAGACAGGCAGAAAGCCATTTAATTCTTAGATTGGAAACCAGAGCCTGGTTTTTGAAATAGAGCTTGGCAGTATCTCGCTTAGAACTCACTTTATAAAATGTGTGCCTTTTATTTGCTGTCAGAGTTATCTACATGGATTTGAAATGTTTAGATAAGTTGGCATCAGGGAAGGATCCAGCTGGGGAATGGACGATGAAGTTTGGGCAGAGTGCCCCACCCTTCAGAAAAGGAGTCTTAGATGGCGTGATCCACTTAGAGGCCTATGGGAGAGAGAACCAGAAAGATCTAAATGCTGAAGGCAGAGGCAGCTAATATGAAGAAATGGAATAGGGAACCAAGTCCTGAAAGTTTCACCCTGGTTCTCTCACGTGTTCTCTCGAGTAACCGTAGATGAGAACTTGAGTGTTTTGTGCATATTCCCCTTCTGGAAATGAGTGGATGGGACCAGCTGTGAAATCCTTGTTAGCTCTACTAATTCAGCAGTTTTTATTCAAATATGCTAAGTATAACCAAGAAGGAAAAGGATGGTCTTGTTTTATATTAAAATATTTAAAATATATCACAGTGATTGCCTCTTATGTATTTCATAAATACTTTTTGGTATCTATTGTATTTAGCTGCCATTGCTAGAAACATTTTTGGACACATTCTTTCTTCTTGTGCTTTGTATGTGAGCAGAGGTACGTTATTATATCCCCAACAGTACAATCCAGACTGATTATTTGCCTCATTCCACAGATTTGGCCCCCAGTACTTTGGCTTCTTAATAAACTCAAGGTCTACCCTGGCTGTCATTCAGATGTTCCTAAAATATCCCACTCACCACCTCTCACTCTGGCTTCCAAAGACAAGCTCCAAAGCCGCCTCATTTTAAGGAATGGCAGCATTTTTAAAAGGTTGAATGTTTAATATCTGAGGAGTTTCTTTAAAAATCAGCCATTTTACACTATAATACTCATAGAGTGTCTATGTGAGTAGCCAGAATTCTGGCCTGGTGAGAAGGTTTGAGTTCGTAACCTGGTTCCAACATAGAGTAGGACCTCTGTGAGCTGACCACCAAGAACTGTAACAAATGGGCAGCATAAGGAGGTGGTCAGCATAAGGAACCAGGCCTACTGTACTGATATGTGCACACGGTGCATGTCCGGCCTCCTTAAGATTAGGCCAGCTTAAGGAGGTGGCCAACTACGGAGGTCCTGCTGCAGAGGGAAGATGGTTTACTGTGTTCCACTGTGTAGGTTGTGCCAGGCAGGACCGTGTGCCCTGTGTGAGACTGTGGGTAATTTACTTAACTTCATGGGGCTTTACTATCATCATATTGTAGACTGGGATTAATGATTCTTACTCCTCACGATTACTGTGAGCAGTGAATAAGAAAACACCTAACAAAAGGAGAAATAGACAAGTTGGAGTAGGGTACTTCAAAATTTAAAACTTTGTGCTTCAAAGGACACTATCAAGACTGACAAGGTAGCAGGCCCAATGTCAGGGTACGTGGCACACCTAGGTGCAGGACGCAACTACAACAGGGCCCTTACCTGACAGATGCATTGTAGCCTGACCATTTGTACCTTCATATTAATCCGAAATTTAAAAATGTGAAAAGGCAGGCCACAGAAGGAGAGAAAACAGCTATTTGCAGAACACATACCTGATAAAAGATGGTATCCAGAATATATAGGGAACTTTTACAACTCAGTAACATAAAGACATATAACTCAGTTACAAATGGACAGTGGATTTGAATAAACATTTCTCCAAAGAAGATACAGATGTGCAACAATCACAAGAAAACATGCTCAACGTCATTAGCCATGAGGGAAATGCGAATCAAAACTACTGTGAGATACCGACCGCTTCATAACCCTGTAAGATGGCTATCACGGAAAAGACCCTAACACGTACTGAGAAGGATGTAGAGAAACTGGAACCCTCGTGTCCTATTTAGTGGTATCGTAAAAGTGTGCAGCCATGTTGGAAAATAGTCTAGCATTCCCTTAAAAAGTTGAAGACAGTTGCCCTGTGGCTGAGGACTTCCAGCTATATACAGAGAGGGGTGAAAACGTGCACACACAGACTCGGACGTAAGTGCTCCTTACACGGCTACTGATTCAGGGTAGGTGGAAAGTGGGAATGACCCAGGTGGCCGCTACCTGATGAGTGGTTGAATAAAGTGCATGTGACACTGGAATACCAATGGAATGTTAGGCCACAAAAAGGAGAGAACTGATACGTGTTGCAGTGTGAATGGGTGTCAAAAACATTATGCTCCGTGAAAGAAGCCAGTCACAGAAGACCTCATACGCTGCAAGATTTCACGGTAGACTTTCATATTTGAAATATCCAGAATTTTAAAATCTGTAGAGTCAGAAATCAGATGAATGGTTGCCAAAGTGAGAGGTGGGGGCTTAGGGCAAAATGTGGATGGCTGCTTATGGGGGCAGGGAGTTTCCTTACTGAGGTGATGAAATGTTCTAATCTTGGTCATAACGGTTGCACAACCATGAAAATATCAAAGCCATTGAATTGTGCATTTTAAGTGAATGAATCGTATGCTGCATGAATTATGTATCAGTGCGGATGTTTACAGAGAAAGCAAGGAAACGTGCAGCCCTGTGTACGTAGTCGGGGCACTGCACCCTTCCTCTCCCTCCCTTCTCTGGCTCTCTGCGCTCAGAGAGATTGGTTTCCTATCTTCGGCAGGCTGTCACAGGACGTTAGCTCACTGTTCGTAGGAATGAGTGTTGTGTAGGTGATGACAAGGATCTCTCCCATTTTTATTGTGCTTCAGGTTTTCAAAGCATTAGTCTCTGTTCATCTCTTTTAACCGTTTCTTGCACTAAGGATAGCCGGGAAATCCTGGGGAGAAATATGGAAGGGCCCACCAGCCAAATGCCTCCCTTGAGTACTTTTTGGAAAGAAAGAATATCAAAATCAACTGCAGCCACAGAAAAGACATCACGGATAGAGTGTAGGAGGGGGCCGAGAGTGCTTTGCCACTTGTCTTTGTAAGTTGAAGCAGGTATTTGAAAGGTCCAAATCTCAACCTGAATTGATTTGAATTTTTAAAATTTCTCTCTTCAGTGCAGGATTCTTTCTCTTCCCACCTCCAAGGTTTTTAGTTTGAAAATTCTCAAACATAACAGAAAATTTGAATGAAAGGTACACTGGATACCTGTACACTTTCCATATCCAGTATGTTAACTGGATTCAACAATTAACATATTCCCACACCTGGTTTATCCCTTTCTCTGAAAGCATGACTGCAACACACACATCCCTTAGCATTACATCATATCACATACACATTCATAAATTTTCTCTTTTGCTGAACCATTTGAAAGCAAGTTCCATATACAATGACATCTCACCCCTAAATTTGTAGCATGCATCTGCAAAGAATATGGACATTCTTTAATGTAAACCAGACTGTCGCCATCAGAGAACAATGAACATAAACCCTAGTCACCTTAAGTATCTTTTCTTTTCTTTTTTCATTTCCTTCCTTATTTGTCTTTTTATGTCCTTGCTTTTTTTTTTTTATTTGAGACAGAGTCCCCACCGTATGCCCTAAGTAGAGCGCATTGACATCGTAGCTCACTGCAGCCTCAGACTGGGGCCGTGGGCATCCTGCTGCTCTGAAACTGCTGGGATTACAGGCACTCGACGTGGTTCTCGGCTGGGTTTTTCTTTTTTATGAGGCAGGGATTTCACTCTCACTCAGGCAAATCTTGAACTCCTGAGCTCAAGCAATTTTCTCTCCTCAGCCTCCCACGGTTCTGGATTACAGGTGTGAGCCACTGCACCTCACAAACTTTAGTATCTTCAACTCCCTGGACACCGTTGTCCTCTTCTCTAAATGAGGAGGCCATTCATATCCTATGAGGCAATGAGCATGCTCCCAGAGGTCCTGCTGCTCTGGCAGCCTCTTCCACCTGAGGTTCTTGTCTGGGTATCTCCTGGACCTGCTGGTCTGATTGGACAGCTCTAGAGCCAAGCAGCCCTGAGCAGTGGTTCCTACACATTCTTCATCCCAGGTCCCCAAAGCCAGAGGTTTTGGGGAAATAGGAATGGGACTGTGAAGTCTCTCCAATATTTTGAAAAGCCAAGCATAAATAAAACATGTAAGACTTAAGATTACTTTGAGCAACTAAACCATCAAGATTTTTTTTAATCAAATTCTGTTGTCTCTGAGTGGAACAACATACTGCCACACTCTGTCAGAAGCTCTGATTCACAGTTTTGAATCCCTTTGAGTTATTAAAACAATAAGATAAATTAGTGTATTTTGATGAATGAGGGGGTTTTCATGATCTAGTCTGTGAGACAGAAAGTAAAAACTGAAGGAATTCTTAGAATCAGAAGTGGAGAACCTCTGGCCGGGATGCTGCAGAGCCTATTTCCTGACTTCACATGGGCAGTGGCGGCTTCCCGGGAGGTGTTCTTGTAGTTTGCCCCTAAAGGCTGTATTTTTACAGCTGATCCTTCTCACTTGCAAACATAACAGCTGCTATGTGTTGAATTTGGGGGGTTTCCATATTTTGAGACTGTAAAAGTGAGTTGATTTTTTTTGTTCCAAGCTCTTGGTTGTTATCCATCTTGCTTCTCAGCTATGGGGGAGCAGGGAGGAAAGAGAATGTAAGATAGGTTTTTTTTAAATCAAATGATAGTAACATTTTATCATAGCTTCTAGCAGTCAACAGTTGTTATCAATCCTTTGTTAAGTTGCTAGTGGTGTGGGAATCAAAGAGTAACAAGCAAGGCCACCATTGTGGGGGAGGTAGGATGGAAGACTGGAGGGAGTGGGTATGTATGTCAGTAAGTTCGGCAGAGTTTCAGGAGCATACAGTCCAAGAGGGGGCTCCTGGGGAGGGTTATGCTCTGAGCCAAGCCTTGAAGGTTGAACTCCAAGTGGAGGAGAGGAGGACAAGGGAAGGCATTCCGGACTGGTCCTGGGCACACGAGCATTCAAGATCTCTGAAGTACCAAGAGAGGTAGAGCCACTAATGTCGATTACGTTATTTCTTTTTAAAAAAATTGTTATTTTAGGCTCGATGCCTGTAGTACAGTAGTTACAGTGCCAGCCACATGTGCCAAGGGTGGTGGGTTCAGACCCAGCCTGGACAGCTAAACAACCATGGCAACCACAACAATAGCTGGGCGTTGTGGTGGGCGTCTGTAGTCCCAGCTACTTGGGAGGCTGAGGCAAGAGAATTGCTTAAGCCCAAGAGTTTGGGATTGCTGTGAGCTGTGACACCACAGCACTCTACCGAGGGCAACATAATAAGACTCTGTCTCAAAAAAAAAAATTATTTTAGAATATTACGGGAGTATAAACATTTTGGTTACGTAAATTGCTTTTGTATCTTTTGAATCAAAATTGTAAGTATGCCCATTACCCAGACAGTGTGTACAACCCACAGCCAACATCATGGGGGAAAACTGAAAGTATCCCCACTTAGACCTGGGACCAGACAAGGGTGTGCGCCCATCACCACTTCCACTCAGCATGGTTCTCCCAGCCAGAGCAGTCAGATGAGAGAAGGGATGAAGGGTATCCAAGGGGAAAGAAGAGGTCTGACTGTCGCTCTTTGCTGACAATACGATCTTAAATCAAGAAAACGCAAAAGGTCCTGATTACATCGTCTATGGTTTTCAGGCACTTTGTACTTAGCCCTTTGATGCCCATGAGATTGCTATGAGATGGATATAATCCTATTTTACAAGTGAGGTTGTTGAGACTCAGGGAAGTGAGTTGATATAACACAATTTCTACTCTACTATAGATGAATGTTTGTAGCACTTCCAATTTGGGCCCTGTAGTAAAGAGTGCTGGTTGGAGCTTCCTATATATGTCTCCCGGAGTTCATGGGCAACATTTCTCTGGGTCAGTGTTTCTCAACCTTGTTACCTTATCATTCATCCCAGGGAGAAAATTAAATACCAAAGTTTTAGAATTTAAATTAATTAATACTGAAGAACAGGATTTTGTTGGGTAGGGTTGAACTTCAGTGGGCCACCAATTTTTTCTTTCTCTCTTTTTTTTTTTTTTTTTTTTTTGAGATGGAGTCTCAAGCTGTCACGCTGCGTAGAGTGCCATGGTGTCACAGCTCACAGCAGCCTCCAACTCTTGGGCTTAAGCAATTCTCTTGCCTCAGCCTTTCACGTAGCTGGGACTACATGTGCCCACCACAACGCCTGCTGTTTTTTGGTTGTAGTTGCCATTGTTGTTTTATCTGGCCCGGTCTGGGTTCAATCCTGCCAGCCTTGGTGTCTGTGGCCAGTGCCCTACCCACCGAGCTACAGGAGCTGCTGGGCCACCAATTTTTATTCCTTGGGTGGGAGTGATACCACTTCCATTGAGAACACATAGTAAATGTGCATCTTTAACTTTATTAAGTTGTGACAGACTGTCTTCCAAAGCAATTTACCAGTTTACACGGTCACCAGTAGTATATGGGAGTTTCTGTGTCTCCATATCCTTGCCGAAATCTAGATCCTGTCATCTTTTTAAATTTTTGCCAATCTATTAAATGTGTAACAATATCATACTAGGCTTTTATTTGGAATTTTCCCGATCAACAAACATCTTATGTTTATTACATATATGGATTCTTCTTTCCTGATGGTTTACTTCTCACCACTAAAAATTCTTACATCGTACGCATATATAGACTGTTTAAAGAAAGAACAGTAGGATGACCTAGTTATTTACTTGAAAAACAGGATGGATCCCAGCACCCTGTGTTCTGACCCCAGATGTTTGACTTGGTCAGAGTCTCAAACCTCTGGGTTTCAGCTTCCTCATTTGCTAAGTAAAGGTATTGGCTGGGGTAGAGCAGTGGTTCTCAGCCTCGGCCACCCATCAGAATCACTGGGATACTTTTGTAACAGTATTGGTGTTTGTTTTTTTGTTTTTTTTGTTTTTTTTTTTTTTTTGAGACGGAGCCTCAAGCTATCCCCCTGGGCAGAGTGCCATGGCATCACGCTCACAGAAACCTCCAACTCCTGGGCTCAAGCGAGTCTCCTTCCTCAGCCTCCCAAGTAGCTGGGACTACAGGCGCCCGCCACAACGCCTGGCCATTTTTTGGTTGCAGCCATCATTGTTGTTTGGTGGGCCCGGGCTGGGGATTCGAACCCGCCACCTTAGGTGTATGTGGCTGGCGCCTTAGCCGCTTGAGCCACAGGCGCTGAGCCAGTATTGGTGTTTAGACCACACCTGCATCAAAAAGCCTGATTCGGTTGGGTTAGGGATTACTGTATCTCTTCCAACCTAACAGTCTATGGTAATGGTAGAATAAGTCATGCCTAAATTTCATGATTTTGATCATTTTCCTTATCTACACCCTGAATTTAGTGTATTAGGAGACTATTTCCTTATAGGAGTATAATTTGTTTTTGTGAGTTATAAAAGAGAAGAAACCCCTTAATTTAGCCCATCTGGGAAACTTGGTGTTAACATTCAAAGCTTTTTTGCAGCTGGTTTATTTTCAGCACTGATAGAGTTGATACCTACCATGATAAACATACATCCAAGGACAATTAAGATATCATAAACGAGTCCTTAAAAGGATGAGTCAGGATGTCTGAGCAGACAACAAGCCTAACAAGGCTGAACTTAGGAACTCCTGATATTTGATCACTATAAGATGTCACCCATTGCCAGGGCTCTACCCCTAAATCCAGTAAGTCAGGAGACTGCGCAGGCCTGGAATCATAGTACAGTCACAGTGAACCAGCTATGTGCTCGGTGGGGAGTTGGTTAAAATTACTGTTCTCCTGTCCTGAGCCATGAGTCTCTGGTTCCTGGGGCCAGCAAGGAATGAGAAAGCATCATCCCATTCTATCTGTCTATCTTTAAAGTTCTCCACAATAAAAAGTTTTCTAGGCTCGGCGCCTATGACTCAAGTGGCTAAGGCGCCAGCCATGTACACCTAAGGTGTTGGGTTCGAATCCAGCCCAGGCCCACCTAACAACAATGACGGCTGCAACCAAAAAATAGCCGAGGATTGTGGCAGGTGCCTGGCAGGTGCCTCCCTAGCTACTTGGGAGGCTGAGGCAGGAGACTCACTTAAGCCCAGGAGTTGGAGGTTCCTGTGAGCTGTGATGCCACAGCACTCTACCCAGGGGGACAGCTTGAGGCTCTGTCTCAAAAAAAAAAAAAAAAAAAAGGAAGTTTTTTCTGAATTATATGGGTTGGCCCAATGTAATCATAAGGGTCCTTAAGTG
>NW_003852496.1:7437358-7441899 GCF_000181295.1 Otolemur garnettii | reverse complement strand
AAAAAAAAAAAAAAAAGTTTTCTAAAATTCACTGCCTAACATCAGGTTATGGGTATTTATAACATATCACATGTGAGCAACATCTGACACATATTTTTCAGAGTGTATTTACTTGCATTTATCCAATTGATCATCACAATAATCATTTTCAATGAAAAACCTTTTGTAGCTATCTGTATCCTGGTTATAAATCACAGAAACCAAACACTTGAACTGGTTTTGGTATTGCTTCATGAAACCAGGTCATGGAATCCTGGCCCCAAGCATTCTAGAGTTAATGTCAAGACCATCCTTGTCTTTAGTCCTTATCTCTGTTCTCTCTCTTTTGGCTCTGTTCTCTATCTCTTACTGCCAACATGTTCTTTTTGTCCATATGTACGGAGAGATGTGGCCCCAAACCCCAATAAGAAATGTTTCCAACTGGCACCAAAAGGAGAATCCGAGATAAGGACTGTGATTGGCCATGCCTAGGTCACATGCTTGCAATAGGAAGAGAAGGGCTGCTATGATTGGCCAGGTTGGGCCAGGGGCAGAGTGTGGTGATTGGCAGCCTTCCTCAGAACCACATGGTTGGAGAGGTCTTTCCCAAAGGCAGGAGTGGATGTGTGTGGGTAGGTGTTTGATACACATTGATACATTGTAAGTCCATTCTACTTTATCCTATGTATGTTCCTGTCAAAGAATTCCACTTTTCTATGAGCAATTCATATTAAGGAGTTGAGTGCAAAGCATGGAATTCCAGTCCCCAGGTTTACCCTTAAGCTTGTCTCACCATGCTTTCTAGATCTACCCTGTCTTCTCACCTACCCACACGTGCCAAAAAAGAAAAGAATTTTTTTTAATTTTAATTTTTTTGTTTTTGTTTGAGGCAGAGTCTCACTATGTCACCCTCAGTAGAGTACCGTTGTGTGGCAGGTCACAGCAACCTCAAACTCTTGGGCTCTAGTGATTCTCTTGCCTTAGCCTCCCAAATAGCTGGCACTACAGGCATCCACCACAATGCCAGCTATATTTTTGTTGTTGTCATTATTGTTTAGCAGGCCCTGGGCCGGGTTTGAGCCTGCCAGCCCCAGTATATGTGGCCAGTGCCCTAACCACTGAGCTACAGGCACCAAACCCAGAAAATAATTCTTTATTCATGAAGTCTTTTAGCAAACTGGCTGCATAGGCTCCCACACTGCTGCCCCCTTAAAGAAGGAAAGTAATGTCTCTGAGATCAGAGCATAGTGCTTCTTCCGTTCTCCAGAGTACACAGAAGTCTCATTCTAGGTTGAGACTTGGCTACTCCTTCCTCCAAGCTTCTGTGCACGGTCGCCAGGCCACCTCTTGCAGTGGGAAAAGCAGTTTCGGCTGCTTCAGCTGACTGACTGGGAGCCTGGGAGCCAGGAGCCTGAGGTCGGCGCCAGGAGCCTGAGGTCGGCGCCAGGCTTTGTCTTTCAGTTCAGATGGCCATGGTCTGTAACAGCGTCTCTACAACAGTTGCCTTTAGTGTCCTCAACAGTCTAAAAAAAATTATCTGCTGTGATTAAACTTGTTGATAGACCAGATCTGTAATTAGGAACATAACCGACACAATACAGGCCTTACACAAATGAACAGTTGTGGGACATTACTGGCCCCTGTGGATTATTTTCCTCAAGAGAAGGATGGCGGGAAACCTGGTTGCTGTTGAACAAATTGCTACCAGATGTAGATTTCAGTAAATACCAGGCTCTTGTTCCCCTGCCTGAAGGTGCTATGAACGTCTTGGGGCAGCAGAGCAGTCGGTAAACTGGGACTGTTAGGGTATGAATGGAGGCTGTTGATGTTCCCCACCCCTGGAGGTTTGTCCACAGAATGTGAGGCAGACCCTGGGGGCTTCCCTCCCCTACCTCACACTTTACACCCGAGTAATAGACTTAAAATGTAGCAGCCAGACCCCAGGGAACCTGAAAGAAGCCCAAGACTGTAGTTAAAATGTCATGGGAAGAGTCCTGGTGATGGGGGTTGTGGATGACATGAACAGAGCCCACTGTCCTTACTGTCACTGACCTGATAAATGGGAGGGAGATAGGCATTAAAGCAGTCATTGCCGATGAACAGTGGACAGGTCTGCCAAGGAATGCAGTATGAACTTGTGGCAGTATGAATGCACTATGAACTCTTGCTTGTGGCTATTTAATAGAAAATCGAGCACCAAAGGGCTGGCTGGCCTATATCTGACAAACATGTTTGCATCATCAGTTAACTATGTGGTTTTCTAATCCTCTCCTCCCAATTAGATGTTAAGCTTCTGGAGAGCAAGGACCCCTTTATGCCCTCGTAGACTAACAGGTGCTATCGACACGAGTACTCAGAAAAACGTGTGTTTTTCTCAGCCTCCCAAGTAGCTGGGACCACAGGCGCCTGCCACAACGCCTGGCTATTTTTTGGTTGCAGCCGTCATTGTTGTTTTTGGCGGGCCCAGGCTGGATTCGAACCCGCCACCTTAGGTGTATGTGGCTGACGCCTTAGCCACTTGAGCCACAGGCACCGAGCCTCTTTCTTTCTTTTTTTTGAGACAGAGTCTCACTATGTTGCCCTGGGTAGAGTGCCGTGGTGTCATAGTAACCTCAAACCCTTGGGCTTAAGTGATTCTCTTGGATCAGCCTCCCAAGTAGCTGGGACTACAGGTGCCTGCCACAATGCCCGGCTTTTTTTTGGTTGTAGTTGTCGTTGTTTGGCAGGCCCAGGCTGGATTCGAACCCGCCAGCTCCAGCGTATGGGGCTGGTGCCCTAGCTGCTGAGCTACAACATTTTCGTTTTAAATTGTACGTAAGAGTTGAACAGGCATGGAAGCCCTGGAAGTGGAGTAAGTTCAACGGCCTCAAGTTTGTGTTTGGCTCTCAGTTGACAAAATCTCTGCTTTGCCTTGAACTCCTGGGGGACTGCCCTCTGACAGGGGGATCTGCTTCTCCTCTGGACATTGGTGATGTAATGGCCGACCTCAGAGAGCTTGCTCTGTCCCAGATACTGTACTAAGTATCTATTTGGATTATCTCATTAAATCTTCATAAAACCACTTTATTTCACGGTTCAGGAGATTGAGGCACATGGAAGGTAAGTAAGTCGTCCAAGGTCACATAGTAAGAGTTAGAGCCGAGTAGCTTGGCTCCAAAGCCTGTGTCCTTAGGTACTTGGCAGTGCCTGTCTTAGGTGTTAGCTGGTTGAATTCTTCTTAAGTGACAGGACATTGTATGTTTAACCATGATTTTCATATTCCTCAAACCTCTGTTCTCTAGCTTTGTGCTTTGGTAGGTCATCTAGTTCCTTAATTCCTACCTCTCCAGCTCAGAAACTCAATTTTGCTAGTTAATAAAGATTCTCTGGGACTAACTCCCCCGAACCAAACTCAGGAGAGATTGATGGCGTACACACAAGGCAGTTCAGTTTGCTCTGTCTCCCCATATAGATGGGGACTCAGCTGCTCACGTAAGGTTCAGTGCTCACCTTAGGGAGCTTTGACTCCTCACTTACCACAGACACCTGTTCTCCACAGGTCCTGTCTGGCCTGTTTCTAGACAGTTGCAACTCCCCATGGGCCCTGCTACCATCTGTGAATAGTCGTCTAGAGTTATATAGGTTCTAGGTTTCTTAGTTAAAATCTTATTTTGTGAGACCACTGCTTCGTCATTTTGACTGAAACCGGAATTCCCCATCTCCTCAAGTGCTTTTCCTACTACACTTTAGATGAATAACACATGGCTGCTGTCCTCCAGGGCATTGCCCGCTCTACTAATTCCATCTTCCAAAGGCTACTCTGCTTTTTCAAGGTCTGTAGAGAGACCTCAGTATACACCCCTCCCCTTGCAGGTGCTAAATACAGTCATTATGGCACAAGAACATCTCAAATACTTTATTGGAAACCTAGGAGGACTATTCCTTTGATCTTAATGGATTGAAAAAGATGATATGGATGCATATGTTAAAAAACAACGAACTTCTGAATTTTTACCAAAGACGATGTCTTTTGAAAAGGTCAGGTCAGCTATGGGTACTTGATGAAGCAGAAGCAAAGATCCAATCAGCACATGAGACAGCCTCTACCTCACTGGGGTCAGCCCATGGGAAACGATAGGTCTCTTGGCACGAGTTTATCACTAGTCCAAAGGGCCTTTGCCACCTAGTATGAGTGTGGCTTTTGTTTCCAAGAGAAAACCCTGGGATTTTGGTGCTTAGCAAATGTTTATTGTTGGACTACAAAGGCAGGCACAGATTTTACCCAAGTTTGTGATTCTCACCTAGCATAAGAACTGGCATCCATAGAAAATATAATATTTTTTAAATGAGATTCCATTTATATGAAGTGTTCAGAGCAGGCAACTCCCCAGAGACATAAAAATAGATCAGTGTTTAGGAGGGACTTGGGAGAAGGATCTGTGGAAAAATAGGGAGTGACTTCTACTGGGTCCTGGGTTTCTTTCTGGGATGATGGAGGCAGTGTGGAGTTAGGTAGTGATGATTGCAGCACTCTAGATACGCTGCAGACCACTGAGTCTGGGTTTCTTTCTGGGATGATGGAG
>NW_003852496.1:7435396-7437330 GCF_000181295.1 Otolemur garnettii | reverse complement strand
GATTGCAGCACTCTAGATACGCTGCAGACCACTGAGTCTGGGTTTCTTTCTGGGATGATGGAGATGGTACGGAGTTAGATAGTGATGATTGCAGCACTCTAGATACTCCACAGACCACTGAGTCTTACACTGAAAATGGGCGAAGGTGTGCGACGTGAACTGATACTATCTCAGTACAGCTGTTACTTTAAAAATGAACACGAAGGTGAATCTATCTCGAGGTCTGCTAGGCACCGCACAAAATAACATCATAGGGAAAAGACCGAGGGCTTCTGAAAAGGACATTTGTTCATGCTAATCCGATCCTGCGGACTTCTTTGGAGTTAACCCTGGAGGAATGGAGAACCAGTTAATGTAGCTTGATTACCTAGGCTTGAGATTCACAGTAAAGGCCATTTTAAAAGTTGAGTCTCTTTAGAATAGAAGATTCCTTAGGATTGAGGGACTGAGGTTTACAGAATAAGGTAGAAGAGGTGGACACTTCTGTGGACAAGGATACAGTTATTGCAGGTAGTAGTGTTAATACCCATTCTAAGTAGCAATTTTCCTTAATGCATGTTATCAGCAACACTTGTATTCCATATTTCACCAGTGTTCATTAAGCACCTAATGTGTGCCAAGGGTAGAGTCGTTCTCGCCTGTGGGAGGTGCACATTCTCATGGGCGGGTGCAGTGACAGTCCAGTGAGGAGCAGGCCCAGCTACTGCTGACCCGAACCATCTGTTAAAACCTGAAAAGGGTATTAGAAACAATCCCGCCTTTCTTACCAAGCATGGGAGCAGCTACGGCTCCGTCCACCATGCCTGGAGAGAGTCACTCTCCAACTGGATAGGAAAATATACTAAAAGGAAGGGCTGTATAGTGAAAGGAGGGACCAGTCAGTTTGGTGTTGAGGAGGCCGAGTTCACTGGATTCCCTCAAAGAAGAACAGATGGGGGTGTGGGCCTTCGTGCCTGCGGTCTGAGCACTGAATGTCTTTAAAGTGTGGAAAGGCCTGTCCGCAAGCTTTACTCTTTTCCACCTAGAAACAAGCCAAGAAGTTTTAGAGTAATTCCCAGCGTAATCCAGACCCATCTTCATGAAAGATAATATCAGAAAACTCAGAGGGATAAAAAGATTTGCTTACTAAAAAGATTATTTCCCAGCCTCAGCTATCCCTTGGAGCCAACAATAGCAAAACCTCAGTCAGTGTGTAATGAGTGAGAGAAAACAGCTAGAGAAGTAGGTGGGGAAGTAGGCAGGAGGAGGCTATTTAAAAGATTCTAAAGAGCTCCAGCTGTTCTGGCTAATTTTTCTCATTTCAGTGATGTTCCAAGCTCTTTGTCTTCTATGTAGGGCGAATTCATTTGGCTCTCTCATGAGTCATTCTGCCCACAAATAATTTCTCTTGGAGTAGCCCTTATGAAAATAGTCCACATTGCATTGTGTGAATTGGCAATTGTGTGTCCCTTGCCTGGGTGGGCTGCCCTGCATCTGCGTGCAGCCACATGTCAGGACTTCTAAGGTCTGAGCACACCCTGGTGACAGGGGAGGGCAGGGCAGGAACATCTGGACTTTGAAGCAAGCGTGGAAGACCACTGACAGCTGGCCCTGGTCAGCTGACTGTTCTGTCTTACAGGTTTCTAGATTTCATAGATGTAACCCTTCTTCACAAGGGTTTTATGAGAATTATCTAGGAAAAAGTAGATAATATCTGAGAAAAGTTCCGTGTAAAGAAAGGCTGCAAAATGTCACTTCAACCTGGATCTTGCAAAATCGAGCTTTTCCTTTTAGGTTTATTTTCTTCACTATCTTGCCACCAATGCTGTTTGCACTGGCATTTTTAAGGTTTCCCTTAATAAAATAGACACTGGGCTCGGTGCCTGTGGCTCAAGCAGCTAAGGCACCAGCCACATACACCTAAGGTGGCGGGTTCGAATCCCCAGCCGGGGCCC
>NW_003852496.1:7428219-7433785 GCF_000181295.1 Otolemur garnettii | reverse complement strand
GGCATTGGGATTGGTGACTGATGGTCAGCTGGGCCTAAAAACTGAAGATAAATACAGTGTCTTGTTGATTTTTGCAGACTTTTCAGGAAATAAGTTAGTTTCTTTTTTTTTTTTTTTTGCCAGATGGCAGTATTTATGGTTTTATTTAAACACAAATAGAATGTGCACATGAGCTGTCTATTGATTTTCCTCACTGCGCAGCCGGGCATTGGGGTTGGTGACTCTGATGGCCAGCTGGGCAGCTCTTTCCACAATGGCTTTGTGGTTCTTGGGGAGACGTTGTGAGCATCTACACAGTAAGATTTGTTGCAGGTCAGCAGCACTTCCAGCTCCTAGACGTTGTGGACGAGGAACTTCCGGGAACCACTGGGCAGCAGATGCTTTGTTTTCTTGTTGTCCCGTAATCAATGTTGGGCATCAAGATCTGGTCCTTGAATCTTCCCCGAACCCTGTTGTCAATGCCTCTGGGTTTCCGCCAGTTATGCTTAATTTTGACATATCAGCCTGACTGGTGCCGGATAAACTTCTTGGTCCTCTTTTTGATGGTCTTTGGCATCACAGGGGGTCTGAGGACGGCATGATGCCAAGTAAGACATGGCTGCTACCTCCGTAGGTAGTGCCGAGGGAGAGAGCGGAAGGTGGCACACCAAGGCTCAAGTTAGTGATGAGTGAAGCCTCGCTCAGGTAATTAAATCCTAAAGTTTCTCACAGAACCTGTTCCATCTCTTTACCCAGTAAGACCCACACATTCTACCCACAATGATGACAATTCTGAAATAATGTGGTTCAGAATAGTCTGTTTCTGGCAGGTGATTTCTGGACATCTGAATGCTTCTCTTCTGCTCTGTCCTGTTCCATATCTGGCTCTCTGCTGTCCCTTCCTCCAGGGTAGCATGTCTGAGCCTGTTCTGGCCTCCAGTATACTGGTTTTGGAGAAGTATGATTGCGGTCTCTCCACAGTTCCTTCCTCCAGGGGGCATCTGTTTCTCTTAAAAGTTACAGGCGAGGCTTGGCGCCTGTGACTCAAGTGGCTAACGTACCAGCCACATACACCTGAGCTGGCGGGTTTGAATCCAGCCCGGGCCCACCAAACTACAATGACAGTTGCAACCAAAAAATAGCCGGGCGTTGTGGTGGGCACCTGTGGTCCCAGCTACTTGGGAGGCTGAGGCAGGAGACTGGCTTGAGCCCAGGAGTTGGAGGTTGCTGTGATGCCAGGGCGCTCTACCCAGGGGGACAGCTTGAGGCTCCTGTCTCAAAAAAAAAGAAAGTGACAGGAGAGAAACTGATTATAAGTCTGTTGTTGTCTGTTCCTTGTTGCCCAGGAGGTGGGAGGCCATCTTCATCCCCTCAGATTTAGCCATGCTTGCCACAACTATATTTTCAGGGAAATATAGATATCAAGGGAACTAATATCCTTAGTTCTTCAGCTTAGGACCCCACCTTAATCAAGCTGGTTAGCTTACTCTGCCAGAACGTCTCTGTCCATGGGCTCATAACCTGTTCCTACCATCAGTCCAACCTATGGTTAATTATTTCTCCTTAAAACTTACTTCAAACACCTAACCTGTTTCAGGATGACCTTTCAGACCATTCAAGCCAAAGATTCTTTATCCCCTCTTTGAGTCTCTACAGCATTGTCTGTGCTGGGATTTTTTGTTTGTTTGTTTTTAGTAACTACTTTATGAAGATATTATATACCCTACAGTTCACTCTTTTAAAATGTACAATTCAGGTGATCTTTAAAATATTGGCAGAATTGTACAGCCATCTCTGCAATCTGTTTAATATTTCGTTATCCCAGAAAGAAACCCTGCACCCTTTAGCAGTCAGCTCTCTACTCTTCAATGCTACGCCGGAGGCCCAGTGTCTGAGCACTGACTGACCTTTCTGCCTTTGTAGATTTGCCTCTTCTGGACAGTTCATGCAAATAGAATCCTACAGTATATGGTCTATTATGACCAGCTTCCTCCACTTACCTTGTTTGTAAGGTTCATCCCTGCTACAGCACATATCAGAACTTTGTTCCTTTTTAAGGCTGAGTAATATTCCATTGTATGGATATACCACACTTTGTCTATTCATCAATTGATAGACATCTGAGTTGTTTCCACTTTTTAGCTATTATGAATAATTCTGCTGTGAACATTTGCATAAAAGTTATCTGAAACACATTTTCAGTTGTGTGGGTATATGTCTAGAAGTGTAATTGCTGGGTCATATGGTAATTCTATTTTGTTCTTCTTCTTTTTTTTTTTTTTTTTTTGGCAACATTGTATAGTCCAGTATATAAACCCTTGGTGTTTAGCTTATCACAACTCCATCTTGCCTTTCCTAAGAAAGCTAAACCCTTGAGGGCTAAAAAGAAGCTTATTTCTCTGTCTAATCTCCAAGTACCTCCCCCTCATCCCCCTGTGTCTAAGAAAAGTCAAAGTTGCTATTTAGACAGAAAATATAATGGAGAGAAGTAGGCACCTGTGAAGTTCTCTTCCTGGCTTAACCCTAAACCGATGGCACCTTTTTTTCTATTCATGCTAGATCTGTACTTTTTAAAGAAAGTATTTGGCCTCTTTGAGGCCCCAGTATTGGATGTGCAAACACAGATTATTGGTGAATAGCACTTCAATGCTATTGAATATTCACAGGGCTGAACATTCTGAGTGAGATGTGCTTTGGGCGATAAAGAAAGGTCAACTTCCTACGTGCCTCTTTCCAGACAATGGTGCTCACTGTTCTTTTGCTGAAGAACAGTCAGCTGTGGGGTAATAACACACCTCTGCCAAGCAGAGCTGTGCGGGGCCTTCCCACACTTATCACCAATAATTATTATAAAATGGTTCAGGACACAGTAAAAGCCACTCAAAGGAAGTGATGTCTTCCTGCTTTTTCTCCTGATCGGGTCCTAAGCATACAGCTTATACAGAGAAGAGGAAAGATGTGAAGTTTACAAAAGGGAGGTCCCGCAGCTGTCTTTGGGTCTGCTGTGATGTGGGCTCAGAAGTATTATCTCCCAAACTCCTGCACAGGGAAGACTGGACGAGGCAGAGCTGCCAGTAAATGGTTCTTTTCTCTGTTGGTAAATTGCTAGGGGTGATAAGCAGCTGCTTTGAAGTTGAGTAGTGTGGCCACTCTGGCTTTTGATTCCCCAGAAGCAGATGGCAACTGTGCGTGATGACAGACGTAAGATAGAGGCCGTGCTCCCCAAACTGAAAAAGGAATTTCAAGTGAAAGATAACTGAGATCTCTTCTTAGGGCATAATTGGTCTTTCATGAGCCCTTATCCAGGGACCTTACAGCGCCTAGAAGAATTGTTCTTCATCCAGGAGTTCAATAAACTCTAAATGAATGAAAGACTTTACATTCCTGGCTTCTGGATAGCCAGGGGGAACAAAGTTCTGAAACATACTTTAAAAGCTTCAAATTGCATGTCACTTAGTAAGCACACAGTAACTATTCTAGTCCAGGGATGACAAACAGATTTCATTTTGTGTGCACCTCTGATTAATTGCTTGCGGCTGCTTGGGGGGGTTGCATTGGGAAGGATTTTTGAGGCCTGTCTCAAGCTCAGTGTGAAAAATGACTATGTAATAAATTGGTGATGTTTGTCATGAGCACCTGAGAGAATGTGGAGTGCTGGGAGCACTTGCACTGAATATTCTCCCTTGACCTTGAGCTCCTGAAGAGCAAGGACTGTGTCTTAGACAACAGAACCCAGTGCATGGCCCAGCATGGAGTCAGTGACCAGTAGGTATACATTGGTTGAATGATGATCTGACTCCCAGGTTTGGAATTGGCCTGTGATTCTGAGTGAATGCTTATACCTTCAGGGGCTTAATGGTAAATGAAATTTCACAGCAGAAATATTTCCTAGAGTACTTTGATATTTATGGAACTAGTGCCTGGTTTTCAAAAATAACCCTCTGTTTTGGTACAACAAAATAATACATTTCAGCAGTTTCAAATTTAAATTGGTCACTTAAAGCCAATTTCCTCATGTTCTATTTCAGTGATCTAGAGCAGCGCCTTGGCACTTCAGGGGGAACATGAGTCTAGAAATAAGATTTACTTAACAACTAGTAGCTGTTCCCATGTTGTGTGACCTTAGCTAGTTGTCTTTCCATTCTGGACTCAGTTTCCTCTATAAAAATTAGAGAACTGGGGCGGCACCTGTGGCTCAAAGGAGTAGGGTGCCGGCCCCATATGCTGGAGGTGGTGGGTTCAAACCCAGCCCCAGTCAAAAACTGCAAAAAAAAAAAATTAGAGAACTGAAGCAAATGAGCTTTTTGATTCTGAGAAACTCAGGTAAAGGATAAATAAGAAAATGGATTTCAACAACAGAATCGCTCTGCCTTCAGCCTGGCTGATCACTTCTCTGATTTCAGCTTCGCTTTCTGACCTAGGAACAAGGATCTGAGAGCCAAGAGGGGGAGTAATGTGGTTTTTTTTAAAAAAGCAATGCTCCTTATGGTGAAATGTCAACATGATAAAGCCCTTCTTGATATCTCCGCAGGATGTTACATGAGCTCCACGCTGTATTCTTAGATGGTTGTGGTGTGTGTAATATGTAAAAATATCTTTCGTCTCAGACACGTGACCTGGCTGGCATTCAGCACTGTGGATCTGACAGACACATGTGTTTTTATATTTATGTACATTCTGCCTGATACCCCCCCCCAAAAGATACAAGGTAACCTCAAAATCAGGGTACAAGTGAATCTTTCTAAGAGTAGAATATGAACGTTTTAACACAATAACTAAGAAAATGACACAAAGGCTATGTTAACCTGTTTGACAGAAGTGTTTCGGATTGTGTGTGAAAACCCCACACTGTACCCCAGAAGTGCATTAATGTACATAGTTACCATTCGATAAAAGAAAGAAAGAAAAAACTCAAAATCATAGAAATAATTCATTCTAGAAACCTCTAGAATAAGAATAAAAAGATAAGAGCCAAGTTTATAAAACAAAGTGATGATATTAGGAAATTAAACTACAGGAAGCTTCCAAAGTTCAGCATGAAATGTAATTTCATGGTTCTTGGCAACCAAAACAAAGAGGGAAGTAGTAGACTAGCTAACTCTCCTTGTCTGGTGATAGCTGGGAAACGCAAGCACAGTTTGTTACTCTACCCCGGGCCTGTTCAGATTGCCTTTATCAAGGCAATAGCCCTCAGTTAATGATGAAACCATTGAATTGGAAACAAGAGTGCCAACATAGACCAAGCCTCCTTTAAGTGACTTCGGCTATTTTACTAGTTGTTTGGTAGACTTTAGCCAGGCCACATATAACAACAGTAGATGATGCTTGTGTGTCACTGTTCTAGCCACCATGCATTAATGTATCAAATATTCACAAGAGCCCCAAGAGTTAGGAACCGTGCTCAGGGGTCTGTAATCCTATCCCTGCACCACACCACTGGTCAGGTGTCTGCAATGGTATAGGGATTTACCTTCCTGTACTCGCACAGCTGAGCATCCCAGCCGTGACTGATCTTAGGATAGAATGTCTCATTAAAGCCATGATAACCAGTTAAAATGTAGGCGGCCACCGTGCTGTATAACCAAGC
>NW_003852496.1:7412586-7427869 GCF_000181295.1 Otolemur garnettii | reverse complement strand
GCCACCTTAGGTGTATGTGGCTGGCGCCTTAGCCTGTTGAGCTATAGGCGCCGAGCCGTGTGGGCCCCTTTTTAAGGCAGCATCTTGAATTTTAAAGTAACAGTGTAGGCTTTATCTGAGCATTTTTTGTTTGTTTGTTTGTTTTGGTTGTGGCAGGAAGAGCATCATATATGAGCCCTGTGTCCTCTTGTCCTTAAGTATCTTAGATTCAGGGATGCCAGATCTGCCAGTCAGCTTCTCTGTGCCAGCTCACCCAGTGGGGTGGCTGCCTGGAATGCTGTGTTGAGAAGGACTCTAAGCCTGGCTCAGATATGGCGAGAGAGAGGGTCAGGGCTGTGACAGTACTACTGCCTGCCCTGGGCAGGGGAGAGGACAGACAGCACAAGGGTGTGTCTCCCAGCCATGGCCTAGCTCAAAAACAGGGGTTCCCTCTGTGCTGCAAGTCTGAGGTTATTTTCCCTTCAGAATACTTAACATTCAAGAGGAGAACAGAGTGTAGTAATTCACATAATTCATTCCACAAAAATTTAATGAGTTCCCACTTTATAAAAGATACACAATAGAAAGATGAATAAGATTTAGTCCTTGCCTTCCCCCATTTTATTCCAGCTAAGGACATACAACTTTTTTTTTTTTTTTTTTTTTTTTTAAACACAGTCTCACTATGTCACCCTCAGTAGAGTGTTGTGGCATCGAACCTCAAACTCTTGGGCTTAAGTGATTCTCTTACCTCAGTCTCCCAAGTAGCTGGGACTATAGACGCCCACCACAATGCCCGGCTATTTTTTAATTGCGTTATCATTGCTGTTTGGCAGGCCCAGGCTGGGTTTGAACCCGCCAGCCCAGGTGTATGTGGCCAGTGCTATAACCGCTGGGCTACAGGCACCAAGCCAGGACATGTAACTTTCAACAAATGTAATGATTATTCTTATAAAGTGCTATGGGAAGAGCCACCGTCTGTGCTCTGTGCAGCCTGCAGACAGGTCAGGTTGCATGGAGAAGGTGCTGGTGGGTCCAAACTCTTAATTCCACGGGTGTATTCAGAGCTCAATAGTGGGTGTATCTTGAGAGCTGCCTGGAAAAAACCAACATCTCCAATTTTTTCTTGCTACTTTTTCTTTCTTAATACATAGTACGCCATCCTTAGTAAGAGATGTCTTTTGAATCTTGATGTAGTTACATACCCAGTAAGGGGGACTGAAACCAGTTGGTCCTGATGGGTCAGTATTTTAGAAGCTTTAGCTGTGGGTAAGAACCTGGGGAAGATGAAGGCTGGCACAGGGTCCGTGGGAGCCAGGGGTCCAGGGAGTCAGTGCCCTCAGGTAGAATTGAATGCTAAAGGGGAAAATGGGACATGCAGAGACAGCCAGTACTGGCATTTCACCCAAGGCCATTCTCTGTCCCTTAGAAGATGAGTTCTCCACAGGGATATGGAAACTACAGGGAACAGTGATTGGGGTCGAAAATGGCTTCACCAGAGATGAGAAACCGAAAATAAAGTCCTTCTGGAGCTTTGTAGTCAGAGAGCTTTGCCTTAATCCCATTTACAATTTCCACGGTAACTTTTCTTCCCTAACGGTAGAGGCTTTCTCTTTTCCTTTCTCTTTGCCCTGTGAAGATGAAGACGGGCGTCCAAACCCCCCTTCTGCAGGTGAGGAAATTGAGGTCATAGCCTGAGATCACCCAGTGAACTGAACAGATTTGAAAACAGACGCCCCAGCTCTCTTACTCCCACATGTGCTCTTAAATGTAACGTTCAGAATGAGGAACATTCTTCTTGGTTTTAAAAAAACAACACTTTATACTATATTTAACCCCCAGAAACAAAACACTAAAGCCAAGGGGACTCTGTGGAGACCATCTTATCCGGTGTTCTTGTTTCAAAGATGTAGAATCTGAATCCAAGGGATACTCCAGATAACTCAAGGAACGTGGGCATTAAAACCTACTCAGCTCTCAAGGTTTTAGTTTCTGACTGGAAGCCACGTCCTTCAAGAGCTGGTTAAGAGCCTCTGCTATCCTTCTAGGACTCACTGTAAGGACTTCTGTAAGAGGCCTGGAGAAACCCCTGCCCTCAATCCTCACCTGAGTTCAGGGCCTTCCCTTCGCCATGGCCAACGGCTGGTTTGTGTTCTTCTAGGAGATGATCAGTCAGTGCAGTCACGGGGTAGATGCAGGAGTGGCTCCGGAAAACGAAGTTTATTATGCTCCGGGCCTGAGTCTTAGAGGCAGGGGGCAGGCACGCTGCTCAGCGCCCAGGGGAAAGACACTGAGTGGTCAGGAGGCAGAAGACAGGAGCAGGGGGGAAACATTAAGGAAGGCAGGGCAGGGGACACTTACGATTGGCTAATTTGAATAATTTCAGCAGACTCTAAGCAAAGGAGCGGGCCCTAGTCACCTGGTACCCGGGGTGCTGGGGTCAGATAGAGGAAGCGCAGCTCTAGATTGGTTGGTTAGTATCTCAGGCATGCTCATGGCTGGGCCCTTTGCCTTCTGTAAAAATTGACTAGCCTCGCCCCACCTCGTGTCTGGAAAGACCTTTAAAAAAAAAAAAGGGTGACCAAACATCATAGCATCCCCAAAATACAATACAAGGACCCTGACTCCTCCTGGATCTCGCTATCCATTTGTCAGGCTCCCACTATTTCCATAACCACCACAAAAAGTTCAGCCTTTCAAAAGGACTCATGTTGCTGACCAAAGCAGAGGAGGCCTCCCTTCACGGTATTACGTGTGCACCATTCCTGCCGCTCCTCCCATGCTTCCCTGTGCATGGGCCAGCTTGAACTGAAGCAGCTCCCTCCCTCCCTCTCGCTGCTTT
Organism: Otolemur garnettii; assembly: GCF_000181295.1. Taxonomy (NCBI): domain Eukaryota; kingdom Metazoa; phylum Chordata; class Mammalia; order Primates; family Galagidae; genus Otolemur; species Otolemur garnettii. Next base: position 7,425,048 of record NW_003852496.1, on the reverse strand, counting down.
TAGAATGTTGCACGAAGTAGACAGTCATCTCCAGTTAATCTGATACTTTCCCCGGTTTTCTAAATCTTCAGCTTTGTTAAACCAGTTGTTTCAGTACCTTGTGACAGCATTTGGGAATTTCTCCACCCTCCCGTCCCCCTTCATGTCATCCTTTTCTACATTTGGACTTGGTTACTTTCAGCTCTTCATAAATTACTCAGGGTTCTTTTGAATTCAAGTGGTAGAAGCCCATCTTGCATTACCATAGGCGAATGAGAATATTGGAGGCTTGGACATAATTGAAAGGGAGGATAGTCGTGTAAACCATAAGAAAAGCTACAGTTCAAGAGTACTAGGAACAGGTTAGGACCAAGTTCTCTCCCTACAGGTGAGTGTCTTCCACTGGGCAGGAAGCATGGCGGCTGGCAGCCCTAGGGCATCATGATCCATAGCTTCCGTCACCTTCTGGGCGCTGGCCCATGTCCTCTCCTGTCCCAAATCAAAAAATCTGAGCTCAGCTATCTCTGTTGCTCATTCTGAACCGGTCAGGTCAGAGAAGCAAAGTCTGTGGTGACAAGGTTGGGATAGGCAGAGGCAGTTGGCACGGGGGGGGGGGGGGGGTTGCCATTCCCGGAAGACAGGAGGGTGCTGGACAAACAAAACCAAAGGTGTCTGCGACAAACCTGAAAGTCTGTCAGGAGAAGGAGTGAGCAGATCATCTAAGTGACACGAGCAAGTTGAAAACCAATCGGTATAACATGCTTAAAAAAAAGTTTTATCTTCCGTAAATCTTTCCTAACTGACTTTCCCTTAATAGATTCTCCCTATTAACTAATGCTACACACCCTGTCGGCTGGCAGGCCGGCTTCTGGGAGACCAGTACAGTTCTGCTCCCACCAGTTGAGGCATAGGCTTTCCAAGAGTCATTTGTGTTTCTTGCCAAACCTTGGAGTGCCAGATGAACTTGTCGTAATTACACAATTTAATTAAATATCCCCAATTGAAAGACAAAGACAGAATGAAAGTTATTTCTATGAAAATCAGATTTATTCAGAAAGCTCTGGTGACAGCAAGTAGCCGTGACTCTTTACTGTGGGGGGAGGGCTTTTATCTTTTACTGTAGAATGGGTTCTGGAATCTGACCTCCATCTTCAAATTCTAGCTCCACCACTTACTAGCTGTAACCTTGGGGAAGTTGCAGAATCATCCTAAGATTTAGTCTCCTTATTGTAAAGTGGAAATAACAACCCTTTAGGGGTCCTGTTAGGATTATATAAGATAATGTGTGTATTTAGAACACCTGGCACATAGTAAGCGTCAAAGAATGCTACATCTGTCGTCATCATTATCACTAACAGAATTTAAAGCAAGAGCATATGGTTATTGTTTTGTACTAGTTTTGTGTTAAATGAGGTTATTTCCATTATAGAGTTTAATACGTGTATTTCTCTTAATAACAATTAGATGTAACTGAGCCTGAAGGAAAATCATCTTTTTTTTTCTTTTTATCTTTTTTATTGAATGGTAACTATGTACATTAATGTACTTCTGAGGTACAGTGTGGTGTTTTCACACACAATCCAAAACACTTCCATCAAACTGGTTAACATAGCCTTCATGTCATTTTCTTAGTTATTGTGTTAAAATGTTCATATTCTATTCTTAAAAAGATTCACTTGTACCCTTGTAAGATAAACCACAGAAGTGATCCCTCCACTCATTTCCCCCTCCCTTCTCCCTCCCCCCTCCCCGTATTCTTAGGCTGTTATTAGGTTATAGTTTTCATATAAAAGGTGTAAATTAATTTCATAATAGGGGTGTGTACATTGGATACTTTTTCTTCCATTCTTGTGATACTTTGCTAAGAAGAACATTTTCTAGCTCCATCCATGTGAACATGAAGGACGTAAAGTCTCCATCTTCTTTATGGCTGCATAGTATTCCATGGTGTACATATACCACAGTTTGTTGATCCATTCGTGGATCACTGGGCACTTGGGCTTCTTCCATGACCTGGCTATTATGAATTGGGCTGCAATAAACATTCTGATACAAATATCTTTGTATCAGATAAAAATCAATGTGATTTTTGGTCATCTGGGAATATACCTAATAAAGGAATTGCAGGGTCAAACGGCAGGTCTATTTTTAGTTCTCTAAGTGTTCTCCAGATGTCTTTCCAAAAGGAACGTATTAGTTTACATTCCCACCAGCAGTGTAGGAGTGTTCCCTTTCCTCCACATCCACGCCAGCATCTCTGGTTTTGGGTTTTGTGATATGGGCTAATCTTACTGGAGTTAGATGATCTCTCAAAGTAGTTTTGATTTGCATTTCTCTGATGATTAAGGATGGTGAGAATTTTTTCATATATCTGTAGGCCGTGCGCCGATGTTCTTTAGAGAAATTTCTCTTCAAGTCCCTTGCCCACCCTGAGATGGGATCACTCATTTTCTTCTTGCTAGTACGTTTAAGTTCTCTATGGATTCTGGTTATTAATCCTTTGTCGGAGACATAACCTGCGAAAATCTTCTCCCATTCTGAGGGCTGTGTGCTTGCCTTACTTACTGTGTTCTTGGCTGTGCAGAAGCTCTTTAGTTTGATCAGGTTCCAATAGTGTATTTTTGATGTTGCTTCAATTGCCCAGGGGGAAAATCATCTTTTATCACACCAATCCCTGAAGACCTCAATTATTTTTCGTGTATGGAAAGATTCATCCAGAAAGTTCTAGATCTAAGTGAAAACCTGATTTACTAAAATGAACCTCTTAATACCTTCTCCTTCTCCAGTATGTTTGGCTTTTTTTTAAACACAAAAAGCCAGAGAGATGAAGAAGGCGAGATAATTGGAAAGTCCCCAGTCAGCTTTCAGGGGGTTTCAGGGCAACAGCCCAAGCCAGCTCTATTCTTAGCTTTGCTCTCTAGACCACTATTCTAGAAGTTTGTACATTCTTTTCATTTGTGTCTTTCACAGAGGGCAGTAAAATTTAGCTCTAATTATATTTAGGGCATCTGGATTCTAGTCAGCATTTTCTGGCTCTGTTTTAGAACCTAAAGTCTGCAGCCTATTCCTAATGTGGAAAATGGAATAATCCCCCAGGCACGAGGAGAACTCCAGGATTCAGGCTGCTGTTACTATAGCGAGAAGCTGCTACCGACATCACAAGACTTGTTATACAAGGAAACATGATTACAGTGGATTAGAGAAACTTGCCAGGGGCTTGAGGGATTTATGACTTTTTGAATTCTGAATGAGACATAAATATGTTTTTCCCTTTTTAATATGTGGACCCCATATGGAGAAGGTGAGAAAATTCTTCAGTAAATTCTAGAATGCTTACTGCTAAAGATGGTTTGGGTTTTGTGTCCCCGTCATATTGCAAAGGGCATGAATACTTGCTTGGCAGAAACACAAAATAGTCACTCATTTTCTGTCTGCGCTGCCAAGTTAGTTACTGCCTTGTCTCCCAGTGGGAGAAAAATGTAGCTCCTTGGGGAGTCTTCTGGAAGGCAGCATGGGAAGAAGGAGCAGGAGCAGCAGTGTCCTCAGACGCGTGAGGCCTGGATTACAGCGTCTGTGCTTGTAAGCTCTGTGATTTCCAACAGGTTACTTAAACTCTCTGAGCTTCAGTAGTATTTTCTGAAATACAGGGACAGTAATTCTCATCTCAGAGGGGTTGAGTTAGGGATTAAAGTATCTGTGTATTAAATATCATGTATAGAAACTCAAATGTTAGTTGCATCAAACTTTCTGAGACACGGGTATCAAAATGGCTGCTTGTAGCACATTCATTCAAGTTCGTAGATCTCAGAATTTTGCTGATATTCTAAAGGAAGGACTTTAATGATGGTCCATTACCCTATCTGTTTTACAGAGTCTTTGGTTTCTCTAGAAGCTAAAGACATAGTGTGGGGTAGTGGTTATGAACAGTTTGGAATCAGGCTGACTTGAGTTTAAATTTACTACTTTCTAGCTGTCCTTGAACAAAGTCCTTACAACTCACCCAACCTGTTATCCTCTGTTTCCTCACCTATAAAATCATATATCACCCATTTTTTATCCTGTTTTATTTCCTATATAGAAATAAAATCTCTATTTGAAATTATTTATGTTGTCTCCCACTCAGCCCCACTCAAGTATAATCCGTGAAAGGCCAAAGGCTTTATGCATCCTGTTTACCACTTTATATGTCTACCTATTAGTAATATAGTTACTGGTACCTTGTTGTTATTTATTCTTTTTATTTATGGCTGCTTTTATGCTACTACAATATAGAGTTTTTACAAAGAGGTCCCTCCCCGAGTCTCATGGCTAAATTTAGATACAGTAGCTGACTTAGAAGCTGGGCAGAGATGTTTTGTGTTTGGAAATACCGGTGTTTTTACAGTTGAGTTTCTATTTCCTGAAGATGCTTACTCAGCCTTGGATGGCACAGTTTGACTTGTGACATAAGAAGATTGACAGGCAGAAGTCTGACTCAGGAAATTAACTAGGAAAGAGTATGACTTTCAGCCCTGCTGGCCCTTTGGGGTCTAGCTGGAGAAGACTCAAAAAGGTCTTAGGTTTCAGTTTATCTAGGAAGGTATTTAGCAAATTATTTTTAATCATTTGGATTTGGTACAAATCACCCAGGGAATCTGCAGTCTCTGCGTAAGTGAAGAATGAGACTGGAAAGAGGAAATGGAGCCAAGTCAGGGCGCAGGCTTCCCTGCACTTCCCGGAGGATCTGCGGCTGTCTCCACCCCATCCCCTGGTGTACTGTCTTTGACTTTTATTTACTTAGCACCTTAGACATCACTAAGATTCCAAGGGTTTCCACAGACTTTGGGTTACTTAGGACAAAATGTTTGGGCTCTGAATTTCACATTACCCATCAGTCCTGTCTCTTCCTACAAAGAGGTGGCATTCGGGGCAGTGAACTGTGTCATGGAGAAAACTGAGCCCTGGGAAGAGGAACCCTCCTTCTGCCTCATACTCTCAATCCCTGTGACCTGCTCCTCTAAGTCCCTGTGGGACCACAGGTGGGCTCAGAGGCTTGGGGCAGGGATGGTTCCTGCACATTCAGGGACTGTGCAAAAGTACCGCACATAACGTGAATTATGGGTGGCCAGTGGGGGCTTGCTTTCATCAGACTCTTGACAGATATCATCTTTGGTCTAAAATACATCAAGAACCATGTTCTAAGTTAGTGGTTTTCAACCTTCCTAATGCTGCAGCCCTTTAATACCGTTCTGTGGGTCGTGACCCACAGGTTGAGAACCGCTGGCCTAAGTGGACCTTATGTTTGTAATGTTTGCAGACTCTGCAGATTTGCCCCTCTGGCGCTCCTGGCTCTGTGTGGGTGGGCCGAGGGTAGAAATGCTGAAGCAGTGTACAGCTGCCAGTCTTGTTGGGTTTTTGCCTTATAGCGTTCTCATCTTTTCTTGAGTTTGCTCATTTGCAGAATTAAGCCAGGCATACTGGGGACCAAGTCCTGACTTGTCAGCAGAAGATGGCTTGGTTGAAGAAGGTAGCAGAAAATAAATAAGATACAGCTATAGATACGGCTTTAAGAATAAAATAGGCTCGGCGCCTGTGGCTCAAGTGGTTAAGGCGCCAGCCACATACACCTAAGGTGGCGGGTTTGAATCCAGCCCGGACCCGCCAAACAACAATGACGGCTGCAACCAAAAAATAGCCGGGCATTGTGGCGGGCGCCTGTGGTCCCAGCTACTTGGGAGGCTGAGGCAGGAGACTCACTTGAGCCCCGGAGTTGGAGGTTGCTGTGAGCTGTGAAGCCACGGCACTCTACCCAGGGGGACAGCTTGAGGTTCTGTCTCAAAAAAAGAATAAAATAAAACCACATGACCAACAGACAAATGTGTCATCCACTGATTTTTCTTCCTTCAGTCACAATGGCTGTGTTTCCCCACCATTTCCATACTCTTAGAGAACTGATGATACAGTTGGCCTTTCCCCCGAGGCAGTGAGGGAAGAGAGCGGCACGTCCATGTTGGAGCGTATTGACAGCCCTCTCCTCCTCTAGCCCATTCATTGCAGCCCGACCTGATGACTTATGGGCCATTAGAGACAGCGTGTTTGCATGCTTCAGCTATCCAGCCGAGTGCTTTTGACTTACTCATACAACAAAAGTCAATTAACTGTAAGATCTGGAAATCCCTGGCCAGTGAAAAGCCACTGCTTAGTGTGAGGATGTCCTTGTTTCCTAAGAGGGAAAATTACTTCCCCTTTGACAGGAGTCCGGCAGCCTCTGCGGTCATGTGTCACTCGGGAGGCGTGCCGTCCACCTTTACTTGTGCCTGGTAGGTGACAGCACACCAGGCCTCTTCCCCTCCCCACCTCCCTTGAGTTCAGTTGTGTTTTTCTCTTGTGTGGGCGTGTATTTGTTTGTTTGCTGGTTTCCTATTAGTACTGAGTACATTGGATACAGCAGGAACCTTTTTTAATGAGGGAATGTTTGACTCTTCAGGGAGGTGGAGACAGAGGATCAGGGACATTATAAATAGAAAGTTTCCTTCTGTCTACAGTAACCTCACAATATAGTTGTATTCTCATTTATATTCCACGATGTTGGTCATGTGTTGTGAGAAGTGCAGGTGGTTCCCCAGTGCCTCACATATTCCAACTTGTCCTCTTTGCTTTCATGGATTATTATTATTTATTTATTTAGACAGGGTCTTACTCTGTCACCCAGGCTAGAGTGCCGTGGCACAATCATAGCTCACTGTAACCTCAAACTCCTGGGCTCATGTGATCCTCCTCCTCATTCTCCCAAGTTGCTGGGATGACAGGCACATCCCACCAGGCCCAGCTAATTTAAAATTTTTTTTCTTTTTTTAGAGACAAGGCTTTACTCTGTTGTCCAGGTTGGTCTCAAAACTCCTGCCCTCAAGCAATCCTCCTGCCTTGGCCTGTTGGTGGGATTACAGGCCTGAGCTGCCATGCCTGGCCAGGATTGCTGGTTTCGATAGCTACTTTAGGATTAAACACTACCGGCTCGGCGCCTGTGGCTCAACTGGCTAAGGCGCCAGCCACGTACACCTAAGGTGGCGGGTTCGAATCCCCAGCCCGGACCCGCCAAACAACAATGACGGCTGCAACCAGAAAATGGCTGGGCGTTGTGGCGGGCGCCTGTGGTCCCAGCTACTTGGGAGGCGGAGGCAGGAGACTCGCTTGAGCCCAGGAGTTGGAGGTTGCTGTGAGCTGTGATGCCACGGCACTCTGCCCAGGGGGACAGCTTGAGGCTCTGTCTCAAAAAAAAAAAAAAAAAAAAAAAAGGATTAAACACTACCTGATTATTTTACCAGTCAAACTCTTTTGGTTTGAAATTAGACTCTAACTCAGACAGTTTTAAGTTTGTATGTATTTGTTCATGAACCTAAAAACTTCACGGATAGTTCTGGTGTTGTCGCCACTAGATCTAAGTATTCAAAAGGTGTCAACAGTGAACTTTATAAATTCCCCTCTTGCTTACCGTCTCCCTGTACCGCTTCATTCTTAGGCAGGTTCTTGCCTTACGACAGCAAGATACCAGCTGGCAGCTCCAGGCTTACATCCCCAAGCTTAGCATCTCCCAGAGAAGGGAGCCTCGTTCCCAGGGGCCCTAGCTAATGTCCTGCTGCTTCGTTTACTGTGCTGTGAACTTGCTGGTCCTTTAGTAACCCCGACACCTGGTCAGATCTGAGATGTATCTTCTGTCTAGAGGTAATGGGGTAGAACAGCCCCACCTAAGTCACATGACATGGCAGTCAGGGAGAAATTGGTGAAAAAATAGAAAACCAGTGTGATTACCAAAGGGCTGAGCAAGCTGCACAACAAAGGTCCATCGTGGTTATCTTTTTGTTGTTGTTGCTAGCATTGCAGGAATCTAGGCCTGGTGGAGACCAAGAGCCACCTGCATGCCAGAGGTAGAAGAGGAAAGCGTTTTATTTCAGCTGGCAGAGCCTTGGCAGACCAGAATCCAAAATGGCCGAGCTCCCCCATCAGCTGTCCCTGTCCTTTTATTGGACTCTCAGGTAGACAGACAAAGGAATTACCATATTACCTCTCATTGGGGGTGTCAAATCACGTGCAGGGTTTACAGAAGCCAAAGCAAGCAGCAAGGGTTAGTTTCTAGGACCCAGGAAGCTAAGTCTTACACATTCTTAAGGGCAGGGTTACCGTGGGAAGGACGTTGCAGGAGTGTCCTTGGGCTTCTCTGAGAAGGCTGTGTTCTTTCTGGACATTACTTTTCCTGGATGTACTCCCTCATTCCCCCTTTGAGGCCCCATAAACGTTGCACTTTGGGGTCTCCCCATCTACATGCTGTTGTAGGGGCTGGTAATGGCTTAGTAATGTGAGCATACAAATTATACGAGTTTTGCTCTTATTTCCTAGAACTAAATGGTGTGGTACACCCCAAGCAGGCAGTGGCTTGTGTTGATCTTTTTCTATAAATACCCACCCCAGGATTTTTAAAAATACAACAGAACTTCCATAGTCAATCCCCTCCCTACACTGGCCACCTCCTTAAGTTGACCTAATTTTCATAGACTGGACATATACCAAACATAAGTATCAGCACAGTAGGCCTAGTTCCTTATGCTGGCCACCTCTGTATGCTGACAAGTTTGTTATAGTCCCTTGGGTGCTCAACTTACAGAGGTTCTACTGTAGTTCAGATGCTTTCTCGGGCTGACGTTTTAGCCCAGCCTTTATGATTAGTCTGGCAGCGCCAGTGTTTGTGCTGGAGACTTGTGATGCCATGAGGACTGTGGGTTTGCACACAACCGTTTTTCATGGTTATTTGGGAAAGTATGAGTCTGGTTTCTAACCAAAAGTCAAGGGCAAAGACTAACACATCTGAAACAATGAGAGTGAATTTAAGACAGGTTTATTTCTAAGTGCCGTGTGTAGTGTATCATTTGTGGTGCTATTCAAGTTCAGAAAACAGTGAATTCTGCCTCGAATTCTACTCCACTTCTATTTGAACCTGATTGGGAATATATATAAATACTAATTCAAGAATTTGTTTTAAATGTAACCCTGGCACCAATTTTATAATAAGCCAAGTCACTATTTTGGTTACTGTGCTGTGAATTTAAACATTTGAGTCTCCTTAGACTTCTGTTGAACCCCAAAGCACTGGCACGCCCTACATGTCTTTGAATATGTCATCTCCCTTGCTTTTAAGATCCCATGAATTCCTTGATAAGCGTAGGTCACAGATGTGTATCCTTTAGTGTACATCTGATTTGGCAAGACAGGGCCACAGCAGATGTTAATCTGTGCCCTGGATATATGCCACTCGGCTGAATTCAGTTTAGTTCAGCTGAGGCACCCCAAGTGGCAGCCGACATGCAGGGCTTGGTGGGGTAGGGGGACACAGCATATTTACCCAGAGTCTACTATTTGTTTAGCACTCTTCTAAGGGGACACAGCAGCACGACAGACAAGGTCTCTGTTTTCATGGAACTGACATCCTAGTTCCATGGCCAAGTGAAAAAACACTTTCAGCTAGTGAAGAGTACAGTGATGAAAATGAAACGGGGTGTCAGGTTGTATTGCATTGGCGTGGAGGATGGAGGAGCCAATAGCAGAGGTCAGGAGTTTATTTAAACTGGCAGGTCAGTGAGGGTCCTCCAAGAAGATGGCTTCCCAGAGGAGCCCAGAATGCAGAGAAGGAAACCGGACACGTGAGGGGCCAGGGAAGGGAAACGAGTTTGGTCAGTTTAAGAACGGGATAGGGGACATAGCCAGCATGGCCAAAGCATGGTGAGTTAGAGGGAGAGTGGTAGGGAGCAAAGTGGGAGACAGGGTACAGGTGAGTGCGCTCTGTAGGGAGCAAAGTGGGAGACAGGGTACAGGTGAGTGCACTCTGTAGGCCATGAGACTGAGCCTGTGTTATGTGTTAAGCAAGAGAGTGACAGAGAGTGATTATCACTTGGAGAAAACAATCCTGGCTGCGGCGTGGGGAATGGATTGAGGTATAGAGGTGCAGAAACAAGAATTTGGGGGTGAATGGTTGCCCAGCGTAGGTTATGTTGTCATTGTTATTGACATTATCATATATCTCGCCAAGAAATTTGAATTTTCTCCTAAAGCCAATGGTGTGTTGAAATCACAGCTCCCAGTCATGCCGTTTTATGTGCATTCCCTCCTCAAATTCTTTTTTTTTTTTTTTTTTCACTTTATCATCCTTAGTACAGTACTGTGGCATCACAGCTCACAGCAAGCTCTAACTCCTGGGCTTAGGCAATTCTCTTGCCTCAGCCTCTCGAGTAGCTGGGACTACAGGCGCCTGCCACAACACCCAGCTATTTTTTGTTTGCAGTTCAGCTAGGGCTGAGTTTGAACCTGCCACCCTCGATATATGGGGCCGGTGCCCTACCCACTGAGCCATAGGCACCTGCCTCCCTCATCAGATTCTTACACAAAAACCCCATCAGAATGAACCAAGATGCACATGGCAGGCCCTGGGCTTTGGCAGTGACTTTGTGGTGTGAAGGAGGAAGAGCCTGCTCGGGAGCACACATCCCAGGATGGCCTGGCTGTGTGTAAACCACTGTGGGACAGGCTTTGGGGGAGACTCAGATGAAACAGATGCAGATGCCGCCCCAGCAGTCTGGACCAGGAGGTGGTCAGGTGTGCCTCTGACCCAAAACAGAAAGTGGTGGCTCCTGAAGGAGAATTTGTTGATTAATTTAGAATATCAGAAAAATGACCTGGTGTCAGAATTGAATTCCTTTCTCCTGGGTCAGTTTGAAGCTAAAATGGTCTTGGGAAATCTGTCTTTGGCTGTTGGTGTCCTCTACCCCAGTTAGGCAGATGGCATTGTTTCCCAACTTCAGTTCATGTGTCCACATGTCTGTCTGTCTCTCTCTGTCTCTCTCCCTCTCATACACACACACACACACACACACACACACCCCCATCCCAGAATCTGAGCATTCTGGAGTTTCTCAAATGTGTCAGGGCAGCATGTTCTGTCCTAAATGTTCACCTTTTTTTTTTTTTTTTTTTTTTTTACAGTTTTTGGCCAGAGCCAGGTTTGAACCCACCACCTCTGGCATATGGGGCTGGTGCCCTACTCCTTGAGCCACAGGCGCCACCCAATGTTCACCTTTAGGAAAAGATGACCCCTGTGTTGATCTGTCCTCCCCAGGTGCTAAGGGTCTTTTCAGGGCCTCAAGGTATGATCTCGACCTCCCAGGACTTGGTGATTATGTGTGTACAGAAACCACACTGTAAAATTAGGGGCAGGTCCTGCTGCTTTGTACCTTAAAGTACAGGGAAAGCCAGAGCCCAATCCTGGTCTCACAATAAGAGCAGTCTTTTATTTTGTTTTGGCTTTTTCTTCTTCTTTCTAAAGGAAGTCTTACGCCATGGTCAGACACGCTGGGTGGTCAGCCTTCCCCCAGCATTCCCTCGGACAGAATCCAGAGGCTCGGGGTCTATCCTAAGCCAGGCTGCATAGTAGCGTATAGACCAGGCATCCTCAAACTACAGCCCGCGGGCCCTATGCGGCCAGCCTAGGACATTGATCTGGCCTGCCAGGTGTTTTTGCCACCACTGCCCGTCCTGCTTAGCAGCCAACTCATCCCTGGGCCCGCAGTCCGGCCCTCCAACGGTCTTAGGGACAGTGAGCTGGCCCCCTGTTTAGAAAGTTTGAGGACCCCTGGTGTACACAATCAGTGCAATTCTTTACTTTTGTTTTTCTTTCTTTTTTTCTGAGGCAGAGCTTCAAGCTGTCACCCTGGGCAGAGTGTGGTGGCAACACAGCTCACAGCAACCCCAACTCCTGGGCTGTAGCAGTTCTCCTGCCTCCGCTTCCCAGGTAGCTGGGACTACAGGCACCGGCTACAAGGCCTGCCTATTTTTTGGTTGCAGCCATCATTGTTCTTTGGTGGGCCTGGGCTGGATTAGACCCCGCCAGTTCAGGTGTGTGTGGCTGGCACCTTAGCCGTTTGAGCCATAGGCACCGAGCCCAAACTCTAGGTCTTAAGTGAGTCTCTTGCATCAGCCTCCCAAGTAAACAGGACCACAGGCGCCCGCCACAAAGCCCAGCTATTTTTTAGTTGCAGTTGTCATTGTTGTTTAGCAGGCCCGGGCCAGGCTCGTACCTGCCAGCCTCAGTGTATGTGGCTGGCACCCCACTCACTGAGCTACAGGCACTGAGTCAACAATGGGTGCAATTCTAAGGAATTCTGTCTTAATTTGTTAGCCAAATGTCTCATACATCAGCAGTGGCTGGTAGCTGCCAGCTGATCTGAGTTTTACGTGGTTTTTTGTTTTTCCCTTAAATGAGAACTACTGTTTGCTAGAGCTGAGATAAAAACCATTTCAATTATAACTTTGTATTAAAATATAATTACACCACCCAGAGATAAGTCCTGGCTTACCTACTAAAGCAAGAGCAAAAATATAACAGATGGGGTGAGTTAAAAGGAAAATGATTACTGGCACAGATAGATGGAATGGTAACTCACTGTATTTTCTTTTTTTTTT
>NW_003852496.1:7398309-7412317 GCF_000181295.1 Otolemur garnettii | reverse complement strand
ACTCACTGTATTTTCAATGATGTTATACAAATCAAATAAAAATCCTATTCCCAGTTATTTTATTTTAGTTGAGTATTCTTGTCTAAAATGAGAATCAGATGTTTTTCTTCTTTTTCATTTTTTCCCAAAGCAAATGCTTACAAACACTTACTTAATATAATTTACTGGTGCTTTTTTCTGAAAGAACATTTATGTTACTTTCTTTTATGCTTGCAGTAACTTTTGATCAAAACATGACTCCGCTCCCTTGTTTAATGTTGGGCATCTGGATTAAAGACTTCTTTTAATCTTAAATACAGATTATGGCTCTCTTTCCCTTTAAGCAAACCGCCATAAAACTTTGGCACCTTTCCCGTTTTCTTCATTAAAGCCCTCTTTATTACAGTGTCTGTGGATGGCAGTCATTAAATGATTGTTATGCACAATGGGCACTTGATTATAATTATTTAACTGGCAATCAGTTACTGCAGCAATTTGGTGGTGTGATTAAAAGGGAGCACGTTGGTACCTGCCAGCATCTTTGAGCTCTTCAGCGCTGGGTGAAGGGGGAGAAGCAGAACAGAAACCCATGGAGGGAAGAATCCAGCTCTTCTGTGACTGGGAGCTTTGCTTTCATTCCTCTCCACTCTGGTTCTTGGCCTTTTGTTCCATAAGGTCGATGAACAGTGGTGATAAAGTAAGACCTGCAAGTAGATAAGAAATTTTTGTGACAAACTCCTGCATCCATGAGTACATTCAGTAATGCCTAAGTTTCTTCCTGTGCTGAGAAATGCTAAATGGTTAGAGGTATACAGAGCGTGCCAAAAATACGTATGCTCGTTTTAAGAGAGGAAATAACTGTATTAAAATTGTAATACTCAATTGAAACACATTCTTCTTAGTAAAATATCACAAGAATGGAGCTTTTTTCTTTTTTTTCCGGCCGGGGCTGGGTTTGAACCCGCCACCTTGGGCATATGGGGCTGGCGCCCTACTCCTTTGAGCCCCAGGCGCCGCCCTATCACAAGAATGGAAAAGCAAGTTTCCAATGTACTCAATGCTAATATGAAGCCGTTATATGAACTAATGCAAGCCTACGCAAGAGAAAAACCCAATTAGATTGGGCAGAGGAGAGAAGGGAATTGACACATTGTAGGGGTATATGGCTGCACCTCTTGGGTGTGGAAAGTAACTATAATAGGGACTCTACCTAAGAAATGCAAACATTGTAACTTAATTATACCCTCACAATAATCTGGATTTTTTTTAAAAAGGAAAAGAATTGTGATACTCATTATATACCAATAACATTTGTTATCTTGTATAGTATCTTGTATCTCTTATAACTGCAAAAGTCAAATGTGACTTGAGTATTACAATTTTTTTTTTTTTTTTTGAGATAGAACACAGTGCACAGTATTTCTGTGCTTCTTCCTTTCACAGAATGTGAGGGGGGTTCAATTTTTTTTTTTTTTTTGAGATAGAATCTCACAATGTCGCCCTCAGTGGAGTACTGTGGCGTCACGGCTCACGGCAACCTCTCAAACTCTTGGGCTTTAGTGATTCTCTTGCCTCAGCCTCCCAAGTAGCTGGAACTAGAGGCACCCACCAAAACACCCGGCTATTTTTTTGTTGCAGTTATTTAGCTGACCCAGGTCAGGTTTGAACCCGCCTGGCACCATAACCACTGTGCTACCAGCGCCAAGCCAAGTATTACAATTTTTTTTTTTGTTTTGGAGACAGAGTCTCACTTTGTCCCCCTCAGTAGAGTGCTGTGGCATCACAGCTCACAGCAACCTCCAGCTTTTAGGCTTAGGCGATTCTCTTGCCTCAGCCTCCCACCACAACGTCCGGCTATTTTTTTGTTGCAGTTTGGCCGGGGCTGGGTTCAAACCCGCCACCCTTGGTATCTATCTCTCTTTAGAAACATCCCACCTGGTAAGACTGAGGTATAAAAGTGTCCATCTGAGTTTCAGACCTTACCTGCAGTCACTTTTGAGTCCCAAACACCTGGTAATTGTGTGGTCTAAGGGCAGGGGCCTTTAGACCCTAAGATGGGACAGACACAAATTGAAGATGGCTGCTACCGCCAGTGTCCTCCATACCTGCCACAGCCACGTGTCCTCCGTACCTGCATGATCATTGACAGGGCACTGAGTCTGGGGTTAAGGAGCACCACTTGCACCCTTCCCTCCCTCAGAATATAAAACCACTTAGAGCAGTTCTGGATAATCAAAGTCTCTGTTTCTCTCTTCGTGTGGTTCCATATTAGAATCTCTTGAGTGCAAAGGCAAAACATTCTGCAAAGAAGCACATTTAAATAGCAGCCTTGACAGTAAAGTGATTGAAAATTTAAAAGAAAAATGCCTCCTCTACCCCAACATGATCTAATCGTCCTTCCTTATGAGGAGGTTATGAATCATCCTACTTACCAAAGCAAATAAGGCAGACAATTGAAATGTGCAAGCTCAAACTCGAATAAAAATGAAGTAATTCTCAATTTCCTGTTTCTCTTAGTGATGCCCATTTATTATCTGACACGTATTTATGTATACAACCAAGACTTTAAGCTCTATCCAGCTTAAATTGATACTTAATTGACTAACAGAGCGCTACCTGCACAAGCAGGGAGTAATAAGCTACTTTGAACATGTGTGTGTATATTTACACACACACACGCTTTTAGCTTGTGGGTACTGGCCGCTGCTTGGAGAGTTTCTTGGGAATCTAATCTTCTCGGTGGCAAGCTCCAGCATCGCCTTTGCCAGTAGTTTAGTTCATATGGACTTGAAGCCAGTTTTCTTTTCACATATGTGAAATAACAGTTTGGCACATAGCAGATAAAACATTGACTGCACAGAGCAGCCTGGTGCTTTTCAAAAAGTGAAATGGGCAAGTTCAGAACTGATTTTTTTCTTTAGGTGAGTTGAGTTTAAATTAAATGTTGCAAGAGATTACCATGTTTGTGTGACTCTCAAGAAGTCAAAGGCCACGGCAATAAAGTATTTTCACTTTATAGAGTTTTTCTTGGAAAGGCTGCACACCATATGACAGCAGAATGCTCGAAACCCAGAGACTGGTGCCAGCCCCAAATCCAAACATCACAAAGTGACTTCCAAGGCTTAGATATTTCTTGATCTCCTCTCTCAGAGCAGAGCATCTCTAAACTAGTCCAAGGATACCAGTTCAGAATCACCTTTCCAGCCTTGAGTTTCAAATATGAAGCCCAGAGTACGGCCTGTTCTCTGAAAAAGGAAAGGAAGAGCTCTTGGTAATTGTCAAATAAGTTTAAAAAAAAAAAAAAAGATGGCAGCATTGTCCCCAGCAGAGGAGCTTTAGAACAAAAGTCAAGGGAAACCAGCCCAGTAACCCCTTTGGTCACTGCTGTGTGTGCGTGCACAGTCCCTAGGTAGGTTTTTAAAAATCTACCCAACAGGGCCGTGCATGGTGGCTCTGACCTGCAATCCTAGCACTCTGGGCGGCCAAGGCGGGTGGATTGCTTGAGCTCAGGAGTTTGAGACCAATCTGAACAAGAATGAGACCCCCTCTCTACTAAAAATAGAAAAACTAGTCAGGCATGCTGGTGGGCACCTATAGTCCCAGCTACTCAGAAGGCTGAGGTAAGGGGAGTGCTTGAGCCCAAGAGTTTGAGGTTGCTGAGAGCAAGGACGCCATAACACTCTACCTAGGGTGACAGAGTAAGACTCTGTCTCAGAATAAATAAATAAATAAATTTAATTAATTAAATAAAAAACCAGCTAACCTCTCTCCAACAAATTGCCTACATCTTGCTGTCTCTGCTTAGGGCCGTGTTCCCTTAACCAAATTACAGAACACAGAAGTGAAGGGGCCATTTGTTCAGGTTTTCCAGGTTTTTGCACTGCCCTGAAATCAATAAAAAGCCTTATAATTCATGCTCTCCAACTTTGCCTAAAGGGTACTAGGGAGTCCTTTGCCCCCTCTCTAAGGCTGGAAATGTGTGTTGAAGACAGTTTAAAGCTTTGCTCACCAGGACTCGCAACTTAGGCTCCTTGGTGAATTTCCATTACAAGGTCAATGCCAAGTTACACAAATCTGTCAAGGAAGACTTTCCTGGGAGAGTGCCGAGGGCTGTCCACTGGGTGACAGCTCAACAAGTAGCCTTGGCTGGCCCGGCCTCTCTTCTTTCCCACTCCCGGCATTCGATTTAACCACCACCTGCTAATACATCTGACGAGAGCAAGAGGTCCTGGTCACAACAGATGATCAGAGTTGATGCCAAGAGTGTAAACAAGTCATAAATTACTCTTAACTCTTCTTGGCAACGGATGCTATTAGTCTTTAGTTATAGAAAAAACGTACTCCCTTTAATCTGTCTTATTCACATAATGTAATAGTTGGTCTTCTTATATGACTATAAATTTGCTTTCTTTACCAAGGATTTCTTAAGCATGTTTGTTGTACAGAGTACTTTGTGAGCAGCTACTCTGGAAAGCACATACAGGATAGTGTTTAACAGGTACGGAGTATCATTTCGGGAGATGAAGTTCTGAGATGGACAGTGGAGATGGTCGCACCGCAGTGTGAATGAACTCAGTGCCACTGAACAGCACGCTTGAAAATTGTTAAAATGATAAAGTTTGTTAGGCACATTTGACCACTATTTAAAAAATTCGATTTCTTGCACTTTTATTTAGTCAATGTTAGCTGTATGTTTGCTGCAAGCTTTAAATTCCTCACATATCCACTAGCAAAATGTAAGTGTAAGAGACTCACCACAAGGACCTAGAATTTAGCATTTCTTGCATTCTACATAGCAGGTGCTATGACCAGTGTTCTTCACATTTCTCAGAATATTACATAAGGTCTTATTTCAGTTAACAAATGATTATCCTTTGCAAAACATGAACAGAATCTCCACTAATGAGTCGTCTAACCCGTTCCTGAGTTGGGCCTTCGACTTAATGTCAGTACCCCAGTGCCAAAAAATGATGAAAGCTTTGTTGATCTTGGAGCACAGGGCTTCACATTCTATCTTGAGGCTTTGTGAAGTGGAAAATGCCCTGAGCTCCAGGCTCTGGTTCCTGCCTCTGCCTTCAAGCAGGGATCTGACTGGGCAATCATTTGATCTTTAGGGACTGCCATGTCTTTATCCGTAAAATGGGAGTGAGGTGCGTGTCTTGCAGAGAGGGCAGAACCAGATGTGGGGACGTTTCTGAGAACACAGCACTGCACTGGGCAGCTAGCAAGTCTAAGTCTGTGCCGTCACCCTTGCCCCCAGGCTCTTGTGATAATCAAAGGGCTGTAATGAAATGGCTGCCTGAGACGGGCTCCAAAGAGCCCTCCATCCTGTGTGTGGGAACGTGCGAGCCATCCTCAGACTCCTAGTCCCCTCCCCATCACTGCTCTCTGTACTCTGCTCTGCTCGCCTTTGAACTAGAACATTCATGAGAGGAGTATACAGTGCCATGTGAGAAGGGGGACGGCCCACCCCAAGCCCTGGCTGGGCACCGACAGCAGCTGTGGAAACACAGCAGTGCTCAGAGTCCCCTGGTGTTTGGGCCTCGAGCTCTTTCCCGCCTCGGACTCACCACCTTCTCCTTAGTGCCCTTGGACCTCTTACCCCTCAGTCTGCAGCCAGCAACACAGAACGGTACTTGTCACCACAGACCTGCTCCTTTTCAGTGGGTGGCTGTGCCCCAACGGGCCTTCTACAGCTGTGTGGAAAGCTCTATCTGAGGGCTGTCATACTTCCTTTCTTGTAGACCCACCCTGCTCCTCTGACTATTTAAGATAGTCTGGCCTTGCCCCAGGCCTTACCAAGAGCTAGAATTATTTGTTGAAGAACTAGAATAGGTTGGTGGTATAACTGATCAGCCTTCCCAAGTTAATGGCATCCTTGAATAGCTTACAAACATGTGAGGGACACAGAGCTCACCCTTTCCTGCTAGCACTGTAAGCTCTAGGAGCCAGTGAGTGTCAGGCTACTTAGCTAGTACCTTTTATGATTTTTGAAACTTTTTATTGAGTTTATATCACTCACATGCAATTAGGTGCGTGAATCTAACATGTACATCTCACCAATGTTTTATCATTTATACACCTGGATAAACACAACCCAGGGAGAAATGTAGAACATTTTGGGTATTCCAGAGCTTCCCTTGAGCCCTCCCACCCAGTCCCCAAAGATAACTAGTATTCTGACCTCTAAGACCCTGGATTACTTGGGGTTCTTAACCTTCCCCCCCCATCCACCCATGAGTTCTACTTCTTCTATTTAATGTCATGTAAGAATTCAGAGTTACCTACTGCCTGTGGTGACAGAAGGAAACAATAGTAGTGGTAATTTTAGAAATGCTTTTCCTGCCACCCCTCTCACCACACCCCTGCCCCCCCCAAACCAAGTTGTGGGGAAGGAAAGTGACATCCTCACCCTTCCCGGTCAGTCCTTCATTTCAGAGGCTGGAAGAGAAAGAGACACCAGGCGACCTTTGTCCTGTTTTCCAGGCGCCCCAGCCTCACAGTGTACTGTTTTCTAAGACAAACAAGAGTGTGGCCTTGGAATCATCAGATGGCCACTGAGCTCCCAACTCCTACAGATCCTGTTTTCTTTCTTCTTTTTTTTTTTTTATTCCTGTTTCATTCAAAGTGGGATTTTTCTTTCTCCTGAGTATGTTTGAGTTTTCCTGGGGGTGGGAAATACATTTGCATGAGAGTAGTACCCCTGCACCCCACTTCCAACACACCGGTGTTGAGCGTGTAGGACTGTCACTGTCGAGTAATGAGATAAGGTTACTTAGGGGACGTACACAGAAGCCCCCATTTTGGCCTGTACGGCCATACTCGAATCTTTGTATATAGAAGTAGAGCTTAATCTGTTTATCCTACAGTAAAAATATCCACAAGAAGCTGTTATTATATTGACATTGGAGCCAACGGGAAATCAGAGGACTCACAGATGTTATCTGCTTTAATGCAACGGGCTTTCAACAAACTAACTCCGTAGCCAGTCAGGATGGCTCTTCCCACAGGATTTAAAGAACCTGTTATTGACACAATGTTTACTCCTTGGACTTTGCAGGCTGCCTTGTGTTCCCAGGGCCAGTGAGACAGTGAGAGGGAAAATGAACCTAGCAAGAAAGAATTGGGATAGGTCTCATCATTACTGTAAAAATATAACATTCTTTGATATGTGGTAGAATTTGCTATAGTTTGACAGTTACATACAAGCATTTATTCTACAGGAAGTATGGCACAAAGTACCATTGGCAGCCTCAAGGGAAGGTGATTGTGCCACAAGAGTTTAGTCTTCAAAACTGTCTTTTTCAGCGTTGCCAGTGAGAAGCAGATGTGTCCATCCTCAAATACAGCAAGGGCTGTTCTGTATGTGAGGCAGGTGTCCTAGAAGGCAAAGCTGGAATTAGGAAGAAGTTACAGGGGATAGCCTTTGGTTCCATTTGACAAATACCTTTTCTGGCTCTGTTGACTGTTGCATGGAAAGGTAGGCAGCCCCTTGACCGAGCACAGATGTGCTGTGCTCCGTCATACACCAGCACGGGGCCTCAGCAGCTGTCTGTCGGCACAATTGATGTTGAAGAGGGATTTGTGTAGATGTTTGGAAAATATGCCTCATCCAAGGCCTCATCCAAACCCGAGGGGCTGAGATTGCTGCTGTGCTCACGTGATCAAAGCAGGCAGCCCAGGCTCAGGTGGGTTCTGGTAAGATGGCATTGGTTCGGCTACCTGGGAAAGGAGGCAGGAATTATTACAGATCTTGAAGTGTGGACAGAATTAAGGAGCATGAGGTAAACGAAGGCTGGAAGGTAGGAATGCCTGGGGGCGAAAGGGATTGGGAAAGGTTGGATAGATAGAGTAGGGCATAGTGGGGAGCCTTGGACAGGGGGTGGAGGCTGAGGTTTACTGCTGTAGGTAAAGGATTTATTGGTGCAGGGGAATAAAACATGTAACAACACTAAGGAGAGATGGGGCACACACTTTAGAGACACACTCTTAAGCCTCATACAAGGAGATGGGGGTACAGACCCCCCCATACCATAATCTTGGTGATGCCAGCCACTCAGACAGAGAAGGTACCCAGACCCAGCTGCTACTAGAAGAGCCACAGGCAATTTCCCGAAGCCTGGAGAAAGGTACCTTTTTTAGGAGATGAGGCTTAATCATCCACCTACAGCCATATTGGAGATTTCCTGTTTCTCCCAGCTAACTCTCTAAACTGCCTGAGGCTTTGCGTCATCATGGCCAGTGGCCCTCAGTCTAACAGCCCTAGATACCAAGTTCCTGCCTTGCTGCTTTTGTAAAGGTGGTTCTAGAGAACTGCTCCTTAGCTCCAGTCACCAGCATGCTCTATCCAGTTTTATTTAACTTACCACATTCTGCCTTTATTTTCTCTTAACTGAGTGGCCAAAAGCAACATGAAAACACATGCGGTGTGAGTTCACTCAGTTCCCACGCAGAGGACTCAACGCCACATCCTGAGTGTCATTTCACACTTCACCTCCAGGCTCTCCATATGGTGGCCCCAGGGTCTAAGAGTCAGGCGTCCTCCTGCCTCCAGAGGAGGTTAATGCAGGAGCCCTGAAGTGCAGCAGTGAGAGTGGATTCCTAAGTATGGAGCACAGCCCTTTTCATGAGAGGAAAGGCGATTGGAGGAAAGATGTTATCGCTCTTTAACTTAAAAAAATCACAGAGAAGGGGTTTGGCATTGGCAAGGCCAAGTTAAACAGGATGCAGCATTCTCTCCACCACTGCACAGCCCTTCCTCACACCGGTGCTTTTGGGTCACTTCCTAATCTCTGAATGGGTTCGCTGACCTGTAAGGAGGGGTGGGAGGTGGAGATTGCTTGCATAAACTCATTGAGGGAAGTGATCCTGCAAGTTTCCCAAGGATAAGGGAATGCTATCCCCTCCCTTCCTTTTCACTCCCCCATCATAAAACAACTGCAACCTTTCTACTGTAGCACCAGCTGTAAGGCAGAGCTGGCAGAGTATGGCCTGTTCCTTCTGGTGCTGTCTGGGGGCTGCTGAGGCCAAGCCTTTGTGTCCTCACCAGACCAATGCATCTAAAAAGGCATCAGGGGCTACCAAAGAGCATAGCAGCCAGGGCCAAACCTGACATGCAATCATCCCACCACGGTAGGAGGTCCCAAATGTCTCCCTGCATCTTATTCCCAGTGTGAGTAAAGTCACGAGTGTTTTATGGGCTGATTCTGTGGGATGTATTATCTATAATACCTTCTGAAGCTGGAAAAGAAAAATAAAGCTGTTAATACTTGGATCCAAAATAGAATAAACAAACATCCTTAGAACTTTCCTAATGCCATTTCTGATGAAACCTTTTTTGTATATTTCTTGTGTTTATAATTATTTCAAGTTCTGAGTATTTTATTCTGCCCCCTGATTTTCCGGTAGTCTTCACCCCATCGTATTGGATGTTCTTACTGTGTCTTAATGCAGGTCATACAGCTCTTATTTATTCCCTCGAGATACAAAACAGATCAGTTGCTTAATTTTCATTTTAAATATCGTCAAAGGGCAAGTTTGGTACAGCTTCCCATAAGTCTCTGCCAATATTGCCATCTGTTGCATACATTCAATACTATAATAAGAGTAATAGGTTGTAAGAGCCCAGATTGTAATATTTTTAATAATATAGAGTCCTTTGTTGATATAAGTGCTGCATGCAAATTGGAATGAAATATTAAAGCCATGATCTTGGCTCTGCTTGTCAGTGCATGAAAATATTGGGCCTGTCTGAGTAAGTAGATGTGAACCTTCGTTGGAGATTTAATATTTCCTTGAACTTCAAGTCATTGAGCTTCCATTTTAATCTTTATTTATTTATTTTTTTTTGAGACAGAGTCTCACTCTGTTCCTTTGGCCCCCTGGATAGAGTGCTGTGGCATCATAGATCACGGCTACCTCAAACTCTTGGGCTCAAGAGATCCTCTTGCCTCAGTTTCCTAAGTAGCTGGGACTACAGGTGCCCAGCTAGTTTTTCTATTTTTAGTAGAGATGGGTCTCCCTCTTGCTCAGGCTGGTCTCAAACTCCTGAGCCTCAGGGATCCTCCCGTGTTGGCCTCCTAGAATGCTAGGATTACAGGCGTGAGCCACTGGGTCCAGCCCTGAGCTTGCATTTTAAGAATGAAGAAGTTGAGACCTATGAAACCCCAGAGTCTCCTGACTCTGTATCTGGTATTGTTCCTCCTACTCCATGCTGCCCTTTTTAATATATACTTCCCTAGAATCAAGGTTGTGATCTCTAAGCAGAATTACCAAAGACTTGATCCGCGTATGCCGCAATTAGAATTCTAAAACAGTTCTCCCAGCAGAATCAAGGGATACAATTCCCGTTATCAGGGATGATAGTTTAGGCAAGTTGGCAGTAGGCACCCTGTGTGGGGCTGCTATGGAAGGAGGGGATGGGCACCTGTGTGACTGCCGGTCAGCTGCCTTTTCAGCTGATGAAACTGGCCATCTGCCTCGACCTTCTCATTTCTCCAATCCACCCACCACCCCCACTAGGATTAATTTTTTTGTTTTTTTTTTGAGACAGCGACTTAGTGTCTCAACCTGGGTAGAGTGCTGTGACATCGTCATAGCTCACAGCAACCTCAAACTCCCGAGCTCAGGCAATCCCCTTGCCTCACCCTCCCAAGTAGCTGGGACTACAGGCACCCACCACCATGTGGGGGATGTTTTTTCTATTTTTTTTTTTTTTTGAGACAGAGCCTCAAGCTGTCCCCCTGGGTAGAGTGCCGTGGCATTACAGCTCACAGCAACCTCCAACTCCTGGGCTCAAGCGAGTCTCCTGCCTCTGCCTCCCAAGTAGCTGGGACCACAGGCGCCCGCCACAACGCCCGGCTATTTTTTGGTTGCAGCCATCATTGTTGTTTGGCGGGCCCGGGCTGGGGATTCGAACCCGCCACCTTAGGTGTACGTGGCTGGCGCCTTAGCCTGTTGAGCTATAGGCGCTGAGCCTGTTTTTTCTATTTTTAGTAGAGATTTTCTATTTTTAGTTGCTCAGGCTGGTCTTGAGCAACTAGGCTACCCTGCCATAGTTGGGGAACTTTGAATATGACTCTATGTTAGAGTATATCATCAACTATGATATTAAATGATATTATTAATTGATGTTATTTTTCACAGGTATGATAAGATACAGTCTTACTTTGTCACCCTCGGTAGAGTGATGTGCTGTCACAGCTCACAGCAACCTGCAGCTCTTGGGCTTAGGTGATTCTCTTGCCTCAGCCTCCTGAGTAGCTGGAACTATAGTTGCCCACCACAACTCCTGGCTATTTTTTTTATTGTTGCAGTTTGACCAGGGCTGGGTTTGAACCTGCCACCCTCAATATATGGGGCCAGCGCCCTACTTACTGAGCCACAGGCGCTGCCCAGAAGTCTTTATTCTTAAAGACTAAATGCTGGCTCGACGCCTATAGCTCAACCGGCTTAGGCGCCAGCCACGTACACCTAAGGTGGCAGGTTCGAATCCCCAGCCCGGACCCGCCAAACAACAATGACGGCTGCAACCAAAAAATAGCCGGGCGTTGTGGCGGACGCCTGTGGTCCCAGCTACTTGGGAGGCAGAGGCAGGAGACTCGCTTGAGCCCAGGAGTTGGAGGTTGCTGTGAGCTGTGATGCCACAGCACTCTACCCGGGGCGACAGCTTGAGGCTCTGTCTCAAAAAAAAAAAAAAAAAAAAAAAAAAAAAAAAAAAAAGACTAAATGCTGATGTATTCTGAGGTTAAGTATCATGTTTGCGATATACTTTTCAATAGCTCAGGGGAAAAGCAAATATATATTAAGAGAGAATGTAGCAAAATATTAATGAATATATTTAGGTGAATATGGTGCGGTGTTCATTCAAGTTTTCTCTGCTTGAAACTTTTCAAAGAAATGTATTACCACAAAAACAAGGTATAGAACATGTGTGTTTTCTAAACTCACATACATGTGTTTATGTATGTGCATGCTCCTTGTGTATGTTAACTGTCTCTCAAATGAAGCATTAGAAATCCAGGACAGTGGTTGCTACTGGAGAGGAGAACTGTTTGGCTGGGGTCAGGGAGGGGAGGGAGACTTAGCTCTTGAACTTGGACTTACAGTTTCATCCTTTAAAAATACCATTGCAGGGTGGCGCCTTGGCTCAAAGGAGTAGGGCGCCGGCCCCATATGCCAGAGGTGGCAGGTTCAAACCCAGCCTGGGCCAAAAACTGAAAAAAAAAAAAAAAAACCATTGCCAGTTCTTTTAAATGTTCTGCATCCTGGGTTCAGTTTCATTGTGATGCAAATGAATGCCTAGTGACTGCGGACCAACAAGGAATCGCCTTCTCTCAGAGCAGATTTCTTGGATGATTCTTTCTCTCTGCGGGGCTCTGCTGTTGGTCCTGCTGAGAGCCAGCTGCTGGCCTCCTTGTCCCACCCCAGCCCTTTTGGCCTTGGCTCTGTGGAGGCTTCATGAGGGCGTTTTTACAGCTGGTTGAAGGCGGAGGGTATGTGGGATGGTCCTCAGAAAAAAAAGGTGTGAGCTTTTGTTTTCGCTGTGACTCAGACACGTGGGAGAGGATTTCTGTGGAATATTCTTAATTAGAAACTTGTTTACCAGGACACCAGAGGGAGTCCCCAGTGGTGGGGTTAGAGTTTGGAGCAAGAAGCAACTGGCCCTTCAGGTTTCCTCTGTGATGAGGACCAGAACTCATGGCCTCTCTGATGCAGCCAGTGGGTCAGAGAGTTCCGAGCTCCCACCTTACAAGTGAAGGCACTGAGGCCCAGGAGGTCCAGTCCCTTGGCTCCCTCACACAGCCAGTAACCATGTGCCCCTGAGCTACCCTGCAGCGGCCTGAGAACCCAGAGCTCTGCTTACTCAGAAAAGGGCACCTCGCTGCTTAAAGCTCGAGGGGGGGGTCTTGGTAAAGGAGGGAAGGCTCACTAAAAACCATGTCTCCCCCGCATGGCCTGGCAAGGAACTCAGCTCGCATCCCACCAGGAGACCGGTGAACTCCGGGGAATTTCATCCTTTGCCTAAAGCACCTAACACTGGAGATTTTATATATGACCACCACTCAACCAAAAATGTGAAGTAGGATATTTATTTATTTATTTTATTTTATTTTTTTGTTTGAGACAGAGTCTCACTTTGTCACATTCAGTAGAGAGCCATGGCATCACAGCTTACAGCAACCTCAAACCCTTGAGCTCAAGTAACTGTCTGCCATAAAGCCTAGCTGTTTTCAGAGACAGCATCTTTCTCTTCCTCAGGCAGGTCACAAACTCCTGAGCTCAAGAAATCCACCAGCCTCAGCTTCCTAGAGTGCTAGGATTACAGGCATAAACCACCATGCCCAGCTTAAAGCGAGATATTTAGTGGAAGCCCTCTCCCCTGCAGGGTCCCCTCCCAGATGGCATGTCTCCCCCTCCCCTGCCCTCTGACCTTGGTGCTTATCACGCCAGCGCAGCCCTTACGGCCCTTGATGCCTTCACTGCCTCTTTGATGTTACTCTGGACAATCTACTACCATAAAACTTTATTTTAAAACTTGAGGCTCGGTGCCTGTGGCTAAGGCGCCAGCCACATACACCTAAGGTGGCGGGTTCGAATCCAGCCCAGGCCGCCAAACAACAATGATGGCTGCAACTAAAAAAATATAGCCAGGCGTTGTGGAGGGCGCCTGTGGTCCCAGCAACTTGGGAGGCAGAGCAGGAGACTCGCTTGATCCCAGGAGTTGGAGGTTGCTGTGAGCTATGCCTTGGCACTCTACCCAGGGGGACAGCTTGAGGCTCCTGTCTCAAAAAAAAAAATAAAAAAGACCTTGCCATAACGTGCAAAGTTATACATATCTCCCACAATTTACTTTTTCCCTCTCAAGATTCATCCTTGTTGCTGTGTGTAGCTGTAGTTCAGCACAGCACAGATTTGAAATTACATTCATTGTTCTGTTGAAAGACAATTTACATTCTTTCCCGTTTTTGATGGTGTAAATAAACCATGCTGTAACCAACATCCCTGTGCTTTTTTTTTTTTTTTTTTT
>NW_003852496.1:7387329-7398266 GCF_000181295.1 Otolemur garnettii | reverse complement strand
AGCAACCTCCAACTCCTGGGCTCAAGTGAGTCTCCTGCCTCAGCCTCCCAAGTAGCTGGGACCACAGGCGCCTGCCACAACGCCCGGCTATTCTTTTTGTTGTTGTTGCAGCCATCATTGTTATTTGGCAGGCCCAGGCTGGATTTGAACCTGCCACCTTAGGTGTATATGTCTGGCGCCTTAGCCACTTGAGCCACAGGCACCAAGCCCCCTGTGCTGACTTCTTAACACATGGCCTAGAAGGTTTGAGAACCTTTTCTTTTTTTGCTTTCCCTCTATTTTTCTTTGATCGACATATTGAACAAGTGGTTGGGTTTCTTTCTGCTTCAGGAGTTTATGACTCTTAAAAGTTGGGTATTTGTTAGCCGGGCATTGTGGCAGGCACCTGTAGTTCCAACTGCTTGGGAGGCTGAGACAAGAGAATCGCTTAAGCCCAACCTTGTCACTTCCAGCTGCCATCTGGAGACATTCAGAGAGCTGGAAGGTACCTGGTGTAGTGGTAAAATCTGGAGTTTGCCTACGGGCTCTACCATCTTTGTGACTTAAGCAAAGTCATGTAACCCCTTTGAGAGAAAGATGGGGTCAATCATAATCACAGGAGGAGTATAGGTATTGGGTAAAATAATGTATATGGAATGCTTTGTGAATAGAAAATTCCTTTACAAATCTTGATTTAAGTTGGTGACTTTCCATATGTTTTGAGTTGGTCTCTCTATAAATGTCCCTTTTCTCTCTGGTATATTTATTATGATTGAGTCCATGTTGGTTTCTGTATTAAGGTCAAGGCTAAGGTACTGCTATGACAGAGAGACACCAAAATATGGTAGTTCAGACATGACAGAATTTTTTTTTCTTCTTTATAGAACAGTCCACAACTCTGCCGTCCAGTATGGTAGCCATTAGGCACATATGGCTGTTTAAATAAATTAAAATCAAATTTAATTATAGACTGAGTTCCTTAGTTGCACTGGCTGCATTTCAGTGCTCAGTGGTCTTGGCTAGAGGCTACTGTATGAGAAAGCACAGATAGAACGTTTTCATTGCCACAGAAAGCGCTTCTGGGCAGCCCTGATCTGGAGGAGTGATCCAGAACTGGATGGGGGCTGTGCTTTACGAGGTCATCCACAGGCCCGCGTTTCTAAATGTTCTTCTGCCATCCTAGGTGAGCATTCAGAGCAGTTTTTTGAGCCATGGCCCCCTTTGGCAGTGTGACAAAATCTGTGGATTACTTCACAGAGTAATGTTTTTAAATGTATAAGGTAAAACACTTAGAGTTACGTGGGAAATTAATTATGTTGAAATTCAATTATTCAATTATGTTGAAATGGATAATTTCAATGTATAAGGTAAAACACTTAGAGTTACATGGAAAATTAATTATGTTGAAATTCAACTATTAGGGTTGAATCTTCTGGGCTTCCTAGATAGAAGATCATACCGTCAGCCAAGAGCAACAGTGGGACCTCTTCTGTCCCCATTTGGATACCCTGGATTTCCTTCTCTGGCCTGATCCCTCTCGCTAGGACTTTCAGCCCTGCATTGAATAGTGGGGAACCGTAGCTGGTTCCAAGTCCATTTGAAGCAGTAATGCTTTCCCTTTTTCCTCATGAAGTATGATATAAGCTATGGGTTTGTCATATATTGCCTTTATAATTTTGAGGTATGTCCCATTTGTACCAATTTTGTTAAGCATTCTTGACATAAAAGGGTACTGAATTTGCCAAATGTTTTTCTGCATTTATTTAAAGGGTCTTGTGATCTTTGTTTCTACATCTGTGTATGTGGTGAATTACATTTATACATTTGTGTATCTTGAGCCGCCATCCTTGCATCTCTGGGACAAAGCCCACTTGGTCGTGATGAAATGTTTTTGTTGAGGTGCAGCAGAATTTGGTTTGCTATGATTTTGTTGACACTTGTTGTATCTGTATTCATAAACGATGTTGGTCTGTTGTCCCTTTTCCTGGCTTTGGTATCAAGGCGATATTGGCTTCATAGACCAAGTTGGGGAGGAGTCCTTCCTTCTCAATGTATGGAATAATTTCTGCAGTACAGGGACAAGTTCTTCTTTGTAGATTTGGTAAAATTTGGATATAAAACTCTCTGGCCCAGGGCTTTTTGTGTTGGAAGAGTTGTTTGGGTTTTTTTGAGACAGAGTCTCTCTTTGTCGCCCTCCATAGAGTGCCTTGGCGTCATAGCTCACAGCAACCTCAAACTCTTGGGCTCAAGCAATTCTCTTGCCTCAGCCTCCCGAGTAACTTGAACTACAGTCACCTACCACAACACCAGGCTATTTTTATTTATTTTTTTGAGACAGAGCCTCAAGCTATTGCCTTGGGTGGAATGCCATGGCGTCACAGCTCACAGCAACCTCCAACTCCTGGGCTTAAGCGATTTTCTTGCCTCAGCCTCCCAAGTAGCTGGGACTACAGGTACCCACTAAAACACCTGGCTATTTTTTGGTTGTAGTTGTCGTTATTTGGCAGGCCCGGACTGGATTTAAACCTGCCTGCTTGAACTACAGGCACAGAGCCCACCTGGCTATTTTTAGAAGCGAGATCTTACTCTTGCTCAGGCTGGTCTTGAACCTGTGAGCTTAGGCAATCCACTTGCCTTGGCATCCCAGAGTGCTAGGATCATAGGTGTGAACCACCACACCTGGCCTGTTGGAAGATTTTTATTGCTTCAATTTTGGTGCTTGATATTGGTCTGTTTAGTTCTATTTCTTTCTAATTGAGCCTAGGGAGGTTGTGTGTTTCTAAGAATGTGTTCGTTTCCTCCACATTTTCTTTCTTCTTCTTCTTTTTTAATATGCTAGTCTATTTTACTGATTTTAAAGATACTGCAGTTTTCGTACACATCAATGATTTTCAACATTTTGCAGCTGTTTGGCTTTGCAGCACAGCGATCCGTACACTATACTGTACAAAATTACCAGCAAGACTGGAATGATGTCTTAATAGAAGGCACCATCCTGCTTATCACATTACCAGAGAAGGAGAACACAGCAAAGACGATTTTCACTGTACACAGCTTAAAGAAAGGAAAGGGGGGAGGAGGAGTGTGTTGAGCAGCCAGCCATGCCTGTACTGAAGAGGGCCAGGTAGAAAATCTTAGGTAGAGAGCGACTAAATCTGGTCTAATAGTCAAGACCAAAGCATTTGAAGTTGTGATTTTTGTTATTTAGTTTGTAACTAAATGCTTTCTTTCTAGAATATACTTGTAGTCTTGTTAAGGTTTATGTGTACACACGCTGGCCACAGCAAGCAGATAAAATGCCCTCATCGTTTCACAAACTATTCTCTACTGGAAAAGATGAAAGATTTTTTTCCCCTGTTGCCTCCAGTTGCAGATGTCATGTTAATGAGTTCAGAGTACCCATCAGTGCAAGCTTATGAGTGTAGAGATTCTTATAGTATTTCCAGGATGACGTTTTGTGTTTCCATAGTATCAATTGTAATTTCTCCTTTTTCATGTTTTAATTGAGCTTAGAAGAGTCCTTTCTTTTCTGTTTCTGGTTAATCTGGCATGAGGTTTGTCTATTTTGTTTATCTTTTCAAAGAACCAACTTTTTGCCCCAAAGATTCAACCAAGAAACTCATGGAATTGATAAATAAATTCAATAAAATCTCAGGTGACAAAGTCAGTGTACCAAAATCAGTACCTAATGTACCTTTCTTACATTATGCCAACAACACTCAAGAATCAAATCAAAAATGCAATTATCTTGCACAGTAGCAACAACAACTCCCCAAAACCTAGGAATATATTTAATGAAGGAGGTAAAAGAGCCCTGTTGGGACAACTGCGAAACACTGAGGAAAGAAATTCAGAGGATATAAACAGATGAAAAACACATCATGCTCATGGATGGGCAGATACGAATTGTTAAAGTGGCTGTATTACCCAAAGTGATTTCCCGAATCAACACATTCCCCTTTAGAATACCAACGCCATTTTTCACAGATCTAGAAAAAAATAGTTCTACTCTTTGTATGGAAGCAGAAAAGACCCCGAATAGCCAATGCAATCTTATGTAATAAGAACAAAATAGGAGACATCACTTTACCAGACTTGAAGCTCTACCACAAGGCTGTAGTAACCAAAACAGCATGGTGCTGGCACCAAAAGAGACATAGACCTATGGATCAGAACTGAGAACCCAGAGATGAAACCACCCTCGTATTCTCATGTGATTTTTGATGAAGCAGATAAAAACATATCCTGGGCAAAAGTAATCCCTGTTGAATAAATGGTGCTGGGAAAACTAGACAGCTACACGTAAAAGCCTGAAATAGGATCCTCACTTTTTACCAGTTACAAAAACTAATTCATAGTGGATAAAAGACTTAAATATAAGACATGAAACTATAAGAATTCTACAGGAAAATGATGAAAAGCTCATAATATAGACATCGGTGTAGGCAAAGAATTTGTGAAGAAGACCCCAAAAGCAATTACACCACCAACAAAAATAAACAAATGGGACTTGATTGAATTAAAAGATTTCTGGACAGCCAAGGACACAATCAATAGTCAATAGACACCCGACAGAATGGGAGGAAATATTTGCATCCTGTGTATCTGATAAAAGTTTGATAACCAGAATTTACAAAGAACTCAAGCAAATCAGCATGAAAAAAATCAAACAACCTGATTAAAAAATGAGCAAAAGACAGGTGGTGCCTGTGGCTCAAAGGGGTAGGGTGTCAGCCCCATATGCCAGAGGTGGCAGGTTCAAACCCAGCCCTGGCCAAAAAAAAAGAGTAAAAGACATGAACAGAAACTCTTCAAATGAAGACAGTC
This sequence comes from Otolemur garnettii, assembly GCF_000181295.1. Lineage (NCBI taxonomy): Eukaryota > Metazoa > Chordata > Mammalia > Primates > Galagidae > Otolemur > Otolemur garnettii. The sequence goes on along the minus strand of NW_003852496.1, from coordinate 7,393,460 downwards.
TAATAGCCAAAAAACACATGAGAAAATGCTCAACATCTCTAATCATCAGGGAAGTGCAAATGAAAACCACCACTCCAGTGAGAATGGCTGTTATCCAAAAGTCTCAAAACAGCATGTGCTGGCGTGGATCTGGAAAGAAAGAAACATATATACAATGGACCACAAACTAGTACAACTTCTTTGGAAAAGTAGTATGGCAATCCCTCAAAGAACTAAATGTAGACCTATTATTCGATCCCACTACTAGGTGTTTGCCCTAAAGAAAGAAAAACATTTGTACCTGTGTAATACTCATAAATTCTTTTAGAAAAGAAAAAAGTAAATAAAGTAAATTCTCAACCCTATAATCCTAGCATTTTGGGAAGCCGAGGCAGGTGGGTTGCTCAAGACCAGCCTGAGCAAGAGCGAGACCCCTTCTCTAAAAACAAAAATATATATAGTCAGGTGTTGTGGTGGGTGACTATAGTCCCAGCTACTTGGGAGACTGAGGCAAGAGGATCTCTTAAGCCTAAGGACTTGAGGTTGCTGTGAGCTATAATACCACTGCACTCTACCAAGGGTGACAAAGTGAAATTCCATCTCAAAAAATAATAAAAATAAATTTAAAAACAGCAAATTCTAGAAAAAAGGAAATAGAATTATGAAAGTATTTTTGTAATCTCAAATTTGTGACCTAGTAATGTGTGCTTTGTTAATACTTCAGATAATCTAGTGGCAATTCTAAGGCAATGGTAAGGCAATTCCATGAGAAATGCATCTGTAATCTCTGTTAGTGACAGAGTCATGGATACTGCTAACACTACTGTGGTTTATTCCCTCCTTTATGACTGAAGGAAATACTAAATTTCAGATAGAGGTTAGTAAAAATAAAGTGACATTTTTTTCTTGTCCAGGTTTCTAGACCATTGAATTATATTCATGGACCCCTTGGGTTTAAGAAGCCCTGCTGGATGTTGTCAAAGCTCAGTAATTCCAAGTCCGCACTACAGATGCAGGAAGGAAGGAAGAGAGGAAGTGGAAGGCAAGCGTCTTCCCTTTAAAGGACTCTTCTGGGAAGTTGCTCACATCCTATTGGCCAGTAGCCAGTTGCATGGCCACGTGGAGTGTGAGGCACTCTGGGAAATGTAGTCCCCAGTTGGGCAGCCTCTTACCTTGCTGCTAAAACAAAAAAAACAAAACTGGGGAAATTCTAACAGTAAAGAGGAAAAGGGGAGAATAGCTATTAGGATAAATAGCGGTCCCCATCACAGCTGGGATCATCACTGTGGAACTGAACAAAAACTGTATTTAAAAAATAGGTTTATTCTGTGGTTCTTTGTATACCTTCAGGTCTACGACAGCTATCAACAGGAAGTTTTGTACTCTTCTTAGCTGTGGGCAGGCCCCCATGACGGTGCCAGTTCCTGAGGCACATGGTGCCTGAGGGATAGAGCAAATTTTGAACTAATATTGCCCTATTCTTTGCCTATGCCTGTAGTTGCTGGCAACACTATTAGCATAGAGCCAACATTTTCCTAATGAGTGTTTGTTTTTCACTTAAAGCAAACTTAGTATGCCATGATCTGCACTTACGGATCTAATAATAAATCAAACCTCCGCTCCCGTTGCTGATGACCAGTATTCTGTGTGCAAGAGAGCATGGGCTTTTGCAAACAAACATATTCTTTGAGCAACTGTCCTTTAAAGTTAAAATAACAACACACACACCCCCAATTTTACAGGCCTTTAACTTTTCAGAGAGCTTTAAGTATACCTTAACTCTTCTTATTTTATTAAAGCACCAGGTCATGGGTTAGTTTTTTTTCTTTCCAAGTTAGTTAAATAAACATGGCCAACAGCTTTTAGCTTATAAACATAGAGTTTGGAAAGCAGTACTTAGAGGCCAGCTTGGTTGGCTGCTGCTGGCAGGAGGGAGGCAGACCTGTTCCAAACCCAGATAGGACTTAAAGGGCCAGACCAGCCTTTGTCCATGAGCATTTATCTAAACCCAGGGAGACATTTTTCCTGATGTAACGTGAACGTTCAGTGTCTTTGTCTTTGAAGTATCATATTGTGGGCTCCTGAGGGGCAGCCAGCAGGGTCTCTGTAGCCCCCACAAAGCCTGGTGTAACTCCTTTTTCACAGGCATAGACGTTTTTGCTAAAAATATTTCTATTTTATGAGCGTTTGTAATGGCCTTTTAAGTAAGTGATGTTTTAAAGTTTGCTGAATTAAGGGTGATTTTTTACGTACTCTCAGGGTCACAGTTCTTTTTTAGTTTGTTTGCGGCCACCCGTCCCCCACTCCAGCTCTGATTTTACAATGTGATTCACTAGGAAAATATGATTCTGTTAATTGAAGTCATTTGAGAGCCAACTTTTCAGGAACCTGTTTCTGCCAAGTGAGATCCACTTGTAAGTGTACCGTTTGATGCCAGTGCTCCAATATCCCCTGACTCAGTTGCTCCAGCAGTGGTTCAGATGTCTTCCCATAAATCAGACGGCCAGCATCCCATACTTGTGAGGATTATTTACTGTGTCTTGTGATTCAGCCCAGGATCCTGATAGTGATCTTAGACAGATGATATAAATAGACTCAGATTTGCCAATGGCTATTTTTATTATGGAAGCTTTCTAAGTCGATTTCTTTGAACCCAGAAGTACTTCTTCCCTCTGGATCTCCCTGTTTTCCTCCCCCGACAGGGAGATCCTTTCTGCCTTCTGTCTTCTGCCCCTCCCCCAAACCAGCTGGTGTCTGCAGAAATTAGAAGGAAAGGTACGTGCCTGACGCAGAGTTGCCTGAAATCGTATATCTTCACCCCCTTTCAGGATCATCTTTCTCTCATCCGGGCCCAGGAATGGCACTTTCTCCGCCCATCAGGCCATGGAGTCCAGGGGCCAGCTGCCTGGTTTGAAATAGATCCCCAAGGTCTCAAGCAGAGCGACTCCCTGCATTCATACTTGAACCTGTATTTTATACTATTACCTCTTGTTTGTGTCTGTAAGTTCACCCCTGCCCCAAGTTTAAAAAAAAAGTCTTAAGTAGCATTGTTGCTGCTAAACCAAAGGGCCTCATTTGAGCCCTGCTGTTCTTCCTCTACCCACAGTGACACAGATACTGAGTTGCCTGGTCAGGTCCTGTCCAGTCCCACCCATCTCCAAAGCCATCCACACTTCTCTCTGCCCACATCCTCATCCACCAGGATAAGTCTGCTAGCAGGAGAGGCTTGCCTTGGAGGACTGCCCCCTGCACCCCGTTTTCATGTTGAAAACGCACACCCTCAACATGACACAAAAATTGATTCTGCTCTTCTTTTTTACGTAGTGTTGTTAAGCAAGGTTGTTTTTGGCAGTCAGACTTCTAGGCTTGGGGATAGCATTGATAGAGTCAGGTGTAAATGTTTAAATGGTTACACCCCCAGGTGATTTGTGGGCATCTGTGGCTTCCCCCACCCAGTGGCTTTGAGCATCTCCTTAACTTCCCAGCTGGCCTGCCCCTCCATGGTGCCACCCAGCCTGCGTGTGAGAGCCCTCCTCACTTTCAGGACCAATACTAGAAGCAAGAGACTGTCTTCAGTCTCAAGGACCCCAGAGCTTCGTGCTGCACCCTGACCAAGGGGACCACGAAGCAGAGCACCAGCAAATGGCCACCATCCACTCTCTGAGCTTTGGTTCTGCCCTTGCACAGCATTGATATTATATCTCAGAGAAACTATGAAGACCAAATGATGTAAGGCATCAATACTAGTACTTGAAAAGCTTTATGAAAGGTAGAGAGCATAACAACAAAAGAATAAAAATAGTAGCTGTCGCTGTATGAGCATCGGTCATGAATAGGAGCACTGTGTTGGCTCGGTGCCCTAGCTCAGTGAGACAGGTGCCAGCTACGTACACTGAGGCTGGCAGGTTCAAGCCTGACCCAGGCCTGCTAAACGACGACAACTGCAACCAAAAAAATAGCCGGGTGTTGTGGCAGGCCCCTGTAGTCCCAGCTACTCGGGAGGCTGATCCAAGAGAATCACTTACGCCCAAGGGTTTGAGGTTACTATGAGCTTGACGCCATGGCAGTCTGGGTGGACATAGTGAGACTCTGTCTCAAAAAAAAAAAGCACTGTGTTTAGGATCTCATCTAATCCTTATATCTCTTTAAATACTAGTATGTGTGTTTGTATGTAGGGAAAAGCCAAGCTCAAACAGATGAAATAATTGGCCCAGGATCACAAACCTAGAGAAGGTGGACAATGGGCCCTGTTCTTCAAAGGGCATACGTATAGTCAAGATTTGAGTTGGGGCTGGGCATGGTAGCACATGCCTATAATCCCAGCATGTTGGGAAGCCAAGGCAGAAAGGTCACCTGAGTCCAGGAATTTGAGGTTATAGTTAGCTGTGATCATGCCACTGTACTCTAGCCTGGATAATAGTGAGACTCTGTCTTTATTAATTTAAAAAAAAAAAAAAAGATTTGAGTCTCGCCAATGTGACTTTCAGGCCCATGCTCTCATCTATAAAGCAGGCTTTTCCCCTCCCGTTTCAGGATTTTCAAGAGAAGAAGAATTAACTTTGGAGATGGGCCCTTGCAATTCATTTTCTTGGGATACCTATTTGACCTGTGTTCAGGGCAATAGCCAATTTCCTGTGGTCAGGCCTTTGACCACGTTGGTTTTTTTCCTGCTGGAAAGGGAGACATGAAACGTGGCTGCCTGTTCCAGGAAACTCAGCCCACTCTTGTTACCCCCAATGAACTGCCCTCTCCACTGACTCCATTAGCCAACTGGACATGATTCTGTCAAGTAAGCCACCAGCTGTTAAGATGACTCAGGTTCAGAAAGTTGTCCCTGCATTTCTGTTTCTGTTGACAGTGGCCTGATACACATAGGGCATGGCTGTCAAGAACCTTCGGGTACATGTGAATTAATCAAGCCCCTGGCTTAGCACTTTGCTACCCACAAGGAGAATTAAAAATAAAAGGCTTGGTCCCTGTGAAGAACCACAATCCTATTGAAAACACAGGACAGCACTGTGACTGATTATCATGCTTCTGTTTCACAGTGTAGGATTAAGTGCACCAACAAAGAGAATTCAGAGAACGGAGAGGTTAATGTGGGCTTTGGGCTTTATGAGAGAGAAGAATTCAATCAGGTTGCTGGTGTATAGCAGGAGAATGGGGAGAAAGAAAAGAAGGTTTTAAACAAGAAAAACAGTCAAGTATATCTGATCTAGGTTTCAAAACGCTTTGTTCCTGAGAGGATTTACAATAGATTAAATTTTAGCTTTAATTCAAGAAAAGCCGTGTGGTAAAATGTGCCACTATTCAGTGTGGTGACATCCTGAGAGGTGCTGGCAGTCCCACTCCATAGTCTTGACCATATGCTGACAAGACATTGTTCAGTCACAGGGAGAGAACCAAGAATGAGTGTGAGGTGGTGATGTCCGCACAGAACTGTCCACAGGTGCAGAAATCAAGTCAGTTTGACCCTATGTGAATTTTAAAAATAATTATTTTTGTAAGTGTGTACAAGGGGCCCTTTCCCTCAAAGAACATGTGTACAATTTAATGGGGGATAAAACAGTACATTTCTTATTGGGCTAAAGCGAAGTTCTCTTATCTAGACCACAAGCAAAGCTGACAAAAGAATGCGTTGGTGGCTTGAAGCCGGCATAGGGTGCTGCTGTTTGCGGGAAGCCTCAGTTGTTCTGACGGGCAGGTAGACTGTGTGGCAAAATCACAGAGGGCGGAAGGGCAGGAGGAAGGCACAGGAGCAGGCGGTGTTTTGGGAGCCCCTCACGTTCCCTCCCCCACCCGCATGGCACACAGTTCCCAAGCTACTGTTTGTTGAGCACCCACTCTGTGGTAACCACCGTGTTAGGTTCTGGGGACTCTGAGATGAAAAGAGTACTTCCCTCGCTAACCAGAGAAGACAAACTGAGAGAAATTAAGCACCCGAAAAGAAGCTCAACGTCTGCTCGAGCCTGTGGCCCAAGTGGCTAAGGCGCCAGCCACATACCCTCAAGGTGGTGAGTTCGAATCCAGCCTGGGCCGGCCAAACAGCAATGACGGCTGCAACCAAAAAATAGCCAGGCATTGTGGCTGGCGCCTGTGGTCCCAGCTACTTGGGAGGTGGAGGCAGGAGACTCGCTTGAGCCCAGAAGTTG
>NW_003852496.1:7378764-7387262 GCF_000181295.1 Otolemur garnettii | reverse complement strand
AAAAAAAAAAAAAAAAAAAAGCCCAACATCATCTGTCATTGGGGAATTGCAAATGACAACAGCAGCGAGACACCTCTGCACAGCTGTCGGAGTGCTCTACACTGAGGCCAGATGCTGGCGGGGAGGTGGAGCAACAGGAGCTCTCATTCATCGCTGGGGGACGCAGAGTGGTGCAGCCACTCGGGAAGGCAGCCTGGCAGTTACTTACACAACTGTACATACTCTTACCTTGCAACCCGGATATTGTGCTCCTTGGAATTTATTCAAATCAATTTACCTAATGTCTACCTAAAAACCAGCACTTGATGTTTCTAGCAATCTTCTTCATAATTGGGAAAACTTGGAAGCAACCGAGATTTCCTTCAGTAGGTGAGTGGGTGAGTGGATAAACAAACTGCGGTACATCCAGACAATGAAATATTGTTGCATAATAAAAAGAAATGAGCAGCCAGGCCTGGTGGCTCACGCCTGGAATCCTGACGGTTAGGGAGGCTCACTTGATGGGTCCCTGTCCTTAAGGATCTCTGGTGCAGCTGGCAGGGGACAGACACACAGAGCCTGCTGAGATAAAGGACATCCAGATTAAGAAGGGACTGCCTGACCCTAGGGGGCTTTTGGAAGGAAGAGGCACATCCGAAGTGTGGCCACAAAGAGAAAGAAAGGGGAAGAACATTCCAAGCTACAGAAATGACATATGTGAGGGCCCAAAGAGGAGAGGAGAAAACAACCATCTGTGACCTGGAGGCAGCTCCGCAGAGCCGGATCAGGCCGAGAGGCGAAGGCACAGCCCAGGGCCAGGTCATGCAAGGCTTTGCCAGCGGCGTGAGGATATTTATTGCACGTTGAGAGCCACGCAGGAAAGAGGAGAGTTTTGAACAGGGCTGCGTGATATGCTTCAGAAAGGTGGCTGCCCGCGGAGGACAGATTGGGGACAATCCAGCTGGCTCCAGGAGTGCAGGTCAGAGAAGGCAGGGGCCTGAGAAGAGCAGATGGGAGGAAGCAGAGGAGTCCGAGCCATATTGAGAAGGTAGAATCTGCAGCCCTAGAGATTGGTTGGATGGTGGTGGGTAGGGGAGACAAAGGGGGACTGTGGTGCTTCCTTCAGATGGCATTGTGTGGGGGAAGGGGGCATTCACAAAGAGAGGGACAACTTACTGGGAGAGGAAGAATTGGAAAAGGGAAATAAATCTAGAAGGTTGATTAGAACCCTGCTGTGAGGATTATTAAGTGCCAAGGTTGAGACTTTGTATTGAAAACCCTGGGCAGGCACAATCTTACTGCAAATCACCCTTCCTTACTGCTCTTTCTTTGCTACATGAGACTCAACCAGAACCTGGAATATAGATGGACATCTGGGGATTGTTAGATTCTAAAATAAACATTTGACAGCCTTCGCATTCCCAGAGTGGCCCATGCTCAAACCGACAACTGGGGCTTATGGAAGCACAGAGAAAAACTTGATATGAGCTGAAAAGCCAACGTAGCTAATTAAGCGAATAGCTTTCACTGAATTTTAACAATTATTTCTAAAGTATTGAATTTAAATGGTAAGGTAAACAATAGAATCAATCTTAATCTCTCTTGGCCCAAAGTTTCTCAGCAGGCAAAGGAAGGGAAAAGACCTGTCGATCTCAAACTTCCTTTCCAGCTCTGTAATTCTAGTCTAATAAAATTTTTCATCAAGGTTTTTTAAAACCCCACTTATATAAACAAACAGAATACAGCGCTATCCTTTAGTGAGCGTCAAACTTTTTTTATCCCAAATTTTAATTTTGAAACTCCAACTTGCCAGATTTCCCAGAGTGCAAATCCCCTGGCCAGTAAGCTATTATTATTTGAAAATACTATAGCCTCTGAAGCTCTGACCTTATCTTAAAAACATTTTTAAACCAGCAGAAGAAATAAAGTTCGATGTTTATAGCAATGAGTTTCCTGGTACTAAGAAAAACTAACAGCTATCTGGAACCCAGATACCATTATAATTCTCATTTTAATGATGAGGAAATAAACAGACCAATGGAATTATTTCAGATCCTGTGTCTCCTCAGCAGAACAGTTCTGGCTAGTGCGTCTTACTCAGATTTTGTCCTGATGCTATTCTTAGAATTGACTTGAGAACTAGAATGTCTGAAGGGCCACTGTCTTCCTTTTGTTTATTCACTCAGTAAACAAGTGGAGATGATACATCTCCTTCCCCCCTATTTTGAGGGATATTTTGAAGATTAAAGAGCTATAATCCCTATAAATCTTTTTTGGCTTACAGCTTGGCAGTACTTGCTAACCCAGTAGCTATTTTGGCTACTAATAGTAGCTCCTTTGAGGCCAGGAGTCAAGACCAGCCTGGGTTCTATAGTGAGGCCCCAGGGCAAGAGACTTCCTGGGGAAGAGTTAAGCCACAGTCTCTACATGGTGGCACATGCCTGTAGTCCCAGCTACTCAGGAGGCTGAGGTGGGAGGATCACTTGAGCCCAGTTCAAGGCTGCAGTGAGCTATGATTGCACCACTGCACTTTAGCCTGGGAGACAGCAAGGCCATGTTTCTAAAATAATAATGATTCCTGTGCCAGGCACCATACCATATGGGCTGGGGACATAGGAATGTGCAAGACACTGTTGGCCCAGGAGGATCCCATGGACAGCAGAGGGAAAGGTGCAAGGCAGACAGCAAGCACGTGGTGAGGCCGAGCTTCTGTGTGTACACTGCGCACGCTGAGCCCGCCCTTGACCTTGCAGCAGGTCTTTGTCATGTGGTCATAGACCTTGTCTGTGGATCTGGGCCTTGGCTTGTCAGTAACCAGCACTGTGTTTGGGAAGTGATTTCTTTTTCCCTCCTTAAAACATCAGCATTTAATAATAATAATGATAAATAAGTCAACATTTAGTAAGAGTCCACACCTTCTCTACCTCACATCCTCCCTGTGTTAGGCACAGCTGGCTGTGAGTCTTCTCCATGGGGCCGGTGAGCACTGCCCAGCACTTAAGGCTGCCGGGTTAGCATAGCAGGGACAGCCGCTGCTCCTGCTACACATGGGGATGTTTGAAAGAGATAGCAAAGTGGACACGTGTAGACTGTTGGGTTCCCTGTGTCCCTTTCTGTGACATGAGGATGATGGTAAAAATGCCTGCCTGATGGCAATGTTGGAGCACTGTCTCAACAGGCACAAGGCCATGAGCTAATAGATGTGCAGAGTGCTAAGTGCAAGTTGGTTGCCAGAAGCAATCAGGAGTCGGAAAGTCCAGCACTGCACAGAGCAGTGATGTCTGAAAGCGAAGGTTGTGCCTGCCAGATGCTGACAAAGACTAGAGGGAAGCAGAGGGTGGCTGGGGCTGGCACGGGAAAGGGTGGCTAAGAGGAGTGTCACAGAGGGTGACTCATAAACCCAGGGATTAGGGGCACGTGGTGGTGAGGAAGAATAGGCGGGTATTCTAGATCAGGGAAAAGACACAGAGAATGACAGGGCGGGGGAAGGAGCAAGCTGAATGGGGGACACTGAAGACTTCTGACACAGGACTTTCTCCTCTGCTCTCAGGGCCCCGTTGTGGGGTCAGCATTGCCCAGGCATCCCAGGAAGCTCTCAGGGGAGTTACGGGGACATTTAGTGACCCCAGGTTACTGCTACTGACAACAACAATAACAAGTCAATGAAATAGTCAAGTGCCTACAGGTATTGCAGGAAATTCTTTATGTCATCAGTCTTCACCACCACCCTGTGAAGCATCCTTAGCCTCATTTTATAGATGGGAACACCAGAGGACAGAGTGTCAGTGACTTGCCCGCATGTCATCAGCTAACAAGGGACCAGGCCAGGGTTCTCCTTCAGATCAGTTCATTCCTAGAGCTCAAGCTCTTGACCCAGCATTATAAGGTTATTATGGGAGGGGGAGATTTTTATGCCTCTCAAGTCCATTCTCCTTTCATCTAGCTGTCTTCTCTTTGGAGCATTCCTGGGGAAGAGTTAAGCCCACAGCACAGAGACTGGCAAATCTCTTTGATGGAGTGTCAAGGAACCCCGTTTTGCTAAAGCCAGGAGTCGTGAATTTTTAGAACTTCCCACCCTTTTGTACCTTCTCTCCTTTCTCCTAAACTACAGGTTTACAGTAATTTGAAAGATGATTCTGTGCTTGCTAAGGAGACACTGGGGAATTCCTAAGTAAACGCATGAATTATTAATCAGTCAGACAGGCAGATGAGCCTTGTGATGTTCACAGTTCTGCAGGGCACCTGAGTGACTCACAGGGGATGGGCCAAGCCACGCAGACGCTCCTCCTGTGAGAAGCTGCAGGAGCCAGGAAGGGCCTAGCCCAGGTGTCATGCCCCAAGGCAGCAGACATAATTAGTCCTGGAATTTAGGCTAAAATTCTAGTACTCATCTATATCAAAATGATGTATCCACGTTTAAAAGCTTTTAGTGGGCAATTCCATATAATCAGTTCACACAAACCCTGACCTTCAGCCCAGCTGGCTAAGTGCTTCCTGTGTATTCCAGACCCTTAGTGTAGGCTGCTGTGAGCCTGTGGCGACAGGGAGGCTGTGGAGATGCATGCTGTTCTGATTCAGTACTTGAAGACTCCTTGTCACAAATCAGTAGACAGCTCTGGGTCTAGAATGGAGCAAATATGAGCTGCACCTCCCGGCTGTGGGGCGGCAGACCTGTCAGTTCTCTTCACAGCCTTGTTTCCTCATCTGTAAAATGGACACACTAATATCTATGGCTTTTCAGAGGGACGAATGAGGCAATATGTGAATATACTTTGTAAATTGCCTCGTAAATATTAATAACATCATTTTGTGTCATACAGGAAAGGCTTCCTTGGGTACTTGTAATCCAGCTCAACCCAAGTCATTCCTGAGAACATCCCCAGGTTGTAAGGATCAATGAGAAGTCAGGATGATTTTTTTTTTTTTTTTTTTTGTAAATGCTTGGCCTGCCAACTAAAATAAGTACCTTTCCATCTTTCCTTATTCTTTGGGGGACAGGGGAGTAGAGACTGTTCAATTCTGTTAAAATGATCTTCATAAAATTCTTAGCCAGAGATTATCTCGCGCCCCATATTGGTGACCCACCACATACGTAGCTCATCTATCTAGCCTGTCCCCAGCCTTTCTAGCCTAGAGCAAGAAGGGGGAGGATTATTTTTAACTTTTACCATGTGTGTGCCTTGTTCTGGGACAACCAGTCATCTTCAAGCAGAGGTGAAGTACGCTGAAGGGTTTGACTTAGAGTAATGGGGATGTCTGCAGTACCATTCCACAGGGAGCCCTCAGCATCGATTTGCCTTTGGGAGGGCTGGGATTTCACAAAACCTGATTTACAGTGTTGCCCTGGTGCTGATTTCCTTTCACATACTCTAGAGGAAGTGTTTCCTTTCACATACTCTAGAGGATATTGGCACTGAGCAAGCAACAAAGGTTTTAAAACGTCGGCTCTGGACGCAGAACTGCACCTTGTGATGTTAGAATAGTTACCCCACGCTTGATCTCTGATCACAGCCAAAACAGCAGTTGCTAAATCCAGCTAACATGGAAAAACCAGGAAAAGGCGGGGGGGGGGTCAGCCAGACTCATGGCAGGGAATGGGGAGGGGGGCCTGGGTTGGACACAGAATCTTCTGTTTCTACTTATCTGGTACTAACTGCAACACTTCATGGTCCGGGCCCAGCCCCCACTCCTTGCTCTAGAGCCATAAGCACTTTGCATGTTGACACTAGCTCTGGGAACTCTATGATTTAAAGTTGAGTTGAAAGAACGGCTTTTATCATTTCAAGTATGCAGCCCCAGGCCAAAACAGACAAAACAATTTTTAAAAGTCTCAGTTCAAAAGCAGCTGGAAACATTCTCTGCTTTTCTCTCATGGACATCTCCATCAAAAGCAACCCCAAATCTCTCCACTGTTCTGTGGGCCCCTTCCTCTGACTGTCTACCTGGCCGGCTCCCTTCTGCTAGCAGTGCTGTGACTTAGTGAAGATGAATTTGAAGCGCAGAAGCTGGAGGAAGGTAGCTCCTTCCTGCCACCAACAGAAAAGCTCAGCCTGTTCTTCCCGTTACCATGGGAAACCTGGATTGGAATTCTGAAAGATGAGATTTGGGGTTTCCCTTCCACTATGGCATATTATAGAAACGCAAAGTTCTGTACAAAAATGGAGCATTTTGGCAGCTGCTTCATGTTTCTTAGGAAAGCAGAAGGACTCTGGTAAGGAACATATAGTCTGTTTTTAATGCATTAATAAATACCAGGCGCTCCAAGTCCTCAGCACATCCCTGCTGTCCTGTCATCTTCCAGCTGAGGTTCTGTACCTTACAGATCATTAAGAGCACTATGTCCTGGGCCCAGCGGGGTGGCTCATGCCTGTAGTCCCAGCTGCCTGGGAGGCTGAGGCAAGATCGCTTGAGCCTAGAAGTTTGAGGTTGCTGTGAGCTATGATATGGCCACTGCACTCTAGCCAGTGCTAGTGGTATAGAGCAAGACCCTGTCTCTAAAACAAACACCATTCTGTCTAAGTGAGCAGATATTTAGAAAACACAGAAATAAACCTCATATATTGTGTATTTCCTCTAACTGCCTCAGAATTTGCTATGACCTAACGCCAGTGAGAAGAGCTCATATCACAAAGTCCCAAGTCTATAGATGCTGGCGTGAATCTGGAGAAGAAGGGAACACTTCTATACTGCTGGTGGGACTACAAACTAATACAACCTTTATGGAAAGAAATATGAAGAATTCTTAAAGAATTAAAAGTAGACCTTCCATTTGATCCCACAATTCCATTACTAGGTATCTACCCAGAAAGACAAAAATCATTTTACCTCAAAGACATTTGCACCATAATATTTATTGCAGCTCAGTTCACAATTGCCAACTCATGGAAGCAGCCCAAATGCCCATCAACCCATGAATGGATCAACAAACTGTGTTAAATCTTTTATGTTTACCTGGATGGAGTTGAAACACCTTCTTCTTAGTAAAGTATTTTAAGAATAGGGAAAAAAAAATCCAGTGCACCCAATACTAATATGAATCCAATATATAAACAACTACACAACCACATGACTGATAAAACACAAATATAGTCTAGCAAATGGGAGGGGATAGGACAGAAAGGGGAGGAGCAGGCAACTGGCAGGATCTCACCTAACGTACACAATGTGAGGGTGTTTAGTACCCACCACCACCACCCCGCATCCCCCCCACCCCTGGTGAAGGGCTTGAACTTTACCTTAGAATTGAAAACAATGTAATCCTGTTGGTTCTATTTCTCTGGAGAACCCTGATTCATATGTCTTGATGATGTGTTGATTTTGGATTTCTGGCATCCAGAATTGTGAGAGACTATGTTTCTATTATTATAAGCCACTGGATTTGTGGTCATTTGTTCTAGTAGCCCTAGGAAACGAATATATTAATTATATAGGCATTTGATATTATTATCTCCTCACTTACTAGCCATGAAGCCTCGAGTATTGTAAGAGAGTCCAGAACCTGGAAGAAAGCAAGTAGAATTTCTGAGTATTCATGTCAATGTTCATCGACTCGTACTTTCACATATTACTCTACAGACCCTCACTCAGAGGATTGCTCTAAACCCGTGTTTTTTAACCTTTCTTATCTCATGGCACACTTAAACCTATAGTTGAACTTCCACAGACCACTTAAATTATGTTGATTAAAAAAATATATTAAAAAATACTTTATATATCTATTTAAAGATAGTCCCCTTTGAATTAAGATCATTCGTTGGGGGGGGGGACACAATGAAATTTAGGGACAGCAATGCAAAAGAAGCTGCTTAATACTGCCTCTTCCACCCCAGGTGGTACAATGACAGAGAATGTTTTTATTTATTTTGTTTTATATTTTAGAGACAGGTGACATTCTTGCCTTGTCATCTAGGTTAGAATGCAGTGGTGTCATAGCTCACTACAACCTCAGATTCCACCTGGGCTCGAGTGATCCTCCCACTTCAGCGTTCCAAGTAGTTGGGACAGCAGGCACCCATCATCTCTTGCTATTTTTTTTTTTTTTAAGAGATGAAGGGTCTCACTGTGTTGCCCAGGCTGGTTTTGAAATCCTGGCCTCAAGTGATCCTCCCTATACAGTCTCCTAAAGCACTGGGACTAAAGGGGTGAGAGACTGTGCCTGGCCAGACATTTATTACATGTTCTCAAATACATGATTTTAGATAACAGAGATTTGTTTTCAGTATTAGTCACATGATTAGTCAAAATCAAGACTTGGTCTGGTTGTCAGCCAGGTCAAGGCCTTGCTTTCATGAGGAAGCTTGTGAATATAAGTTCCCCAACATGAACTCTGATGAAGCTCATCAACAATATCGCCTGCTCTTAACCAACACAGCCCGAAAAACAGGGGACTGCCTGTTTTCTTTTTCTTCATCCGGCGTCTCATCCGGTTGTCAATGTCCTGGTCTCAGACCTGCACATCATCTTGGTGGCGGTGTAAGAACAGACCAGGGGGTAGGTGTCTCATCTGGTTGTCAATGTCC
>NW_003852496.1:7365302-7378587 GCF_000181295.1 Otolemur garnettii | reverse complement strand
TGTAAGAACAGACCAGGGGCTAGGCGTCTCATCTGGATGTCAATGTCCTGGTCTCAGACCTGCACATCATCTTGGTGGCGGTGTAAGAACAGACCTGGGGGTAGGTGTCTCATCCGGTTGTCAATGTCCTGGTCTCAGACCTGCACATCATCTTGGCGGCGGTGTAAGAACAGACCAGGGGGTAGGTGTCTCAACCTGAGGGTGCTGGGAGGCTGAGAGGGCTCTGTGACTGTCTCAGGAGGCACCTGGCTCTTTTGCCCTCATCTTACCCAGCTGCACCACCAGCCGTCCTGGGAAGAAAGGAGGTGCCCAATGACTTCTCTGTCACTTCTTTTCAGTCTAGAAGAGTGAGAGTGTGTATGTGTGTGTGTGTGTGCGCGCGCAGATCTCCTAGGATCAGGGATGCCCTAGGCTTTAGTGAGGACACCTCCCTGTGCTTAGCTGGAGGATGGTGGATTGCAGGCAGGCTTGAGAACCAGATGACCCATGCAGAAAGAGCCGGCACAGATGTGTTGTAATACCCTTCCCACCTTAGCAGACATGACTAAACAAACTGTCTGCTTTGAACAATTAATGCATTTGTCAGAGAGGCTCCCGGGGAGAGCAAGGCCCTGCAAGCAGCAGCATGCTCTAGGCAGAGAAAGTGCTGGGCATACCGTGCGTGTGCAGTGTCCGTGCTGCTCAGCGCTCCACACTCGGAGATGTGCTCTTTGGGAAATGCAACCTTCTGAATTTAAACAGCCATGATGATCTGAGCTGAATCTTGGCAGGGAGCAGCTCCCAGACCTTCCTCAGCTGAACTGGGAAGTAATGATTTGCTTTAGTTGAGAAGATGCAAGAAAAACCCGAATTCTTTCCATCCCATACCCAGCCTAGACCTCATGGTAAAATGTGCCCTCCTCTGAGATTGCCTGACTCCCACTGGGCCAGGAGCTTTCTCTCTTCAGTAATTGTTTAAAATGAAGAAAAAGTCTTTATACTTGTTTTACTCTTTTTTGTTCATTTCTTTTTCTTTCTCTCTCTCTCTTTTTTGAGACAGAGTCTCACTCAGTGGCCCTGGTTAGAGTGCTGTGGCATCATAGTGCACAGCAATCTCAAACTCCTGGGCTCAGGTAATCCTCTTGCCTCAGCCTCCCAAATAACGAGGACTACAGCCGGCTAGCTTTTCTGTTTTTATTTTTTTGAGACAGAGTCTCAAGCTATCGCCTTTGATAGAGTACTGTGGCATCACAGCACACAGGAACCTCAAACTCTTGGGCTTAAATGATTCTATTGCCTCAACCTCCCAACTAGCTGAGACTACAGAGCCTACCACAAGGCCCTGCTATTTTTTGGTCGTGGTTGTCATTGTTGTTTGGCAGGCCAGGGCTAGATTCAAACCTGCCAGCTCCGGTGTATGTGGCTGGTGTCCTTAGCTGCTGAGCTATAGGCACCAAGCCAGTTTTTCTATTTTTAGTAGAGATGGGGTCTCACTCTTGCTCAGGTCTCAAACTCCTGAGCTCAAGTAATTCATCTGCTTTGGCCTGCCAGAGTGCTAGGATTACAGGCATGAACCACCATGCCTGGCCACACACTTGTTTTATTCTTTAAGATGAGGGCTGCCTTCCTCCTCACAGTCCTGGCTGACTGTATCTTCCCCTAAGACTGTGGAGTGGGCAGGCAGACTTCATGCCCCCATTCCTGGCTATGAGTGGGGAAGAACTCTGGTCACAGAGACATTCTTGTTTTGCCCAGTGCTCTCAGCTAATAGGTTAGAGTTGAGACTATAACCCTGTGGCCTGCTCCAGGCCTGGCACTCTAGGGCAGCAGTTCTCAACCTGTGGGTCATGACCCCTTTGGGGGTCGAATGACCCTTTTCACAGGGATCGCCTAAGACCCTCCTGCTTATCAGATATTTACGTTACGATTCATAACAGTAGCAAAATTACAGTTATGAAATAGCAACGAAAATAATTTTATGGTTGGGGGTCACCACAACATGAGGAACTGTATTAACGGGTCCTGGCATTAGGAAGTTGAGAACCACTGCTCTAGGGGGGAGGGGGCTGCACAGAGGACCCAGCCAAGGCAGGGGTTCAGAGGAAGCCGAGGAATAGTGTGAGTGGGGGACAAGAACCTCCTGTTCATTAGCCTGAGAGGCAGGGAATGCCGAAGGATAGGAAGGGGCCTGACTCTCACTTTGTACTTGGTACTTCCCTCGGAACCTGTTTGTGAACAAGCTGGGTGCAGCTGCCGGGTGAGGCAGAGCTCCTTCCTCGGCGTCCGCCACCTCCTATGTGCCAGTCTGTTATGGTGCTCGCCACATATTTGTAAATTTCCTTAAGCCCAGGGAACAATCCCATGGCCTATAAATCTGCATATTGGTTTTCACTGAGAGCTACCCTGACAACATAGCTTAGAAATGCTCTGATGATAATGTATATTGAGCCCTTACTGTGTGCCAAGCACGACTCCAAACACTTTGCTAGCCCTTGTTTTAACTTCCTGACAGGCCAGTCTGTCACTAAGCCTCTGGGAGGCACCATGTGGGACCATCACTGCAACATTTCCTGGCCATGATTTATGATTTATTGATCATCTGTTAATGCTAAGCATCAAGTGAGATGCTACAGACACAAAACTAATGTCCAGTGCTGATCTTAAAGGGCCGGCACGTATTGTCTGCAACAGGTAGACCAGAAGTGTGGTGTGCTGGGGCCCAGCACAGAGGAGGAAGAGGAAGATGGAGGTCCAGAGAGGGAAGTGGAATCAGGGGTCAAGAGTACAGGCTTCTCTCCCAGGAAACTAGGTTAACAATAGCACCCTTCTACCCTTGTGAGGGGAGGTGAGGATGGATCCAGGTAATGTATGAGGCATTTTATGGTTATCACAGTGCCTAAAAGGCAACTGGCAGTTGGTAAAAATTAGTTATTTTGTTGAGAGTAAAAACACCTGCCCTTGCACTACAGCCCAGCCCCCGTGTCTGCGCCGGCTCCCTGCACGCGAGGACTAGGATGCTAACCAAGAGGTCTTCGTAGACGCAGAGGAGGCAGAGAAGTGGCCCCAGCCTGAGAAGAAATCACTGGAAGGCAGGCCCAGAGAGAAGCCTGGAGGAGAGCTTGTGGGCTGAGCAGGGAGGGAGGACTTGGCCAGGACTGGACAGCCGTCTGGCCAGGCGTTTGCTTTCTCAGGGTGGCCACGCCGAGCTGTTGAGCTCCAGCCCTGCTCCCGGCTCCCTTTCATCATCCGTGTGAGAGAGCTCATCTACACTCTGCGAGACCCCTGCCAATGAAAACAAAGAAAATGCTCTCTGAGTGGTTATTTATATTATAAACCTCCTCTGGAGTGATTTTTTTTTTCCCCAGTCCAGCAATAATTTCTTAAGGAAGATAAAGTGGTTTTTAGTGTGATTTTATAAAGAGCAGGCCCATCCATCAGCTTGCTTTCTGTTATTCTGTCTGGGTCTGATGTCCACAGCATGCACGTCCATTTACCTTCTTCTCTGGGTGGTGTGGAACTGCTGCGAAGCATCTCTGTTCTGTACAAGTAGCAATAATGTAAAAATACATGAAAGCAGGAACTCTCACTGAAACAACTAAGAACTGTCGTTAAAATCTGCTTTCTGGGAAAATAGAAGAGGGAAGGCATGCACAAAGGCGATTCTTTAAAGATGTTATTTTTGAAGGCTCAGTTGTGCTTGGCTTTTGTGTCAACCAAAATACAGCCTTTGAACTCAGCGCCTCTTGTTTAGCAGCAAACAGGGAAAGAAAACGAAAGAAACTAGAAGCAGGAAACTCAGAATTATTTATAAAATGGGCTTTAAAAAATATTAAGAGAAGTGAACTACCTTTTCCGTTTTTTGCTCTTAAAAATATGAGCACTTTCAAGTTATGGCCAATTTTTAAAACCCTGGAGCTCATCCTGAGGCCTGAGTTTCCCGCTGTCAGAAATGTGCAGCCATGAAGGAAAAGTCCAGAATGTTGGCAGTTCTCAGCTGTGCCGCTGGAAAAGTACCGACCCACAGGAAACTGCCTTCTCCTCCTCCTTCCCCGGGGAGAGCTGCCGACCTATGTACTTGGCACACCTATGGCCCCTGCCATCTGTCACCCTCACCTGCAGAGGAGATGTTCAAACTGATTGAGAAAGGAACTTGAGATTCCAACAGCACAGCACGGTAGTGAAAAGCTTCTAGAGTCTTAACACTGTGCCCGCCTGCTGGAAGTTGGGCTGCACTGATTCTGCGGCAGGAGGCAGATGCCCCCCCTGCGAAGGCATCTATATTTAGGTGGGGGTGTGAGCTTGCCAAGGTAAAGAAAGGCATGATGGGTGTCGCCTCACAGTGCTGTTGGTCTTGGAAGAGAGGCCCTCAGCATCGGTCCTCACATCTTCTGCTCTCAGCCAGGCCCTGTGTTGCCCTGTGGGTTAGACACGCTCACGGAGGGGAAGGCAGCTCCCCAAAGCCAGGGCAGACGGGAAGGCATCAGAGCCCTTCCTGAATGACTGTCCTTCATGCTGGGCAGCTACGTGCCACTGGGCAGGCACACTGTGGTTTCATGGTTGCTGTGCTGAGGGGAGCTGCCTCAGGCCTTCTGTTAGCAGGACACATAGTTGCGCCCTGAACAGTCCATTCATGTCCACTGGCTCATCCTTCTCCCCAAAGCAGATGTCTTCAGCCCACACTGGGAAGCTGCTTCCTCTTGGTTCTGTCTTCTGGCCCTGCTGGCCACTCAGAGAAAGTCGCTGTCTGCTATCCCATTCATGGCCACCTGCAAAGTACCCCTTCCATCGGGGGAAGGGCAGCTCAGTTCCTTTTCCTTAGGCTCAGCCCAGATGCTTCTGCCTATCTCAGGCCCACACATGCCCTGCCCCCATTCTAGAAGCTTCCCTGCCTTCCCTTTAATGACTTCAGGCAGGAGCCACTCCAGCTGCCCCCAGTCCTCCTCCTGCTCATTATCCCCCCTGTCATCTCCCCTGTGCTACCCTTCATTCTCTTGTGGATTAGATCTGACTAATTTCTTCCTGGCTGTCTTCTGGGGACCTCCCTCAAGGCTCTGTTCGCATTTCTGCTGGAACGTTCCATCCTATGGCCTAGACCCAAACCATCCCCTGCAGTCTTAGCTGAGCAGCCCCCATCCCCCAAGCATAGGCCACTTCCTGTGCCCATCATCAGACACCCTGCCTGGTGTCAGCCGAGGTATCCTTTATCTTTCTGGTCACAGTGCAGATTCCTAGGGGGAAAGGGCCATCCATGTTCCTCATATGTGTCTCCCCAGGGCACCCAGCATTGTACCCAAGTCCCTGTGGTGAGACCCTAGCTTCTGTGATTCTCAAAGCTTCCTGCAGCAGTCCCCTCCCAGAGCAGGTTCTTACAGCAAGAACAGGGACCGAGTGGGTCTCAGAGCAGTCTCCTTTCGACAGATTAGAGGGAGGCGGTGATCATGGGACAGAAGCCCTGCCTAGGACTCTTGAACCAGTGAGCTGAAGGAACACCTATTAACCCTATGCGAGGACCCAGCTCTTCAGTAGTAGATTTGGCATTTGAGGTACATAGGGTCTCTCTGAGGAGGGCTCGCCCTCTCCCTTTCTGGCCAGGGCCCCTGGTGCAGATGAGGCAGCTTGTGCTCAATTCTAGGGACAGCTTTTCCTCCTTTCCAGGACCCTTCTGTATCAGAACTCCCTGGACCCAGGCCCCTGACAGCTTCACATTCTTGCTCTAGTGGTGCAACACAT
The DNA here is from genome assembly GCF_000181295.1 of Otolemur garnettii. Lineage (NCBI taxonomy): Eukaryota > Metazoa > Chordata > Mammalia > Primates > Galagidae > Otolemur > Otolemur garnettii. The sequence continues at coordinate 7,372,878 of NW_003852496.1, read as the reverse complement.
CAGTGTTTTTTAAGAATCTCTACAGATCCCACAAATAATGAGCCCCAAAGCTTATGTCTCTCAGCAGAGAAAAAACAATTCCATATGGGATAAGGGAGAGTTCCCTGCCAAACCAGCCACAGGCCACCCAATGTAACTATGGGCCTGGGCCCCCAGAGCCCAACTGCCAGTCTCCACCTCCCTGGGTTTGGGAGGGAAGGGGCTTATAAATGACCGGTGGGTTGAGGAGCCCACCCCTCCCAGCCAAGCCAGTCCTTGATTCCTCAGGGTTCATTGGGGGATGAACTAGGTAGCAAAAGAAATGTCTTCAAGAAGTTGTTAGTGAACACAGCCCCTCATAAACCAGAAGCGTGGTGGTCCATTCAGCTGCTTATCAATGGGGGCTCAGGGAAGCATGCCCACAGGCCCCACTTTGCCAGTGCCCTGCTCCTGCAGGGGAACCAGCTCCTCTCTAACTGCTTTCATTTTGTCCTGAGAAGGACCCAGGACTTGAGGTTAGCTCTGTTCCTTCCCAGGCTACAGGAGAAGCCAGAACTTGCATTTCTCCAGTAAAGAGCCACCACACACCTAGGGAGGATGTTTGTGTTCCATGGAGGTCACCCCCCCATCTGTTTTCAGAGAAAACGTGTGTGTGAGCGCGCTCCAGCCGGAAGGTCTGCGGAGAGCAGCCCCCTCACCACTGCATCTGCAGGAGCCCACGGTCCACCCTGGTCAGCTAGGATTCTAGGCCCAGCTCCACCAATGACCTTGTTCAGGCCTTGGCCCTCTCTGGGCCTCATTCTGCCTTTCCACAGATGTGGAGGGAGAGCTTGACCTTGTGTTAAGATCCTTTCTGGCTCAAAAATTTTAGGATTAAGCTCTCTGTCTCTTTTCTTTCTTTTTAAAGATGAAGTCTTGCTCCATCGTCCAGACTGGAGTGCTATATGATCACAGCTCACAGTAGCCTTCATCTATCTCCTGGACTCAAGTGATTCTCCCACTTTGGCCTCCCAAAGTGCTGGGATTACAGGCATGACCCAGTGCACCAGCCCAAATTATGATCTTATTTATGACCAGCCTGCTGATTCTACCTCCAAAATGTAATTTGAAAATGTTCACCGTTCTCCAAGTACTTCTCCTCGCCTTCCCTCTGCCCCATGAACTTCTGCTGAAGTTTAGCAGTGTAGAATAAGTGCAGACTCCTTTCTGTGGGCCCTCTGGTCTCAGACCTCTGCCCCCCGCTAGGAACCTGACCCACCCAGCCACATGCTCTGCCCTGGCCCCCGGAGTATGCCAGCTCTTCCCTTTGGGATTTTTGCACTTGCTGTCACCTCACCTAGGGCCACCCTGACTCTGCTCTAGGGTGATTGGTTCCTCATCTTTCAGATCTCAGCTTCCATTTTGTCTCCGCCAAGAGACCTTTCCACGGTGCCTGCTCCCCCATCGCCCCACCTCTCCCCAGATCCCTTTCCACAGTGCCTGCTCCCCCATCGCCCCACCTCTCCCCAGATCCCTTTCCGCAGTGCCTGCTCCCCATCAACCCCCCCAGATCCCTTTCCACAGTGCCTGCTCCCTGTCGCCCCACCTCTCCCTCCGTGCTTGCTGTCCTTCATGGTACTGAGACAGTTTATAGCTCTTTCCTTGGGCCAGGCTGTTGTGTGTGTCTTTTGTCAGCTCCACTAGACAGTTGACTTTCCACAGGCAGAGACCTCCTGAGGGCGGGACCACTCCTTGTCCCAATCCCAGCTGACCCTCCAGAGCCCAGCTCAGCTTCTGGAGTGCAGCACGTATTCAGTGAATGTTTGCTGCATGGACGGAGAATTCCTCCCAAAACAGCTCCATTTTTCTCCTTGATTTCTCAGTCTCAGGGCCCCATGTGCCCTGGTGGATCTGTGTATTACAGTGAGGGGATCATGAAACATACCAGACGCACTCTAGGTGGTCCTCAGGCGGCACCTCAGAGGGGCTTGCTCCTCACCCCACTGGGGCTTCAGTGTAGTGGGACTCAGGTTGAAACTGAGATGTCACATTTCCTTGGGACCTGCATGGTGTTAGCGTCTGGGTAAGGCTGCCCCGTCATTATCTTATTTTCCCCGTGATGACCTCTGGGAGGTTGGTAGAACGGAGAGATCCATTTTCTGAGGGTGAAACTGAGTCTCAGAGAGATGAGGTAACTGGCCTAAGACCACAAAGCGCTGAGAGTTGCAGAGCCCAGATCTGGACTTGACAGTATCTTGTCCAGGCCTGGGCTATTTCCTTTATACCCAGTGCCACTGAGCCCCAGTGGAGCCTGGCTGAGCTATGGTCCTGGACATGGAAGAATCCAAGAAATGGAGGCAGTTTGGCAGGTGCCTGTGTGAGATTTCACATGGCCTTGATGATTCATCTAGCTAAACACATGGATGTTGGCCATGGGGACCTGATGTGAGGGCTGGCATTCCCAAAAAGCACTGGTCGTACCCACAGGGGGTGCTGTGAGGACTGGGGATAACTGAGGCCCTGCAGCAGGCTGAGCGGCACTGCCCTTTGACCCTGACTTGTCAGCTGACTCAAGAAGGTGCTTCCCAAATCAGCCCAGACTCATTCAAGGGACAGATCCCTGGCGAGTCACCCACTTGGAGCCTCAAAATGGACCTATCTGCCACATGCCACGGTGGAGAAAACATGGGGTCTAGGCTCAGGCAGACCCTAGTATGGCTCCCCATTCTGCCATGTGCTAGCTGTGTGACCTTGGCCAGGCCGTCTGCCTTCCCGGTGCCACAAGATCTTGATCTGTAAAGATCCCATGCTATGGTAGAGATAAAAGGGTCATATCTGGATTCAGCACAGAAATAGGGCCTTGATACCTCATGTAAGTGGCCAGTGAAGGAAGGAACAGATGTCCTCCTGGACAACAGCACACAGTGGACCATGTCTGGCTCTCTTCAGCATGCGCGTGAAAACCTGTAATTAGGCTACTCCAGGAGCTTGATTACCCACAGCTTCCAGGAGTTCACTGAAAAATGTTAAACATCAACCTTGATTATTTTTTCAGGTTATAAAGTTGTGTTACAGCAGGCGGTGCCTGTAGCTCAAAGGGGTAGGGCACCAGCCCCATATGCCGGAGGTGGCAGGTTCAAACCCAGCTCTGGCCAAAAACTGCAAAAAAAAAAAAAAAAAGGGTGTTACAGACTGAAACTGAGCCCCACTTCAGGGTTGCTGACCTTCTTGCCTATTTTGAAAAGGACACAGTATTTCTCTTACCATATTTTTTGGCAATTATTACAAATACATATTTATATTCTGCAAACCCTCTCCTTTTAAGCTTGCTTTCTCTTTTGAATTTTTAAATTTTTTAAAATCAAATTTATTGGTGTACATGCAGTGAAATAGATGTAAAAGTATACATTTCTGTGAGTTGCAACAAACTTACACACCTGTGTGACCACCACAGTAAAAATAAAGAGGATCTCCATCACTCTGGGGACACCGAAACTGGGCCCCAGGCAACCAGAATCTGCTTGTTTTCTATCATTTGAGATTAGATTTGCACTTTCTAGAGTTCCATATAAATGGAAGCATACAGTAGTTGCTTTTTTGTGTGTTTTTTCTCTTTTATAGCATGATAGTTTTTGTTTTTTTGAGACACGGTCTCACTGTGTCACCCAGGCTAGAGTGCAGTAGCATGATTATAGCTCACAGCAGCCTCAAACTCCTGGGCTCAAGGATCCTCCTGCCTCAGCCTCCTCAGTAGCTGGGACTACAGACATGTGCCACCACACCCAGCTAATTTTTCTATTTTTCACAATAGAGACTGAGTTGCACTAATGCTCAAGCTGGTCTCAAACTCCTGGCCTCAAGCAATCCTCCCATCTCAGCTTCCCATAGTTCTAGAATTATGGGTATGAGCCACTAGGCCTGTCTTAGCACAATAGTTCTGAGACTCATCCGCGCTGTTACACGTCCTCTGTGGTGCTGAGTAGTATCCCGTTTTATGAATATCCCGTAACCGTTAATTCCCGCTCCCATGGAGGAGTACTTGCATGTTTCCAGTTTGCGTCTGTTATAAATAAAGCTTCCATGAATGTTCGTGTCCACATCTCTGTGTAGACACATGTTTTCATTTCTCTTGGGTGATTATTTAGGAGTGGATTTGTTGGGTCCTATGGTGAAAGTGTATGTTTAATTTTTCAAGAAGCCACCCATCTGCTTTTCAAGTCAGCTGTGCCGTCTTGCCATTCCCGCCATTCCCGCTGGCTCTGCGTGAGAACGCTGGTGGTACCGCGTCCAGCCGGCACTCGGAGCTGGCAGTCCTTTTCCTGTTAGCCGTTTCCGTGAGGATGTAGGAGTCTCACTGTGGGTTTGGTACAGTTCTCTGCTGACAGCTTTTCATGTACTTATTTGCCATCTCTGGATCTTCTTTTGCGACATTTCTTTGTTTTCACTGGGTTATTTATCATCTTACTGAGTTGTAAGACTTCCGTTTTCTGGATGTAAGTCCCTTCTCAGATATTATCATTGCTCATATTTCCTCCATGTCTTTGGCTTACATTTTCATTTTCTTAATGTAGTCTTTAGGAGAGAAAAAGTCTTGCATTTTGAAGCCTAGTTCATTAATTTTTTTTTTTTATAGTTCCTGCTTCTGGTATCCTAAAAAATCTCTGCCTATGATGAAAGGCCCACCGATTTTATTTTATGTTTTTTTCTAGAAATTTTATAGTTTTAGCTTTTGAGTGTATGTCTGTGATTATTTCAGGTTAAGATAAGGGTGCAAGTTCCATTTCTCTATGTGGATGCTGCATTCTCCCAGCACCATTGCCCATTTGGCATCTTTGTTGAAAGTCTGTCGCCCGTGTGCATGCGGGACTGCTTCTGCCTCTCTCTCCTCGTCTGTCCTTATGCTGGTACCGCACAGCCGGTGACTGGGGCTTTATGGAAAGTGAGGGAGGGGGCAGCATTTGTCTTGTCACTTGGTCTCGGATGGTCAGGCCCAGTGGCAGGGCCCTCAGTTCCCCAGGCAGAGGATGTGAACACGTTAGCCTTCTAGGACTGCAGCGTGTCCCTGGCCTGCAGGTCGCCTCTGTTTGCCTTCGCCTGAGGTCCCAGACCCTCTCTTCTCACCAGGTGAAACCTGTGTGTGCTTCGCCTACATCCACCTCACCCTGGAGCTCTGAGCTCTCAAGTTTTTCTCCTCCTCTTCTCCCGTCTCCAGCGTTGACCCGAAAAGCCCTTTGAGGTAGAGAACAAACAGGTAAAAGTGTCTGCCTTTTTAAAGGGAAACTTTTAAAAAAGTTTTCTGAAGAACTGAAAATAAGCACTACATAACCGAAACCATTTTGCAGCCTCCAGCCAGGCCATTTATCTCAATAACCATTTCATTTAAAATGTGGGCCAAACATATAAATCATATCTTGAAAGAAAGTATGTTGGTGCCACAAAAATTACCCTGTATTCTTACCACCTAATTTAAAAAATGTGTTTTGAAGCTTGAAAGAACGCAAACAAGCCTGGGGCCTGCTGCCCTTCTCCCACACAGCCCAGAATACGGGAGGGAAGTCGGTGCTCTGAAGCCGAAGCTCCCTATTGTCAGGCATTCGCAGCCGCTGTTGCTGCTGCTGCTCTTTGGAAGCCTCCCTCCGCTGAGTGTCATTTGGTAACTAGGAGTCGGGAGCCCCTAAACCAGTCTGCTCTTCCCCGAATGCACGCATGCACGTTGGGCCAGCCTTTGTTAGGCAGCCAACACCAGGAGAGCAGAGATACTGGTGCTTATTTAACCATCCCAGTGTGTGTGTGTGGGGGGGGGTGCTAAATATAGCAGGACCCCGAGCTCCATTTCCCAGACTAGTAAGATGGAGAGACTCAGAGCAGCCTGTTGCTCAGGGCTGGGAACTCCAGAGTCTTCTGTTGGGAACTTCCGTGGCTAAAATGTCAGCATTTACTTCTGGGTACTTCCTGAGACGGACAAACAAGAGAAATCAGCAAGTGCTCAGTCCCTGGGCCTTGCCACAGGCCTGGACACTTCCTGTAGCTGGTGTCCCCAGGTCCTGGGCAGCATCAGCAACCCATTCTCTGCTGTGGTTTCTCCTGATCAGGGCCTCCGGTTTTTTCCTTTTTCCCAGCCAAGTAGCTTCTCTTACGCTTCTCTGCCTCCTGCCTGCGCCTCCTTTAAAATCATGACCCCCTGGCAGTGTCCCTCTGGGCTCCTGTCAGCTGTTGCAGGGTTAGCTCTGCTCTTGGTGACAGAGCAGTGAAGTCTGCAGTGGTGCAGTGGTGCACAGGCCCGGCGCCTCGCTCAGTGCAGGGCTGTTTCTCTGGGTCTGAGTTGTGGGGCCCAGGGCTATTCCTTCAGACACCACCTTGTCAGTGGAAGCTCAGAGCATCTTTGTGGAGGGAGCGGGGAGAACCGGGGATATGGCACCCTCTGAAGGTGGTGCACCAGCCCACATGTGTGCACAGGCCCAGCCCCTGCCTCCTCCCTGGATGTGCCTTTGATCAGTCAGACAGAGGCATCCCCTGACCCAACCCCACCACAGGGGCGTGGCCCCCATCCTGCCAACGTGAAGCATTTCCTTTCTGCTTTCCTCCCTCCACCCTCGGCTGCCTGACGTTCTTCTCGTAAGTCACTGTTTACGTCTTACCCACTGCCTTAGCCCTAGCTGTCTGTCTAGTAAAATCTTAACCTTATTCCCGGATCCCCCGGAGCAGAGGGTGTCATGGGGCAGTGCACACTGGTCTGGGAACAGGCACCTGTGGGGCTGTGGATGGGGAAGGCTGGGGGAGCTTCTCTGCCAGAAGACTGGAGTGCTGGAAGCTGCCTCTCCTCACTCCCCTGGCCCTCAGGGCCTGGTGTCTGGAGGGCTGAGTTCGGGTTGGGCTCCCTGAGAATGGGCCTAGGTCTTAACCCTTCTGCTCCCAAGTCTGGTGCCAGGTTAGGCCAGGCTGGGAAGGAAGTGTTTAGGTTGCAGGGTGCAAAGGCAGGTGTTGTCCTGGTGTGTGAGAGAGGAGAGTGTAGTCCCCTACGGGGAGGAGCCATTGTGTCTCCACTGAAGGATGGCGACAGGCTTGTGGGTGAAGGGTGAGGGTGGTAGCTGTTGATGACAGACAGCAGTAGCCCCTGGAGGAGTCCTGCAGGGCCTGGGCTACCTGACCCATGCTTGCCCTTCCATACACAGGCCGTCCGCCCAGCCATCCACCCTCTCCCTCTCCTCTTGTTCGTCCCTGAAGGCCAGTTGTCTGCTGGCACCAGCAGGCCTAGGCAGTTCATGTCAGCCACCCTCGGCCAAGGGTCTAGGAAGTTCTGGTTCTGGACTTAATATATTGAGGGGGTGGGCAATTTTAATTCTGAGTTGGCTTGGGTCCACATGGTGTGACGGGGGACCAGGAGGTCAGGACCTGGCCTTTACGCAGTGGCACTTCCCAGGGCCTCCCTACGGCAGGGGTTCCTTTCCCACTGTCTGCAGCGTTACTGATTAACCTGTGCCCCCCACCCCCCATCTCAGGAGAGTCCGAGGCTGCTGCTTTGTGCACAGCACCCTTTCTGTGGGGCCTGCCACACACACGGCGTCCTTTCTGTGGGGCCTGCCGCGCGCACGGCGTCCTTTCTGTGGGGGCCTGCCGC
>NW_003852496.1:7357016-7365052 GCF_000181295.1 Otolemur garnettii | reverse complement strand
GGCCTGCCATGCGCACAGCACCCTTTCTGTGGGGCCTGCCACACACACGGCGTCCTTTCTGTGGGGGCCTGCCGCGCGCACGGTGTCCTTTCTGTGGGGACTCCCATGCACATGGTTTCCTTTCTGTGGGGCCTGCCATGCGCACAGCACCCTTTCTGTGGGGGCCTGCCGCGCGCACGGCGTCCTTTCTGTGGGGCCTGCTGCGCTCACAGCGTCCTTTCTGTGGGGACTCCCGTGCACATGGTTTCCTTTCTGTGGGGCCTGCTGTGTGCACAGCACCCTTTCTGTGGGGCCTGCCATGCGCATGCGTCCTTTCTGTGGGGCCTGCCGCGTGCACGGTGTCCTTTCTGTGGGGACTCTTACAGTCAGAAGCAAGAAGAGTCCCCGCTCAGCCTCGCCATGGCCTGGCTCAGGACTGCTCACCTGTAGCAGTGCTCAGGAAGGAGAAAGAGGGTGTCAGTGGCCCGGGGCGAGTTGGCCCACTGCCTCAATGTGCTCCCACCAAGACGTGCCCACAGCATGTCCCCAGTCCCCTTCCAGGCTTTGGGGACCATGGGTTTGATTTGCTGGAGTCCTCAGCAGCCAACTGGACTGCGGGATCCTTCCTTGACTGATTCTTGGGTGTTAATGTTCATACCAAAGATTCCCCCCTTTTTTTTTTTTTTTTTTTTTTATTGAACGGTAACTATGTACATTAATGCACTTCTAGGGTACAGTGTGGGGTTTTCACATGCAATCTGAAATACTTCCATCAACTGGTCAACACAGCCTTCATGTCATTTTCTCAGTTATTGCTTTAAAACATTCACATTCTACTCTTAGAAAGATTCACCTGTACCCCTATAAGGTAAACCTCAGAAGTAATCCCTCCAAACTCCCTCCCTCCACCCATTCCCCCCTCCCTTCTCCCTCCCCCTCCCCATATTCTTAGGCTATTTGGTTATAGCTTTCATATAAAAAGGTTTAAATTAGTTTCATAATAGGGGTGTGTACATTGGATATTTTTTCCTCCATTCTTGTGATACTTTGCTCAGAAGAACATTCTCCAGCTCCATCCATGTGAACATGAAGGATGTAAAGTCTCCATCCTTCTTAATGGCTGCATAGTATTCCATGGTGTACATATACCACAGTTTGTTGATCCATTCGTGGATCGATGGGCACTTGGGCTTCTTCCATGACCTGGCAATTATGAATTGGGCTGCAATAAACATTCTGATACAAATATCTTTGTTGTAATGCGATTTTTGGTCATCTGGGAATATACCCAACAAAGGAATTGCAGGGTCAAATGGCAGGTCTATTTTTAGTTCTCTAAGTGTTCTCCAGATGTCTTTCCAAAAGATTCCCCCCTTTTATACTCCACTGAGGGATCATATCCATTGCAGGTGGCTCATTGAGGACCCCTTGATTGGGCTAGGAGCGCAGTGGGGAACAAGCATACCAGGGCCCAGGCAGTACACAGCCCCAGGGGAAGTCAGACAGATGCACAAACTGTAAGATTCTGGTGGAGGCACTGGAGGAACCAAGGGGGCTGAGAATGAGGAATTCCAGGAGTTGCTGCGGCCCCTGCAGGGGCCAGCCCTGCAGGAGAGGCGGCCCTGGAACAATCCTCTATGCCAGAGAGCATGTGCAGGAACTCCCCGAGCTCTGGGCCAGGAGGAGGCTAGTGGCGGAGAGCAGGAGGGAGAATCTTGGGAGAGGAGCTTGGAGGGGGTGACAGCGCCGGGGCTTGAAGGGCTGAAACAACTTCACTCTCCCCACATGCAAGGGGAAACTGTAAGATGGGGCAGGACAGGATGGGATTGTTTTTTGAGAAGACCGGTCTGGTGCCATGTGAGAGGGGCTGAGGAGCCCCAGACTACACTGGCACCTATGAGGACGATAGCTCCTGCTCTCTCACGAACAGGGGGCCTGGGACTAGCCTGCCTCCCTTCTGGGCTCCTGCTGACGTCTCCAGCTGGTGGGCGTGGAGGGACTTGCCCAGCCTCACAGCCTGCCCTCTGTTCCTCCCCTCTCCTCCTGCTCTTGCCCCTCTTGTCCATACACCCAAACTAGGACATCACTGGCCAAGTCCTGGCCCACAGTCTGCTGTCCTCTCTCTGGGCCTTGGGGCCACCCTGGCGCTTCTTGCCCTGAGCAGCCTGCCTGGCCCACCTCCCCTGAGGGCATGTGTCCCTCTGCAGGCTGTCCCCTGAATTGTGCTCAGAATCATTTTCAAGTGTCCTCTCTCCTTTGGCTCCCTTAGTCCTCTCAGCCGGCTCCTGGCAATACATAATAAGGTCTCATTAATTGCCAGACACCCCACAGTAATGGAAGTATTACGCCATTACTGAGTATTACTCAGAAGTGGGAGTATTGCCCCCCATCATTCCCCTGGGTTTGAGGAAGGTGCTGAGAACCCAGCGCCCCCATGCCTAGTGCTCACTGCCCAGGAACTCAGTCGGAAGGAATGAATACAGTAAGCCAGGGTGAGTGAGTGGCTGTCGTGTGATCCTTTCAGAAGTGTGACTGGGACTTCGTTCTTCCCCAAGTGGACTGAATCTGTTTGGGAAGTCTGCTGGAGCAGCCCAACCCCATGTCCTGGCCTCCAGCAAGCCCTCCCACAGGCCCCTCCATTCTCTTTCTCACTGGATGGAGCTGCACACTGGTGAGGGCCCTGGTGGGCAGGTCGGGAAGCTGGGCTGCTCAGAGGCCCAAAGAGGTCTGGATGCTTCCATCTTTGAATTAAAAAAATAAAGAAATGCCAAAACCGTACCTCAAAAATTGTGGTACACGCGGCATCTGTGGCTCAGTGGGTAGGGTGCTGACCCCATATACCAAGGGTGGTGGGTTCAAACCTGGCCCCAGCCAGCTGGGTGTTGTGGCAGGTGCCTGTAGTCCCAGCTACTCGGGAGGCTGAGGCAAGAGAATCGCCTAAGCCCAGGAGTTGGAGGTTGCTGTGAGCTGTGTCACCACGGCAACATAGTGAGACTGTGTCTCAAAAAGAAAAAAGAAAGAAAGAAATAGAAAAAACTGTGGTATATTTAAATATTTACTTTTTTTTTTTTAAGAGACAGAGTCTCACTTTATCGCTCTCGGTAGAGTACTGTTGCATCACAGCTCACAGCAACCTCCAGCTCTTGGGCTTAGGCGATTCTCTTGCCTCAGCCTCCTGAGTAGCTGGGACCACAGGCGCCCACCACAACACCTGGCTATTTTTTGTTGCAGTTTGGCTGGGGCCGGGTTTGAACCTGCCACCCTCGGTATGTGGGGCCAGCGCCCTACCCACTGAGCCACAGTCGCCTCCCCTAAATGTTTACATTTAACAAATGCACACTTTTCTCTCACATACATACACAGAAATGTAATTTTGCCATTCACAAGGTAATTACAGTGTTTATAAAAGAAGAACCTCAGTTCGTGGCATGCTCCAGGCAGTGTGGTCCAGAAATGGGACACAAGCTTGAAATTGGATGACAAATGGCTCCTTTCAAACATCTGTCTTATTTGGAGACAAGACAGTTAAACCTGGAGGCCCTTTCAGTGTGTGCGGTGCAGGTTGAACCTTCTCCCTGCTCCTTGCGGAAGCTCTCTCCCCCGATTCAGAGTGGTGACCCAGCCCTGCCCTATTCCACTGTGGGGCAACAGCCAAAGCACCAAGGGGATCAGGTCAGGCTCTGAGCAGAGGGCCCAAGCCCACCTCTGCTGGCCGAGAGCCCAAAAGGCTATTGCCGGTCCTGTCCCTGGCCCACAGCCCAAGCCAGAGGGCTGCCTCTGAATTTGGTCTGAGGACAGAGGTAGGGGGCCTGGGAACCAAAACCGGTGGGAAGCTGGCCTGCCTCTCACCTGACCAGCTTTATCTGTGGTGCCTGTATGTGCTGTTGGTCTTCGGGGCCACTTACTGTGCAGCAGCGTAACAACAGGCAGTAAATGGCATGAGAGTGTCTGGGGTCCAGGGAGCAGAGTTCAGAGACTGTCCTTAAGAATTTTTTAGAAGAAATTATATTTGACAATTAAGTAGTGCAATGAGGTGGAAAAAGCCTCTTTCCTACCCCTCACTAATTCAGTCTCCTTGACAATTTCTGTAATTTTCTCTGAGCTTTGGTTCCCTATTTTGTAAAATGAGGCAGTCACATCATTGTCTTTGGGTGTGTCGAGAAGATGGAGTAGAGGCCGGGGTTTGGCTGAAGAATGTTCCACTGTATAGACAGGCCACATTTTGTTTATCCGTTCTTCAGTTGGTTGACATTGGGTTTTTCCACTTTTTTCGTATTATAAATAGTGGGATTTCTTACTTTTATGAATACTAGTACTGTACTTTACTAAGAATAATACTACGAATGTTTGTGCACAAGTTTCTGTGTGGACATATGTTTTCATTTCTTTTGGGTGATTAAATAGGATAAGAATTGTTGTGCCATATGGTAACTCTATGTTTAAGTTTTTGATGAACTGCCAGAGTGGGTTTTGTTTGTTTGTTTGTTTGTTTGTTTGTTTTTTGCAGTTTTTGGCTGGGTCTGGGTTTGAACCCGCCACCTCTGGCATATGGGGCCAGCGCCCTACTCCTTTGAGCCACAGGCACCGCCTGCCAGATTGTTTTTTATAAGATAGTTGGACCATTTTACATTTCCACCAGCATTGTATGAAGGTTTCTGTTTGCCCATATCCTTGTCAACACTTGCTATTATCTGACTTTTTTATTATAGCCAACCCAGTGAGAGTGAAGTGGTATCTCATGGTTTTTATTTGCATTTTCCTAATGAGTAATGATGTTTGAGTATCTTTTTGTGTGTTTCTTATGCTTTTTTTTTTTTTTTTTTTTGAGAAGCATGTATTCAACTTCTTTGGGTTGTAAATGGCCTTTATATATTCTAGATACAGGTCCCTCGTCAATATGGTTTGCAAATATTTTCTCTCATTCTCTGGGTTATCTTTTCCTTACTAGTATTCTTTGAAGCACAAAGGGTTCTAATTTTGATTAAGTCTGGTTTATTTACTGGTTTTGTTGCTTATGCTTTTAGCATTCTTTTTTATTTAGTTTTTTTAAATATGTAAAACATATGATTACAAATTAAAAGGTATGCTCAGAACAGTCTCAGCTCCATTCCCACCCCTTCCCTATAAGGTAGTCATCTAAATTAATTTCTGGTTTTATCATTTCTGTGTTTATTTTTCAAAATTAACATTTTTTTTCATACACAAAGGTGGCATGCCATAGATACTCTGGGGTTTTCTTTCTTTCACTAAGTCCTGGACATCAGCCCATGTCAGCCCAACCTTTTCTCACCGTGTTTAGGCCAGGGTCAGTGTGCAGTGAGCAGTGTAGAGTCAGCTGGCTTCCTGTAACAAGTCATGCAGCAATGAATAATGTCCTTATGTCCTTTCATGTCATAGAGATGTGTCTTTAGGATAGACTCCTGGGAGAGAGATGGCTGGGGCAAGAGTTAAGGCAGCTGTTGCTGAATTTTCCTCCATGGCAGCTATGCTGTATTATGTCCCACAGGCTCACAAACAGAATGTATTATCAAGCTATGAGATGTTTGCCAGTTTATCTTGACTTTTTAAAAAATCAAGTTTATTGGTATAATTTGCAGACAATAAAATACACCCATTTAAAGTGTCCAGTTAGGCTCGGTGCCTGTGGCTCAAGCGGCTAAGGCGCCAGCCACATACACCTAAGGTGGTGGGTTTGAATCCCTAGCCCGGGCCCGCCAAACAACAATGATGGCTGCAACTAAAAAATGGCCAGGTGTTGTGGCGGGCGCCTGTAGTCCCAGCTACTTGGGAGGCTGAAGGCAGGAGACTCGCTTGAGCCCAGGAGTTGGAGGTTGCTGTGAGCTGTAATGCCATGGCACTCTACCCAGGGGGATAGCTTGAGGCTCCGTATCAAAAAATAAAAAAAATAAAAAAAAAGTAAAGTGTCCAGTTAGGTGAGTTGTACCAACTGATCTACTTTCTTTCACTACTGATGGCTTTTGCCCCTGCTGGGATTTTATACAAATGAAACCACACAGAATGTAGTCTTTTGCATCAGGCATCTTTTTTTTTTTAATTGTATATACTCAAATTATCATAGATGATGTCTTGATATACATACTACATATACTTAATGAAATGGTTCCTGTGGAGGGAATTATCATATACATCATCTCACATAGTTACATGGGGTCTGGCTGGTAAAAACACCTAAAAATGTACTCTCAGCAAACTTCCAGGACTGTTAACTGTAGTCCACACACTGCATGCTCAGCCTCTAGACTCATTCACGCTGCCTACTACAGCTTTGTCCCCTTCGATCTGTATCTCCCTGCTCCTGCCTCGCGCCTCGCCCTGTTGGGTTTCTTTGACACAGGATAAGATGCTGAGATTCACGCGCATACATCAGTGTCTTGTTCCTTTGATGACTGAGTTGTATCCAGTGTGTGGATATAGCACAATTTGTTTCTCTGTTTTCTCGTTGAGGGACATTTGGGTAGATTCGAGTTTGTGCCTATTATGAATCAAGCTACTGTGAACATTCTTGCACGAGTCTTTCTGTGCACATACCGTGCTTCCACTTCTTTGGGAGCAAATAGGAGTGTAATGGCTAGATCACATGGTAAGTATGTGTTTAACTTTCTAAGTCCCTAGACTTTTTCCAGTGTGGTTCTGCCATTCTCCACTCCCACCCAGAGCCGTGTGGGCTGCAGTTGCTCCACCCGCGCAGACATCTGGTGCTACCAGTCTTCAGTTTTAGCCATTCTAGCAGGTGGAGCGTGGTGTCTCTTTGTCTCTTTCCAATTTTGATTTGCATTTCCTTGAGGACTAAGGATGTTGAGCATTTTTTCTGGTTTTTATTGGCCAAATGTTCCTTCTTTTGTGAACTGTCTATTCAAATATTTTGCCTTTTTTTACCATGATAATTATGGATCTTCTGCTCATTTTTAAAACTAGGTTGTTTGGGTGGCGCCTGTGGCACGGTGGTAGGGCGCAGGCCCCATATACCAAGGGTGGTGGGTTCAAACCCAGCCCTAGCCAAACTGCAAAAAAAATAGCTGGGCATTGTGGTGGGCACCTGTAGTCCCAGCTACTCAGGAGGCTCAGGCAAGAGAATCCACTAAGCCCAGGAGTTGGAGGTTGCTGTGAGCTGTGATGCCACGGCACTCTACCTAGAGCAAGAAAGTAAAACTTTGTCTCAAAAAAAAAAAAAACATAGGAGCACTGCCTGTGGCTCAAAGGAGTAGGGCGCCCCCTATGCCGGAGGTGGTGGGTTCAAACCCAGCCGCAGCCAAAAACTGCAAAAAAAAAAAAAAAAGCAGGTTGTTTGTCTCTTTATTATTAAGTTGTAAGAGTTCTTTGTGTATTCTGGATACAGGTCCTTTTTATATATAGCATAGGTATTTTCTCCTAGTCTGTGACTTGCCTTTTCATTTTCTTTGTGGTATCCTTCCAAGAGCAGTAGTTTTAATTCTTGTGAAATGCAAGTTACTTTTTTCTTTTCTGGTGAGTACTTTTCTGTCCTAAGAAATCTTTGAATTTCTCTTATTATGAGTAGGGTTGATTGAGCACTCGTTCTTATGTTTAAGGGCCATTTGTGCATCTTTTTCTGGTGAAATGTCCATGTCTTTAGACTGTGTTTAAAGTTGGTCTGTTGGTTTTCTCTTGATTTCTACGAGCTCTTTGTACATTTTCTCCAAGTTTGTAGTTTGTCTTTTGACTTTGCTTATATACTAGAACCTCCATAATTGGCCACCTCCCTAATTAATCACATCCTTAAGTTGACCTAATTTTCATATAGCAGATGTGCATGACATGTACATTTCAGCACAGTAGGCCTAGTTCCTTAGGTTAACTACCCCGTATGTTGACCAGTTTGTTACAGTTCCTTGGGTGGTCCACTTACAGTCTTTTTCTGCACAAAATAGCATGCATATGTTTTTACAGAGTCTAGTGTATCCATTTCTTATTGCTTGTGTATTTGGGGCCATCGCCTTTTCCCACTCCTAGGTTATAAAGGAATCCATCCATGTTCATGTCTGGTAGGCCTACAATTTCTTTTTCTTTTTTTTTTTTTT
>NW_003852496.1:7346083-7354923 GCF_000181295.1 Otolemur garnettii | reverse complement strand
GGCGCCTTAGCCGGTTGAGCTATAGGCGCCGAGCCAACAGTCTTTTTTCATTTCTATTCATCTTAGCATTTATTTTCTTGGGTTTTCTAGGTGTACTAGATGTTATCTGCAAAAAAGTATAATTTATCTCTTCCTTAAAGCATGAACATTTTTAAAGATTTGTATTACATTTCGCCAAATCTTGTCTTTGAAAAAAATATGGTATCAATTTGTACTCCTCCTGTGGCAGTGTTTTAGAATACCCTTGCCAGCACTGAGCATTAACATGTAAAAAGATTTTCACCAGTTTTCTACAACCCTCATTCATCAAGAGGACATCCACTGTGTCCCTTCTCTGTGCCAGGCACTGAGGACACAGCAGGAGCCCACAGAGCTCAGCCTCAGGGAGTCCAAGTTCTAGGAGAAGATGAGGCTTGTTTCTTGAGGTTTAAATGAAGACTGCTGCCACCTCTGAGCCCAGCTGATGGGGAGAGGCCAGGCTCCCTAGTGGAGAACTGGCCCTGGCTCAGGGACTTGTTCTGGAAAATCCTGAGAGGTTATGTAAAATCCATCACCCTCACTGCCATCACAACAAGCACTTCAGGCGTCTTGGAAGATCCCCTGCACTATCTGGGCAGTGCCAGGAGCAGGAGCCCCACGAGAGTGGCTGCATCTGTGCAGGAGCCAGGGGCCAGCCAGACACCCTTCTGGGCCAGCCCGGGCCGGCCCCTGTTCTCCCAAAGGCAGATTCAGGACTGAATGCTGAGGATGCCCCTGCCCTGTGGCTGCCATCTGATAAAACAGATGATAAGATTGATGCAAGGCTTCCTGGAGGCTCCTACTTTCCCTTAAAGCCCCAGCCCAGCCCCAGCCCAGGGGCCTCTTGTGAATGGCCCCTCTGCCTGTTTGCAGAGAGCACTCATTGATGGCAACTCTGAAGCTGGGTAGGATGTCCCATACAGCTCTGCCCACAAGGCACACCTACCTCATTCTCCTCCTTTTGGGCCCATTGCCCTCTGACCTCAGCCCCTTTCCATGTGTTATGCCCCAAGCACTGTAGGAGACTTGCTGTGTGATCCCAGACAAACTGCCTTACCTCTCTGGGCTTTCCCCATCTGTACCTCACAGGCAAATGTGAGGAGTATTTACAGCGGGTCTGTACAGTGTGTAGCAGCAGGACTGCAGGCATGTATGTTCATTGAGAGAGTGAAAGAATAGACAGATTGTGCTGGCAAACCTTGTAGTGGCTTGGTTTTCACTTAGACCATCAGAATGCAAAGATCAGATCCCAGGACTTCTAAATGCACGCTTTGTTAGAAATGCAGCCACTCCACCCTGTATTGCTGAATCCCACCCTAGGGGTAATCCCAGCCATGCCCAGGATGAGGTGGGTGGAGAGCTGGACCCAGAGCAAAGGGCATTTGGGTCCTAGAACCCAGACCAGCCGTCCATACCCTGGCCTTGCTTGCACTGGCTTCTGATCTCACTTTGCAATCCTACTGAGGTCCTTGCCAGGCTTGTGCAGAGGTGTATGGGGTGGCAAGAGGGACGCCTACCACCACCACTCAGCCCAGGCAGCTAGGTCCCCGGGAGAGGAAATTTCCTTCTCTGTGTGTTTATTTTCCACATCCTTGACTTTGAAAGCCAAGCTGGTGTTGGTATTTACCTTGGCCAGGCCTCCCATCTCCCCAGGCCAGCCTCGTGTAAACACACTGTTCCTTTTCTCAGCTTTGCTAGCATTGCGGTGGCCTTTTGCAACCAGTTCTAGGAATTTTTAAGTCTGAAGGATTCAGTTCAGGGAGCAGCCCTCCAGGGAGTCCAGGGTGCAAGACCCCCCTCTCCGGGGCCTCAGTCCCATGGCCACAGGGATGAGCAGGGCCTATGCAGAGTGGGGTGGGGTCCTCTCCCAAGTGATGCCTCCTTCTTCCTCATGGCCATGCTGCAGGTAGCCTTGCTCCCCCACAGCCACACTGGCAGTTATAGTCAAGAGGGCATAGGCTTCAGGGAGGGATCTGGCTGTCTCCAATGTCCTGCACCAGGCCACCTCTGGGACTGGTGGGAGAGGGCTCGCTCTAGAGTGGCAGCTCTGCAGCTCGTTAGTCTGGAGTGTTGGCAACTGGACGGCAGTCCAGAGTGGATGGTGAAGTGGTGCACTGGGGTAGAGCCTCAGGAGGGCGTCCTACCCTCACGGAGCTGGCCTTCTAGAGGGCAGGTGTGCAGCAAGGAGGATACCACCCGAGATGCAGAGATCTGGGGTGAGAGCGTGTGCCCCACAAGGTGGGCGTGAGGCAGCAGCACTCCCGAGGCAGCCCCCCTCATCTGTTGGCTCACCTGACTGGTGACCCTTGTGCAGGTGATGTGACTTCTCTGAGATTTGGTCCTTGGATGAGGACTGGAGGGCAGCCCATCAGCCACAAGGGAGCCATGGATGAAGCCGTGTGGGCATCACCACCTCACTCTGCGCACAAGAGCTGCCGTCCCACCACCGCTGCGTTCTAAAACTGTATCAGTGGACACAAGTGCCAGTACGACAACTCCGCTGAATCTCTGCCCCTTTTCCATGCAGATCTGGGACATGAGCGATGACGAGACCGTCTGAGACAGCCCCTCCCTGACCACCTGCTGAAGAGTGCTTGGTCCGGAGCAGGACTGGTGACGCTGGGCTGGTGCCCTCCAACCTGTCTGGTCCCTGCTCTCCAGACCTGAAGGACTGGAGCCCCTTCTGTTGCCCAGGAGCTCCCAGTGTTCTGCGTTTCTCATGATTCATGATCTTGCCAGTTCTGAACTAAATAATAACCTTGGCTCTAGC
Organism: Otolemur garnettii; assembly: GCF_000181295.1. Classification (NCBI taxonomy): domain Eukaryota; kingdom Metazoa; phylum Chordata; class Mammalia; order Primates; family Galagidae; genus Otolemur; species Otolemur garnettii. Next base: position 7,352,135 of record NW_003852496.1, on the reverse strand, counting down.
ATTGCCATTCATCTGGGACTTGGTTCCCCCCATGTGCAGTTCTGTTTTTCTTATTGCCACAAATGTTTGATACAAGCTCCCAGGATGCTTTCTCCTTGACCCCCAGGGATTGGCAGTGAGGGAGCACTTGGCCCAACCACAGACCAACACAGTGAGGGAAAAGATGGGACACCAGCTTCTGCCAGGAGCCCTTGTGGGGAGGCAGGGCCCAGCCCCTGGGCTCCACTGCAGACTCCTCCCATCACCTCACACTTGTCCCAGTGACCCCAGCACGCCACCAAGGACAGGCTAAGGTGCCTGCCTCTCAGCCTGTCCTCTGCTGTGGACATAACTGGGCCTGCTCAAAGGAGGGATGGAGTCTCAGGCCAGACCCAGGCAGCTGCCTGGGTGGGAGGCTCCTCCCTGCCCCTGTGGGCTCACAGGGCCCAGAGTAGGCTTAGCTGCCTGCCTGTTCCACCTCACTGGTGACTTGGACGCCCTAACACTAGTGTGGGGTGGCTGTCCCTGTGTGCCTGTCTCCATTTGAGGGGTCAGAGGGCTCAAACACAAGTTACGTGGGCAAGGGCTGGTTTGCCTCTCTCCTGGATTTGTGGGTAAGGCCCACAGGGCTGGGTATGGAAACCCAAGGGCACGTCCTTATTGTCTATGACCGAGAGTGACATGTCATTGTCCCTACAGTGGCAGAGGGGTTAGCGGCACCCTTTCCATACTTTTTATTCTTATGGCTTTTAAATTTTGTCTCAAGACTAGCACTAAAGTCAAAATTGAATCTGGGGCTGACTCGTACAACGGTAGGACTTCTGTCGGGTATATGTGTTTATTGTTTTGAGACCGAGTCTCACTCTGACACCCTCTTGCTTTAGCCTCCCGAGTACCTAGGACTACAGCCACCTACCATAGTACTCAGCAAGTTTTTCTCTTTTTAGTAAAGATGGGGGTCTCACTCTTGCCCAGGCTGGTCTGGAACTCCTGAGCTCAAGCAATCTACCCACCTTGGCCTCCCAGAGTGCTAGGATTACAGGCTAGAGCCACTGAGCCCAGCCTGTAGGAAATTTAAAAAGATGCTTTTTTTTTTTTTTTGCAGTTTTTGGCCAGGGCCGGGTTTGAACCCACCACCTCTGGCATATGGGGCCAGCGCCCTACTCCTTTGAGCCACAGGTGCTGCCCCAAGATGCTTCTAACGTAGAAAGCAAATATTACTGTTTTCCAGTATACATCAAGGCCACCGAATCTGCCCCCGGGGCCGCGTACCCAAGCCCTGGGGGCCTCTGCCCACCCAGCCTGGTGTGCTCCCTCCAGGACTGAAGAGCCACACGCAGTCTGTGGTTTAAGAGCACTTTATTATTGTTCTTAAGGCTACTTTTAAGTACAAAAAAAAGATGGCCTGCCAAACCTTTTTTTTCTTCTTCCAGGAAAAACAGGCCACAGAGAATGGTATATTACAGATTTACAAACATGGAGAGGAGGGTCAGACGCACTGCAGATGGCTCGGCTCTGGGAGGAACTTCACGGAGCCCCTTCTAATGCAGGGAGGATACTCTTTCTCAGTGACAGGTTTGGTTTTCTGCTGCCTCCTCTGCCTCAGGCCCCTCCAGGGTACTACCTATTCCAGATAGGTTAGTGCACTAAGGACCCTGCTGTCAGCACCACCAACCCCTCCCAAAGCAGTGACCTCGCTCACTGACAAAGAGAACTGTCCCAGGAGCGCTCTCCACCAAGCCGGTCAGCAGCGGGCGGTTTTCCTGTTACGACGCTCAGTAGCCTGTAGCAATAACAAACTAGTGGCTATTAATGCAGATGCAGTGTTCTCATAGAATAACTGTGTTCCTGCACTTTTACAGACAAATCTACGACAAAAAAAAAGATCAACTTTTTTTTTCCAAACAACAAAAAAAAATATGAATGATTACAATAGGAAAGGGAAAAATTAAATAGCTACATATCATTAACAAATTAATTGTTCTTCAAAAAATACCTACAAATTTCTCTGTACATTCTTTACGCACAGCGTAATGATGGTCTTAAAGTTACCTATATAAAAAAAGTGTTCTCAATGATTTTTTCCTACAGAAAATATAGGGGCCTGAATGCCAAAGCTTGGAAGCCCAGGAAAGTGGGAGTGAAATGTGTGCAGGGTGAGAGGAAAGGGCTTTTCTTCTGCTTTTGGAAAGGCCTGCAGCCACCTTGTGCCAGTCCACCAACCTTTCTACTTGGTGCCAATTTCCAAAATTCAGCAGCTAAGCTGGATTTTTCTCATACTGAAAACCAGCCTCAAGGGCTCTGGTGGTTTGTAAACCAGCCCATCCAACCTCCCACGTGAGGTGGCCACGTCCACATCACCTGGTCAGGTGCCTCATGGGAAGCCCTCTGGTGGGCCGGGCTGTGTGCAGACACCGGAAGGGCAGGGAATAGAAACGCTCATGACCGATGAGCAGCCACTGGGGACTGCCACAGCCATCTGTCACGCTCGCTGCTTCACCTAATTTCTAGTTAGTAGCTAGTAATATAGCAAACAATAATAAATGCAGTAATAACTGTATAAAGTCATAGGAATGTATACTGCCTTGGCCCCAGTGTACGAGGAAGCATACAAAATACCACATCACAGATTGTCAGGAATCTGATGTTCAGCTAAGAGTTCAAAGGCAGCAGTTTCTGCATTGAGGGAAGCTGGAAGACACAAACCCCACCTCCCCCGGGTTCCTGTAACAAAGCAGACAGGGATGCAAAAAACACATGTCGTCAGCCTGCAGCCCAAACTCCAGCATCCTCCACTGAGGCCGGCTGCCTGCTCAACTGCCACTGCCAGAGCCTGCCAGGAGCTGGCCGTCCCCGGCACTACTTGTGAGTAAAGTGAATATCAAATACAAATCTTAGAGTACAACTGTACCAGCAGTAAGTATATCTAGGACTGTAACTGACAAAAATAAACTAATTCTGAAAAGAAGATAGTAAGTATTAAGGTTTTTGTTTACTGTCTATACAGTTAATAGAAACCAGCTATTTTTTTTCTCCATTAAAACATGCATCATGTTTAAAGCACTATGGAATCCTCCAGCCTCAGCTCTAGGCTAACAAACTGCAGTGTTCAGAGAAGGTAAAATGCCCGTGATTGGTAGAGTCTGCAGTCCAGTTGCAAGCACCTGAAATCTAGAGAGAGAAAGACCTATAACCTGTATGAGACTTCCCCTTCCAAAGCCGTTTTGTCTAAATTTAAAACAACAACAACAACAAAACACAAATGGTCAGAAATGTCATCCTTAAACCCTTTGTTTTCAGCAGTTTGCCCTCAGAGTCCTAGCATCACACACAAGTTGTCAGGCAGGCAACTCTAGTCTCCCCAGTAGTGCAAATCAGACACGACAGTTCTCTTCAAGTATCACACACACGGACCAAACCGCACACGCCACGGAAGCTGAGCCACACACACCCGGTCTCAGAAGCACAGGGGGAAAAGCACAAAGCGTCTGGGTCACCCATGTCATGGCTTGTGGCTGAGAAAGCGTGCTGTGGGGTCCCAGCCCCGCCGGGCGGTCTACCTGCATCAGAGGTTTCTTTGGTAACTGAGGCAGGAAGGAAGGATGCTACATTAGACAGATGTTCCACACGTAGTTCCTGCGGTCGTGTTTGAGGGCCCCCTTGTATGAATACCAAGCAAGTACAAAAACAACAGAACAAAAAACCCCGCCATGGGTTTTGCGAATAAACCATCCCGTCCCTCCCCCACCCCCACCCCCACGATTTTTTTGTGTTTTTAAGCAGACTGTTCAAAGCTCAGGCAGACCATGCAGACCCTGTGCCGCCGGAAGGGCCCGTTCAGGACACCACGGAGGGGGAATGGCTGTGGCTGACCATGTGGGCTGAGGGGCTGGCGGGCTGGCCCCTGCGTGAGGCCGACTCGGGGCTGCTGGATGCTCCGTCCTTGGCTGCTTTGATCTGAAGCCACGTGTCACCCAGAGCTTTGGCAAAGTGGTCGTCCACAGAGCCTGTGATGGACACGGAGTTGGGTGCTGGCTCAGGTTCCTTGTAGTTCTTGCCCAGGCTCCGGCGGAAATGCTCCTCCACCACGGGGTCACAAGTGGTAGTGGCTGCAGGTAAGGAGTGTGGTCAGAGCACAGGTGGCTGCAGATGCGCAGACGGGCAGCACCTCTCTCCGGCCACGGCACGGTGGGTTCTGGGGAAAGGGGCCCACCTCCCCCAGCTTAGTTGGGCAACTTGTGCTGTTCCCTCCTGAGTATATAAAATGATATACCTACTGCGCCAGGCAATTAGCTGCATTCAGATAGCAAATGTAGCATTACATTTAAATAGCCACTGTCTCCCCATGACCAGACCATGAGGTCCTACAGCCAGGGCAGCCTGTGTCTAAACCCCTTCCCACCCACAGCACACGCCACACTGGGTGTGCGCTGTCTGCTTCACAAAATACCCTTGAAGCCCAATAGTAAGCAAGCTCTGGGGGCGAAGGGGGCAGCCTACACGTGATAAAAGACACTCACCGCTCGGTGGCCTCCGGTAGCTGGCAGGCCCAGGTGCTGCACAGCCGCTGTGCGCAACAGGGCAGTGTGAGAGGTTGCAGTTGCGGGCACCGGCCGAAGCGCAGGTGATCACAGAGGGCCGGTTCTGCAGGGGGAGGGGGATGTCAGTGCGGGGAGACCTAGCCCAGCCCCCACACCACCCTGTAGACCCTCCTAAGCACCTTTAGGGCCCTGTCCTGGGGCCCTTCCTGAGTAAAAGAAATTAGTCAAGCTCTCTGCTCCCTTCTACATCACCACTGGAGTCCGCTGCAAAATACTTCCCATCCACTGAGAGTGAGACCCTGAGGGCTATGCTCAGTCTGCTCCCCTGGATCATAACTGGACAGGGACAGCGTGCAGTGTTGGTCTGTCCTTCCTCTCAAATCTGAACTCAGACAAACACTGGGAGTTCAGAAACTTCAAGTAGATGGCAGGACTGCAGAAGGGACCACAGCTCCTACTGTTAAGGTCACCCCTGCTATGGCAGCCCAGAACCTTTCCAGTGTACTCGAATTTTTTTGCTTAGGACAGCTCCGGTTGGCTTCTATTATGACCACATAAACCACAATGCAGACAGAAATGGGGGAAACGGACCTCAGCGTACAAACTGCGTACACGCCTCCCCTGGCCCCATCTGCCCGGCCTGCACCTCCCCTGGCCCCATCTGCCCTGCCTGCACAGACGACTGTGCTCTCTTTCCCTGCACCCCTACACCACCTGCCTGGTGGACGGACGCCCTCTGTGAAGCCATCATGACTGCCACCACCTCTCCCCTTTGCACCTACACCCGACACCCCACCAAGACTCAGTAAGTCGGATCGGTCCTTCCCAGTGGAGAGAACCCCGCCGAAGGCATTAACCCCTCTGAGCTGCTGTTTCTTTGCTGTGTGGAACAGGAAGCATTGTGCAGGAGGCCCCGGGTGTAGGTGGGAGTCCTCCCTATCAGATGCAGTCTCCCCACACCTGGAGGGCGGCCTGCAGCTCAGAGCTCCACCTGCTGAAGGGGCCATCTTGAGCCCACTCCCCTCTCTGAGGGATGTGCCCCTCACTCTGCAGGGGGGCTGAGGCAGCCATATTCATGAAGCATGACTGTGCCCCGATGGCCAGACAGCTGCTCAGCCACACTCAGGTTCAAGTTGAGCCTGGTGGTCAGGAGCTGTGGGACAGCCACAACGGATTGGTCACGTGGGGAGAGAGAAGAGGATGCAGAGACCTGGACACAAGCACAGCCCAGGTGGTGAGTGCTTATGAGATCCTGGGGCTCCACACCCCTGCACACCCTCGTTTCCCGGATGGGGAAAATGGAGGCTAGAGACACGTTACCTGCTGGAGGTTACACAGCAAATTACTGGATGAGCCTTTCTCACCCAAAACCCATTCACCCCAGTGCCACTGACCTCTGTCCTGAGGAGATGCAGCAGTACCATCACCTGCCCTCTCTCCTTTGTGCCGCCCTCTCAGTATCTTGGTACCTTCCCTCAGACTACCGTGTATCCCCCTCCAGATGCCATCACAAAACAGGCTACTATGTATCC
>NW_003852496.1:7303296-7345835 GCF_000181295.1 Otolemur garnettii | reverse complement strand
GCCATCACAAAACAGGCTACTATGTATCCCCCCCACCCCCCAGATGCCATCACAAAACGCCTTCCGCTGTCTCCTGGGACTACCTCTCTGTGAACCTTCCTATCCCAGTTCCTAGAGATCTGAGTCCTGTTTTCACACAGCCTGTACTGCCTGCCACTGACACAGCTTTGCTGTGGCTCCAGGAAGCACCTTCTCAGGCGCTTCCCTCACTCTGGGCTGCGGGACGACACACGACACAACACAAAAAAACGCCCACAGGTGGATGGGTACTGCAGACCTGCTGGAGAGCAGGGACAGCTTTGTGTCCTCAGCACAGGACTGAGCAGCAGCTGGGGCTGTGGCTGTGGTGCAGTCTAGGCCGCCCCACACTCACCCAGGAAAGGGCCAGATGAAGGGCAGGCACAGGGAGGCAGGCAGGCTGAGGATCTCCACACCACCAGCCAAAGAGAGCTCAGGGTGCTTGGGTGGCCCAGGAGGGCTGCCCAGACCTGGCCACCGCCACGGGCTTTATTCTCACTCCTGGCCAGGAATCCCATAAGATCCCAGGTGGGAACTCAAGGATCTCACTAGGGTTCCACAGCCCCTGGGAACCTGCCTTGGGCAGAGGAGATGCTCTTGCTAGGTGTGGCTTGGGCAGCCAGGCCCCTCACTCTGCCCGGTGGCAGGTTTTACAAAGCAACTGACCATAATCAACCAGAAGATGTTCAAGAGCCTTACAGAGTCAAGCAAATCAATCACCCAAGAAAACACTAAAGGGTCCTTGAAGCTAAGAGGGAGGTGTGGGGGGTGGGGGGCCCACAGAGGACCCACTCTGACCTCATGGGCTTGTGATTCAATTTGCAAGTTGAATTCTGGCCCCGTGCACTACTTGAGGGACTTTCTGCCATCACTGGCAATGGCCAGAGAGCTGAATTCCCTGTGTTCAAGAAATAAGTTCCTTTTATGCCTTAATCAGTCAAAATTTGGGTGTTCTGCTTGCATGTTCCATGCCCTGGCTGATGCCGTCACCTGGGTGCAGAGAGCCAGGTCTCCACGGGTCCAACTGCCCACACACCTCTCCCCCCTGGCCCTGCTGCCTGAGAGTGTGACCCTCTCCTCTCCATCCATGCCCTGATTAGACTGTGAGCCCCTGATGGGCTATGACTATGTCTTACACAGTGCCTGGTACATGTCAGTGGTTGGTAAATGCTGAATAAAGGAATGGCAGTGACACCCTATCCCCAGGTTCTTACCAAAACTAATTAGTGGCTGTCAACATTTGCACTGATAGTTGAACTGTGGTTTAGCTACAGGTCACCCATCTTCTCCTCCAGACTAAAACTGTGAGCACCCTGAGAATAAGACTGTAGTTGCTTCTAGAACACTCCTTTGCACACAGTAAGAGTCTGCACCGTTTGGTTAAATGAATGGATGAAACAAGAGAGTGACATCAGAGTCACCTGTTCCCCAGTCTTACTGGAATTCCCATGCACCAGCACATACTCTCCCCGTTAATGACATAAAAGGTTGTTACAGACCACACCACAGGTAGACACCGGGCAGGGTAGGCTGTGCTGGGGCTCAGCTGGGCTACCCAGAGCCACCATCAGCACTCTGGATGGCTGTCAGACCAGTGCCTTGGAGGAAGCCTGGAGCTGCAGGGACGCAGCAAGGACAGGGCAGGCTCCTGGAGCCAGTGCCCAGAAGCCCAGTCGCCTGGTGCCACACACGTCCTCTCCTCCAGGCACACCTTCCCTGTCTGCTCCCTAAAGGCCTATACTAGGTCACAGGCCCCAGGGATTCAGTGTGAGCCAGAGGCTCAGGCCGTGATTCTAAACCTCAATGCTGATGCCTTCTCTTATTACATTATACATTCCCTCAGGAACCCTAGTTTTAAAAAGATTTATCTTCTTCTATCAAACTACATTGATTAATAACTTAATTTCTGCCAAGCATCAGTTTCTGACCAGCATGCACTCATGACCACAGTGACCACCCACTTCATAGAGTCCCGGCCCAAAGCAAAGCAACCTGACACTGAACTTCATCCGTGTGACCCGAATAACAGGTAAGCACACGATTCCCCTGAGGAGCCTCAGACCGATCCTGATATGGGACCGCAGAGGAAGACTGCTGGAGAAAAACACCTCATCACCAACCCCAGCAAGGTACCCAGAAGACGATATACCATCTTGTCCAAGGCCACAAGTCCTAGGAGGCGAGGCCCAGGCAGGTCTGGGTAGGAATTAATGTGAGAGGTTAGGCTTCCTACTCTGCTACTCCCTCAGCCCAAATGTAGAACTGAGGATGAGGATGGTGCCCTCACTCCTGTCCTCATGGCTTAGTCTCCTGAGTCCTTAGACCTGGACTCCCTCTCAGCCGCCCTCCTGGACATGCATACCTGCTGCCGCTCCCCCGGGGTCAGTGTGGGTGAGAGGCCAGCCGGCCTGCTGGTGTCCAAGCTGTTCTTTGTCAGTGCGAGGGGCTGCTCCATGCTGAGGCTGGGGAGGGACGTGTACAGGTGGCCTCCGTGCAGGCCCATGGTGGGGGCCACGGCACGCTCGATGGGGCTGCGGCTCCGCTCCCGGGGGTCTTTCCGACAGTCTCCATTAGCAGTCTTGTTCCTGAAAAAGAGCAGCATTCACATGAGGATATCTGGCATTTCCTGAAGGGCAAGGGGACACTACGAGCCAGTCACTTCACATCGTTTACCTCATTTCATTTTTTACCTCAAAGCTCAAGTCACATAGCCGACCAGTAAGCTGAGGAGCCAGGCTGCCAACCCAGGTCAGTCTGACCCCAAAGCTCCTAGGTGAGGCACCTCCCAGCAGAGTCTGAAGGACCCTCCAAACAAAGAGAGCACCGGCTCAGTAGCGTCACCTGCGCACCTCCGTCATGACGCCACTTGCAGAGCTGACGTGTGTGCTCAAGGCCAGCTTGGTTTGACAGGAACCTGCCATTTAAACAGAATGACGATGATGACGAACTAAAGTAACTGAAGGCTGCTACCTGCTGAGTCCTGTTCTGAAACTCTACAGGCATTTCTTCATCCCATCCCCCGGCAGCAGGAGACGCCATAGCCACCCTCCTCTCCAGACAAGGAACCCAAGACTCAGAGCAGTTAGTCGCCAGTAAGCAGTGGCGTTTGCTCTGGGACACCGTGTGGGGGCACTCAGGCCAGTGTTCACCTCTCCCCTCCCCAGCACACAAGCAAGAGCATTGTGCTTAACAGAGTCCACCATTAGCCTTGCCTGTGAGTTCCGTGCTCGGCAGACACTGTGTGGGTACAGGTGACGATGGGAAACGCTGTCCCCAGGATACGATCTAGTCTGAAGGCAGCACTGCATATGGCATCAATTAGAAAACGGCCCAACACAGGCTGGGTTTAGGAGTTCACTGGCGCCTATGGTCCCAACTACTAGGGAAGCTGAGGCAAAAGGATCTCTGGAGCCCAGGAGCTTGGGGCTGCAGTGAGCTAAGATGACACCATTGCCTTCCAGCCTGAGCGATAGAAATCCCGTCTCTATTTTGGAACAAGAAAAAAGGTTCTACCAGTAAGGCACAGCCTACAAAAACCCATAAATGCAGTCCCAGGCTCACTCCTGGTCCATCCATCCTCCCCTGTTGATTCCAGGGGGGGTCTCACCCCTTAAACCCACCATGCCCTCTGCTGACAGAGCAATCTTTTTTCATAGCTAATGAGCAAGTCTTCTAGAGAAAAACGTGGCAGATAATGATTTCAGTGACTTTAAGAAATACAAATTATTCAGCAGTTACCCTCTGACCTGGAGGCTGGATGACTGTCTTACTAGAGAAGCCCGGGCTTGTACACCCAGTGACCCTGACAGTGAAGCAGCCACAACCCACCTCCTCATCTGGCTGAGGACGACAAAATACAGCTTAGTACTTTATGACACACGAGTGCACGTGTGTGATGGGCATAGATTTTTAAGATTGTAGATTAACGGCTCGGCGCATGTGGCTCAAGCGGCTAAGGCGCCAGCCACATACACCTAAGGTGGCGGGTTCGAATCCCCAGCCCGGGCCCGCCAAACAACAATGATGGCTGAAACCAAAAAATGGCCAGGCGTTGTGGCAGGCGCCTGTAGTCCCAGCTACTTGGGAGGCTGAGGCAGGAGACTCGCTTGAGCCCAGGAGTTGGAGGTTGCTGTGAGCATGATGCCATGGCACTCTACCCAGGGGGATAGCTTGAGGCTCTGTCTCAAAAAAAAAAAAAAAAAGATTGTAGATTAACTTAAACTATAAGAAATGATACAGAGTGATTCTGTGACCCTTTACACCACTTCCCCTCAATGGTGACATTGTACAGTATCACACCCAGGATACTGGCACCAAGACAACCCAGTGAACTTATTCAGATTTCCTGTTTTACTTGTATTCAGATCAGAGCAACTTCTGCATAGAGCCAAGTTGACCACACCAAGTTAGCATTCTTGGCAGCTCAGCACCATCCTATATGGCCTCTGGCCCTGGTCCCCTTTCCATCCTCAGCTCCGGCTCCATGCCCCCAAATGTTACACTCTGTAGGCATAACCATCTCCTTGCTGTTCCTCAAACTAGATACAGCCACAGAGAGCTATGATATGTGTCCCCTCAAGTTCCCCCAGTCCTGCACTGACCACCACAGGGCAATATTCCGAATCTCCATGTGCCCTGTGCACACCTTTAATCAGGGGTCCTCAAACTTTTAAACAGGGGGCCTGTACACTGTCCCTCAGACAGCTGGAAGGCCAGACTGTGGGCCCCAGGATGAGTTAGTTGCTAAGCAGGACAGGCAGCGGTGGCAAAAACACCCGGCGGGCCAGATAAATGTCCTAGGCAGGCTGCATGTGGTCCGCAGGCCGTAGTTTGAGGACCTTTGATAGTCTGCCTTTGATATCAGAACCATGCTTACACCACTGTCCGTGATCTCTCCATCTGTCTGTTCCTCCCTTCCCCACACCGGGACCTTCTGAGAGTGCAGTCACATTTGTCTCGGGTGCTGCTGCATGCACAGCAGGCACACAGGGAGACGGCACGGGGATGACCATTAAGGAGAGGCAGGCACTCTGGGGTTGGGTCTGTGGACATGCAGAATGGCGGAGAACCGGGAGAATGCTCCCAGCCTTCAGGTGGGTCACGTGGCCCAGTCAGTTCACCAGAGGGAAGGGCACCCGATGGGCGTCAGAGGCACCCATGGCACTCCCTGGCACCGGCACCCTGCCACAGCAACTTTGAAGCAAGCTACTCACAGCCAGAGGGCTTCCGAGCCAAGGCATCCTCATGTACCATGTGGTGACAGTGAGACCCACCTCGGAGGGCTTTAGATGGTGACTGAACAGCACACAAAACCTGCACGGTGCAGGTGACCAGTGAACGCGGCAGAGCCCACACCAGCCCTTACTCCGGTTGCTGATACAGAGTAATTAGCCACCTGGGAGGCAGCACTTGGGTTTCTTCCTGTTTATTCTCTCACTATTCAGAATAAACATTCAGCCCAATAAGTCTATCATAGAAGAGTATGTTCTGGCCGGGCTAGAAAGTGTGCCCCACACATGCTGCACACACCCTTGCCATTTTCAAAACAGTCCAATAGCCATCCATAATGTCATCTTTCTGAGATGATTCGGAAGACATTACAGGTTTCTACCATAAAGGCCAGGGGGGGAGGAGTGGGGGGGGGGGCGCGGGGAACCAATGTCACAGGAGCGTGGACAGAAGGAGGCGCCACTGAGCACTCTGGCAGGCACGCTGCAGACGCCCTGGCCTTCCCTGAATGGGCACCAACTTGCAGATACACACTGTCAGAGTGTCATCCCCCACGCCACCCTCAGTCAGGTTGTCTTCCGTATTTGGATAAATATAAAATTGAAAGCTTAACAAGGTAAGTGAATTGCCTCCCTGACACAACCTCCCCCTCCAAAAGGATGTTTCTGCAGGCCACCTCCTGAATGCTACACGCTCAGGAAACGGATTCCTGAGGTTCTCAGTCAGAATTTGCCTCTGCTGAACTTAAACTTCAGTTTATTTGAGCTATGCTGAGTGAGCCCCTGTTCTATAAAGGTCACAGAAAGTAAAACCCAGCCCCACCTTCTCATGGGCTTATGATCCAGTGGGGACAGAAAGGCCTGGGAGGGGCTACAGCTCACAGTGACAATGGGCACAAGGTGGGGCAGCACGTGCCATAGGAACCCACAGAAAACTGGAGAAAGTTTAAGGATGAAAACTCCCCCTATCATGGCACAAGGGAGCAGGCAGCTTCAGACAGCTTCTACTCCAACCAAAGTCAAGGTTACCAGTACATACAGTGTCACCAACCCCTCACACTCTGCATAGTCACACACGACCTCAGCTGCCTGAGAAGATGTGACCCTGACCATGAAGCTGTGTCACTGGGGATGGGGCTGCCCAACAGGGTAGTGAAATGCCCAAGGCCCCCCAACTGACACTGCAGAGGGTTAGATGGGACAGCTGCACACCTAAACCTGCCACCTGTGCCCCTAGGGACCCACTGTGTAGGAGAGCAGGGAACAGGGGACTTTGGAGATGCAGACCAGAAACACAGTCCAGCAAACACGTAAGACGGTGGGGCTCTACGGATCAAAGACACTGAAAAACACGGAAAGAAAACGTCTGAGGAACTTACAGGTTAATTTTAGTAAAATTATACATTACTCACATTTCCAGCTCATTTTCCTGGTTCCCAGAGCTTAAAGACAGACATTGTTTTCCACATCCCGTCGCACGGCAGTGAATCACCTCCCAGGCCCCACTGCTTCCCAGACGTCACAGGCTTGGGGGCAGCAAGAGCCACGTGCTCGGCCAAGACCGCCACTTGGTGGAGGCCAACTGCAGCCCTGCCCAGAAGGGCTCAGTGGCTCCATGTCAGGACCAGCCAGTGCCATGGATGCTGCGTGTCCCCCAGGCCCAGTCCCCAAGCTCACGCCATCCTCGGGAGGGTGTGTCCACTGCCAGCCACTGAGGAGAGAAAGCTGGGAAGGGGCCTTGACACCACCCGCTACTATACCTCTCTGAGCTGAGAAACCAAGGATGGCTGCGGTGTTTGTGGAAAAGTAAACTAGATTCCAAGTAGTGAAACTGTGAAAGAACCTATCACAGGAAGAAAAGTACACTGTTTTCCTCCCTATGTGCCCTGAAACCAACAGGGGCTCAGAGCTGGGAACAAACCCCTCAGCGTGGATCGCTGGACATTCTCAGAGCTGTAGGAACTGTGCTATTGACGCTACTAACTCAACTCACCGCAGCAAACTTCCTCTGGCCAGGAAGAGCACATGGGTGTGAGACATTTTGAGGTTATATTCTGGGGTCCCTTGTGCTACCCTGCTCAGCTACGGGCTCTGGGTGCAGTTAAAGAGGCCAGGCCCAGGCTGGGGCTCCATAGCATACAGCCCACATCCGGAAGTCATGTGGTCCTCCCAATGCCAGGCCTGTCCCAGCAGGAATGGACCAGAGACCCATAGTAGGGGGAGCAGGGGATGTGTGGGGGTGCTGAGGCTAGAGAGCCCGCCTTCCAGGAGCCTGTATGTTATGTATACTTACTACAATTTAAGAAATAATTTTCAAAAGTATTTTAAAATGTGATGGCTCATGCCCATAATCCTAGAACTCTGGGAGGCCAAGGTGGGTGGATTGCTTGAGCGCAGGAGTTTGAGACCAGCCTGAGCAAGAACCCATCTCTATTAAAAATAGAAGAACTAGCTGAGTGTAGAGGCGGGTGCCTGGAGGCTGAGGCAAGGTCAGGACTGCTTGAGCCCAGGAATTTGAGGCTGCTATAAGCAATGAAGCCAAGGTACTCTACCCAGGGTGACAAAGTGAGACTCTGTCTCAAAAAAAAAAAAGAGCTCCCTCACAGCCTCATAGCCATTGCTCGCTGACTCTGGAGGTCTCTGACATGGACAGGGCAGGTGACCCGGCCCCAGTTTTAGAGAAAATCCCGCAGAGGTGGAAATGAAGGCCTTGCCTAGATGGGACACCACCCAGAGGAACCAGCCCCATGCGCCTCAGCGCTGGGCCCAGCCAGAGATGCCCCCTCACCTCCCAGTTCTGTCCCAAGCTTCCAGGAGGTTCCCCCTTTTCTATCCCAACTCTAGGGATGCATGACATGAGCGGCGCAGATAAGCCGGCCACCCAGGCCTGTCCCCCACGGGCCTGTCCTGCTTCGCTTTCTCAGCCAGCAAGCTTTCCACACAGGGGACTCAGGGCTCCTGGCTGAACCATCCACTCTCGGGAGGGCCTACACTGCATCCTCCTGTCAGATCCTCCTTGGTCCTTGGCATGGGCCCGAATGCACAACAGATGTTTTAATAACTGTCCACTGAATAAATGAATCAGTAAAGTATATATAAGGTCTGAGTCCAGTTAACAGCACATGTGGCAAATGAAAAGGGAATTGATGACGTTTCAGAGAAAATACTAGTGGAAAAGACTTTACAGAACATTTGAATGTTGGGCATCAATAGTAGGGAACGTTTCTTATCTCCACCTACCTTGTCCGTCTTTTGGGGTCCTCTTCCTGCTCTACACGTCCCAGAGCTCTTCTGCCCAGGAACAAGCTCACCCTCTGCACCCCCCTTCTTCTCATGAGTAGAATTCCCTGCCTCCCACAGAAAGCCAGAAGGTGCTTGGGTGTGTCCCCCGACATCCTGGCCAAGCCTCGTCATTCCTCTGTACCAGTTCTAGATGGGAAGTGGGGGGTGGTGGCTGCAAAGGAAAGCCTGGGTACAGATGATGTCTGCGGAGGTGGCAGGAGGTGAGGGAGACACCCTCCTGGATATGGAATGGCTCCAGGCCTTTTCTGTCCCCCAGCAGCAATAAAAGAGGCAGAACAGGAGGACGCAGCACGGGCCTTGCTCTGGGCCACTCCTCTCTCGCTCCCAGGTCAGTCCTGTCCTGTATCTGGTGCTGCTTTAACACTGTGTCACACCACATGTCCTGTACAGCCAACTCCCTGTCGTGGGTTTGGGCTCTACCCATGTTCTGACACAGAGACCTGGCTTATCTGTGTCGTTTGCCCACACTCTGGTGTCCTGTGTGAATACACCACAGCTCATGTACCCACCGAGCAAGGGGTTCTGCCCTTCTCTAGGGTAGCTATTTGCAGGTGACATGGCCGTGCTGTAGAGCACGCTGCATTTTGACTTCAGTAGATGTGGCCAAAAACCTTACAAAGCGCTTGTCCCCTTGCTCTCCTCTGCCAGCTGTGGCCGGCCGGCCACCACTGCCGATGTGCTCCTGGGTGACAGCAGCCTGTGGATTTCTGTCATTCTCATGGCTGGGGACTGCTCCTACTTGTTTTCATTGCTCTTTTCTCAATTTCCAATGATGTTGGGTACCTCTTCATCTATTTACTTTCTCCTGTGAACTGTAATGGGCTGAATTGTGTCCCCCAATTGATGATTCCCTGACCCTAGTATCTGTAGAGGTGAGCTTACTTGGAAACAGGCCTTTCAGAAGACCCAGAAAGATGAGGTCATCAGAGTGGGCCCTCATCCCATACGGTGGGTGTCCTATTGTCAAAAATGGGAAGTGTGATAAAGTTGACAGACACAGAGGGGGCATGACATGAGAGGCACAGGGAGAAGGCGTGTACAACCAAGGAATGCCTGAGTCAGCAGAAGCCAAGACAGAGGCCTGCAAGAGACCCTCCCCTCACAGCCCTCAGAAGAAACCAGCCCTGATCTCAGACTTGTAGCCTGGGGAGCTGCAGACCACTTTAGCTGTGCCCGGATCACAAAGCCCTGGCAGGCAGACAGTTTCCACGGCCTCCTCCCTTTGTTCCATGTTGTTATCTCCATCTTTAGATATTCCCCACACTCATGTTTCTTTTGCTTTCTGATTAATGAAGAAAAACATTTTAAGCTTCCTCTGGACATTTTAAGAGTGCTCCTGGAGATCCATTGGACCCCAATATCTGTCACGCACACCTATTATTTTAAGGCTATGTCATCAGCACTGAGAATGACAACTCTAGGACAGGGCAGGGTAGGGCCAGGCAGGCCAGTGAGAAGCTGGAGGGCTCCCTGTCCCCTGACCACCCACAGGTGGGTTCAGGAAGCCAGGAAAAGACAGCCCCCTCTCCCACCCCTTCATACAAGAGAGGAGACATCTGTCAGCCAAATTATTACCCCAAACCTTTGGCCTCAGCAGCAGTTTGGACAGATGAAAGGATGAAGGAAGCACAGATCTCATTGTTCCGCACTCATGGGTCCAGTGACGATGAAGATCACAGGCAGCTGTGAGTACCGTCCAGCCCTCCGCGGTGCCCATCACTTTCCTGTGTTACACCGGGGGAAGTGGGCAGGGAGGTGGCATGCCAGGGACTCGATTGGGCTGGCCCTTCCTCCTCTGCCAGAACTGGGTGAGAGTTTTAAAGTTAGCTCCTGCCTCTGGTGTGGGAAGGACAGGCTGCATCCCCAGCAGAGTGAGAGGAAGCCCTCGTTTCTGCTGCCTTCTTGTTGACTTGGACTTTGGCCCTGTAATGGAGTCAAGGGCTTCCAATCAAAGCACTCTCCAGAGTGAGAGTCCTTCAATCAGCATAATCGGCAGCTCCCCCTTCCTCTTCTCTTGGGGAAGGAAGGTGCTCTGTGGGCAAAGTGGGTCTCTACCCGCTTTGAGCACCATCTTGAGGGACCAAGACACTCAGAAACCCAGCTGATCTGAAGCCACAGTTCACAAGGACCCAACAGTGGCCACTTACGAAAAGCTTCCAGGTAACGGACACGTACACCTTCAGAGGGAAAGCCGGTTTAAAGATGATTTTAGTTCTAAACCTGTCTGAAACACCCTGCACTTGCTTTCTTCTCTCAGCGACCAGGGTCTTCATTGTGAACATCCAATAACGATGTTCACAGACAACATGTGGTGGCAGTGGGAGCCTTTCAGGACAGGCCTGTCTGCTCCATGCTGAGCAGTCCCAGAAGGCCTGGCCTCTGTGTTCCTGGGCCATTTCCTCCCTTTGTTTATCAGGGGGCCATTCCCTGAAGCCAGAAACCCAATACTAGGCAGGCCTCACCTTTCCCTTCTCCCAGGTGGGCCACAGAGCCAGGTGGGCTAGAATGATGAGTCAAATCAGAAGCAAGAGCTAGAGAGGGGTAAAGAAAAGGGACATGACCACCAAGACTGACCAGTGCCAGCTTTCCTGAGGTCAACCCAGGCGCCCAGGGCACATTGCTGCTTTGCTCCACCCCCGCCCTCAGGCTGAGTCTGAGACACACTGGGGGCACCCTCCTTGGGCTAGAAAAGTAGAGCGTAGGACCCACTGCTTTAGATGCCACCTTGGGAAGGCAGAGGAGGGAGGGGGAAGCATGCACCAGCCCCAGCCTGGAAGAGAAGACACATCCCCTCCGGAGACACACAGGAAAAGTGACTCTGCGCACCGTGGGCTGCTCAGAAGTTTCCGTGAGTCAGTGTCTAGAATAGTGCCCAGCATACAACTATTCTGTGAACCAACCAACCAGAAAGCAAACCGAGTTTGGGGAGAAACCAGCACCACCAGGTTTGACTAAGACAGAGGAACTCACGAAGCTTGGTGAACTGGGGCTGTGACTGGCCCCGGGTTCCTGGAGAAATGACAACCCCAGAGATCACAAACCTGCCCCCATGCCCAGCCTGAGAGCACATCCCATTGTCACCCCTCTCCATCCTCCCACTGGGGCTGTGCCCTCTTCTGAAGGCTCGCTCTTAGTTTTTATTCCACATTATACAGAAAATCGCTGCTATTATAAAATTGTTTAGTGAAAAGCCTGGAGGCTTTGTCCTACTCAGAGAGAGCTTCATGATTAACCAGGCAGATGCAAATCCCTGCACCAGCAAAGATCCCACCAACACTGCAGGCGGCTGCTCACCACCTCCTTAGACTACCAAAAGGTGCAATATAACCTTCTCTCTGACAATGAACAGAAGCTACTTCTAATACCTTTTCCTTTAGTTCTATGTCTCCCCTTCGGAAAAACTTCATGAATTGTTTCCTCTTCCCATTATTAGAAAGCTGTTTCTGAGTCAGCCTTGCCATGCACAGAACTCTCACCTCACCAGAACACCTTCAAATCCCACCACTACAAGACCCCTTCTCCATCCTGTCACCCACGCTGCACACTCTGCGCCGAACACCCATCTTTAAGGGGGCGGCTAGGACGAGACCTAATACTCCAGATGTCACTAAGGAAAAATGTCATTCCCTTCAATTTATGGCAACATAGTTCTGAAATAAAAACCAGGGTATGTGGCCTAATAAGTAAAAACTAAGGCTGACAGAACATTATGGAATTTCCCGTAGACATTAGGATTAGACTTTTAACAAAATAACCCAAGGTGTCAGTAGTTACCTCTGCACTCAGGACACACAGAGGGCAGGTGGTTGCCTAAAATCCTCCCAGCTTTTTTTCCTCACAGTTCAGCTTTGTGACCCCACAGGGAAAAAAGAGCAGATACAAAAGCGTTCCTGCAGATACATGCGCCCTGCACACACGCCTGTCAATCACAGCTCCTTTCTGAGCCACTGGGTTCATGGCAGTCCCGTCCTCCCTACACCAGTCACATCCCCATCTGAACGCCAGCAGCCTTCCCACGTGTCCAGCCCTGCGGTTGGTAGTAGCCAGACCCGAATGATTTCCTGGACTTCTTCATACTAGAGGATAACCTCTGATTCGATGGATTTCTTCAGTATGAAACAAAATGTAGGAAGCTGACTTTCTTCTAAAGTTACCCACCTACCCTGACTGCTCTCAGAAAAGGCAAACAAATGAACAAACAAAAAATGCTATGGCTTTTTGTACAACTATGCCGAGAAGTTTGACATTTTTTTTTTTTTGAGACAGAGCCTCAAGCTGCCCCCCTGAGTAGAGTGCCGTGGCATTACAGCTCACAGCAACCTCCAACTCCTGGGCTCAAGCAAGTCTCCTGCCTCCGCCTCCCAAGTAGCTGGGACCACAGGCGCCTGCCACAACGCCCGGCTATTTTTTGGTTGCAGCCGTCATTGTTGTTTGGCGGGTCCGGGCTGGGGATTCGAACCCGCTACCTTAGGTGTATGTGGCTGGCGCCTTAGCCGGTTGAGCTATAGGCACCAAGCTGAGAAGTTTGACATTTTAAGCCCTGAGTATATGAAATGATCAAACATTCATCTAATAAAGGATCTTGAGACACCTACACGTACTAAATAGCCTTTAAAATAGCGGTAATAAAGGACCTTCCATCTGAGAGCAAATTATGTGGTGGATCCATTCTCAGCATTAATCTCCTCTTAGTGCCCAGGCAGCCAGGGCTGAACTCTATCTTTACAAAAAGTAGGGGGGAAAGCTGGCTATGTTTTTTTTTTCTTTATAGAAATAAGTATTCCTTAAAGGAATGATTATTTTGAGGACCCCCAGGTGCTTAGAAAGGTTACTATATTGACAATTGATAGGCTAATTACAAATCAATCTCCTTTGTTTAAAGCAAAGTTCCCAAGGGACCTGATCAAAAAATAGTACTGACAGCCTATTTCATTTTCTCCAACTTATAAAACTGCATTTTCTTTTAAAATATTCTCATTTTCAAATTCTGCATAGAATTCAGAACTAACTTTCCCGAAGGCATCTACATGGCTTTACTGTATTATCCCTGACATCTAAGAACAACCCCCTGGCTAATAAATCACATTTAATCCAAAACCTGGAAGCCTGAAGAGTGGAAGAAAGGCACCCAGGGCGATGTGATCATCCCCTTCAACAGTGAAAGGGCAGCATTTCCCTAAACTTGTGACTTAATGGTTCTAAAAATACCTTTGGAGGACCCAAGGGAGGATCATTCCCCAGTACCCGAGTCACACCTCTCCTTTCCGCAAAGGCTTCCAA
Organism: Otolemur garnettii; assembly: GCF_000181295.1. Lineage (NCBI taxonomy): Eukaryota > Metazoa > Chordata > Mammalia > Primates > Galagidae > Otolemur > Otolemur garnettii. Next base: position 7,332,006 of record NW_003852496.1, on the reverse strand, counting down.
AACCAAATGGCAAGGGTTAATCCTAACTACTCTTTAAATTAAAATTACCACCCCCTACGGTCACCACACTAGAACTCCTGATCCCTGGGAACCCGGTATCCTGTTCTCGGAGAGCCGGAGGTCTGCCCTCCAAACTGCCTGTGTCTGCTTCACCACCAGGCTCATCCTAGGAGAGCGTGGAATATAAAGAACGGACACAGGATAGATTCGGTAATGTCTGCGCAACTGAACTGAAGTTAATCATTCATCCAGCTTTTTAAATTTATTTTTGGACTGTGGTAAAGTGCTTATGCAAAACAAAGTTCCATATTCAAGAGTTTTAAGTGTTCAGCTCAGTGGCATTGAGCACATTCAGGTGTGGCGCCATCATTGCCACCGTTCAACTCCAGAACTCATCTATCACCCCACAATGGAACTCTGCAGCCATTACACATCAACTGCCCATCCCCCTCCCAGCACCCACCATCCCGCTGTCTCCACACTCCTGACCGCTCTAGGGACCCCAGATAAGTGGAAGCACAGTGTCTGTCCCTCGTGACCTATTCACTCAGCGTAACGTCCTCTAGGTTCATCATGTTGTAGCCCGTGTCAGAATGTCCTTCCCTTTTGGGGCTAACTTATATTCTATTGTTTGTGTGTAGACCACATCTTGTAAATTCACTCTGCTGGCGACGGGCACTTGGGTTGCTTCCAACTTTTAGCAACTGTGACAGTGTGGCAGTGAACACAGGTGTGCAAATATCTGTTTGAGTCTCTGTTTTCAGTTATTTTGTGTATATAGTACCTATAGGGAGAGAGAAATGCTGCATTATATGGTAATTCCGTGTAATGTTCAGGTCTCAGGAGTTTTGACAAGCCATTGGGTAACAAAGGAGGTTGGAACTACGGGATACATCTTTCATTCCTTCCATGTCCGGCCCTTCCTACTTAAAAAAACCCAAAGGATGAGTCTGGTCCATAACGTCAGAAATTTGCAAGGCTTTGTAAAAACAGCCCACGTGGTTCATGAGAGAAATGCTCATGAATAATAAACATTTGACATAAAAATTAAATAGACAATGAACATCCACCCAACTCACTGACTTCAGTAAATTCAGCGACTTGAGGGACTAGCTAGCTGCAGTCGGGGACGCTATAATCCAGTGAGCATTCTGGAGACTTACAAGCTACATATTTGTGGTTCTCATTTCTCACTATGAGCCTTTAAAAATCATTTCAAGTCGTGCATGGATGGCTAATGTTAATAACACTAATAACTACCATTCATGTAAGGGTTCTGCACATACAGGATTGCTAACAAACCCTGTTCAGTCTGCAACTCCTCCATGACGGTTGGACATGCGTTTCTCCAACGATGAAACTGAAACCCGGTGGTCCCTATCTGTGCAGGCAGGTGAGTGCACCTGGCTGCTGGGCTACCAGGGGGCCCAACCCTCCACTCTCCATTGTAAGCTCAGCTTCATCCAGAAAGAACAAGGAGGGGAGGGGAGGGAGGGAGGAGAGGCTGTTCTGGAGTTCTAAGTTCCTGAGAGACAAAACAAAAGCATTCATTTTCTATTTAATGTGAAAGATCTCTCATTCTCTAATTGATCCTACACTCCAAGGCAACTTACAGGGGAAGGACTCAAGGAAAATTTCCATGGAGGGAAGTGGTCAAATAGCTGAGGTCAGAACCTCCAGACTTCAATTGTGGCCAAGTGCTTTTATTTCCCTTGTAATTTTCTTTAAGAATAAATGTTAAACCTGAAACATAACTAACCCCTTCTGGAGGCGATCCTGGCAGCTGCACTGAGGGGGAAGAAAAAAAGCACCCTGTACTCCCCAAATCGCAGCCACTCAGACTGTGCACCATTGTCTGAGGTGGTCACATGACAACGGGGGGGGGGCATGTTAACCATCACCTGAAACTTGGTTACTTCCAGGCCATTAAGGAAACAATCCCCAGTGTGCATTAACCCTTCCAGCTGCCATGTCACCAGCGCTGCAGCCACTCCTGGCAGCCCTCTCGTCCCTTCCAGGCCCCTCTTAGGAGAAACTGTTCGTGGCAGAGATCTGATTGGGACAAGGTGCCACTGGGTGAGGAGAGAGGGTTGAGAAGGAAAATCTGCTGTCCCTTCTGAGAGAAATCAACTCTTACCTCTCCCAGCACTTGCTGCCTCTTAGTTTAAATTAATTACAGCTGAAAATACAGGGTTTGCCATCTGGTTTGAAAAAGCAAGGATAAGGGAATAAAATGAAAGGGTTCTTGGTACTAACCTCACTTTAATCATTGCCAAAGAGCATGAAGACAGCCCAGCGTCCTCCCACAAGAAAGCCCGGGGCCTCACGAACTTGGCAGCCAGTCCCAGCACAAACGGGACGGGCCGCGCCTGTCAGAATAAGAGTCCCCGAAAGGAGGGTTGGCGGCGTGGTCAGGGGCCCGCCGCTGCCCTGCGCCCCAGGGAGAGTTTCCTGCGGGCCTGGGGATAGGTTAGGAACTCCCAGGAGGGTTCAGTTACAGAGGGGGGTCTTGGGAGCACGTTACATGCCTCATTGCAGTTCCATCTGGTGAGAAAATAGATCTGCTGTCGGAATGATCACGTGTTACTTCCTCTTTCTTTGTTTCCCCATCTTCCATCACTCCAGGCTTTTATAAAACTCCCAAGTAAAGCTAAACCAAACTCGGAGAGGAAGATTAACAAAGCCGGAGAGGCAGGCAGGACCGCGCAGCTGGGCCCTCAGAGAAGGAATGCTGAAAATCCCAGATTTCCTCCGGGGCTGCAGCCCCAACTCCAGTCCCGCTCCCACCATGGGAAGCAGCCTCCTTCTGCCCTCCCCACCCGCACAATCTCGGAGGAGAGGCCTCGCTGTCAGGACACAGGATGCCCAGAAATGCTGACGGCAGGCCTTGGAGAGCCATCCTGGGTTTGTCTCAACAAACTTTGGTTGGGTGCAAATAATTGCCAAGTCTATGCTTAACCCTATCCCAGCATCAAGTAGCCCAAAGAAGTGGGGAACATCCGTTGGATTTTCAGCCCAATTTCAACTTTCACCTGCCCACTCACGGCCTAGAACCCAGGTGAGTTTTGCAAGTTAAGACCTAGTCGCACCTGAGCCAGGCTGCTTTCAGAAAGTTATACCAACCGAAGCGCTGTGGTTGTTACTGGAATAATCTGATCAACCAGAGATTAGAACAGAGAAGATAAAAGCAGATTATGAAAACAGCATTTCTGTCCAGGGGAAAAACACATCTTCAATCCAAAAAGGATGGGAAAGTTGTCTTCCAAATCCTGCCCTGACAGAGTCATTGTCTATAGCAACAGTGTCCATAACATTCAAAATCTCAGGAGTGTAACTTTCTAGTAAATGGTACATCTGTCAAGCCACAGGAAACATCTGGTAAAATGGTTAAATGAAAACAGAATTTCAACTTTTTTTAATTTTAGAGCTCAAGCGTACTACTGGTACCCAACGAGAGACTACTAACACAAATTCTCTAAAAGCTCAATGAGATAGTAAAAAATGTCCTCGAGGGGAAAAGGGGAAAAATAGAAGACAACTCTGAAGACATCAGACTGCAAGCCCATTCTTTTGTTCCACTCCTGCCTCTCCAGCCCCTCAGCTCTGCCCTGAACACTCCTGAAACCTTCTCAGCCCCAGTTAGGTCCTCCTCTGCCCAGGGCAGCCTCCTCCCCCCACATTCCCATCTCCCCCAGTGTGGGAACACGGGAGGCCTTCAGGGGAGGTTTGGAAAGATGAACTAAATGAAGTAATCTACAAACAGTAAGCTCCTCTCCGTTCTGCAGGGAACATGTATTAAGCATACACACTGCATCCCACCATCAGGACACACCCTGGTCTATGTTACAAGGTTATTATCCTACATAGTTTGGTCCTTTCTACATTTTAGAAGCCTTTTCCATTAAAGAAAAGATTTAATGATTCACCTGCATTTGAATTAAAAAAATCTTTACTTCAAAAACACAGTAAAAAAGAAGTTTCCATTAATTACGTTTACATGGCACGCAAATATCAGTTATTTTCCTAACACATCAGAGAATCCTTAATATGAGTTGTTAACATAACAAAGGAAAAAGGTATAAACAAAAGAAGAAATTTATACTTCACGAAAGAAGAAATATAAATGACCAATTAGCTTATGTAATGATCAAGTTTTCTAATAACCACCATAAAAAAAAATAAGTTAACACCATGACGGTGTTTTCCCTATGAAACTTATAAAAACTAAATGAACAGTAGCAGTCGCCTTTACTATGATGCTGGGACAGACAGATGCATACAGTTGCTGGTGGGATGTAGGCACCAAAACTTCCCGTCCAAGCTGGCAGAATGCACCAGTGAAAGCAGAAATGGACGCCTCTGACCCAGAAATCCCCCTTCCAGGGAAATGGGAAATATGAGACGGGAACAAGGATGGGGACAGTCAAAGAAGTTCTGCAAATGACAGTGAAACACTGTACGCAGCCCAAATGTCTGTGCTGGTTAACAAGGTCTTTGGTTACAAGCAACATAAAACAAGACTAGCTAGCAAAAGAAAAGAGGGGAATTTATTGGGAAAATACTGTGCTATTTCTTGGAAATGAAAGAGAGCTGAACCAATCCTTAAAAAAGGAAAAAAAAAAAAAAAGGGCCCTCTGGGATCTGGGGTGAAGGAGGTAGTAAGTCCCTGTGCCACCCTGGCCCAGCATAAAGGGAAGCATCCCCACCCCCAACCAGCTCCAAATGTCCCCACTCAGTCACGGTTCAGGTCCTACATACATGCCCTCCCCCCATCACAGCTCCATGAAGGAGATATTAACATCGAATCAGACAGCCACACTGCTAAAGATTAGAAGATAGTCCCAACATACATGTGACTGCCACCAGTCTTCACAGTCAAGAGGCTTCAATGGAGCTTCAAATGAATCATTTACAAGAAAGAAACTCTGGGGATCTCCCAGGACAGCAACCTATTAGGGTTTTGTTTTGGGTTTGTAAGTTAGGCAGAAAAAGGAGGAGCAGCATGGCCCACCTCTGCCATGATTAACTGAAGATACTGGATTCTTCTTAAAATAAGTAACACTACTGTCATCATTGGCTAGACACAGAGATGAGCCTTTGGGGCAGGGATGACATTGTATGAGAAGGTAATTTAATTTATCTTAAGCAAGCGTGTTCCATTTATTCCGTGTATCTCGGCCAACTTGGGGTCCAGACCTCCTGCCTCCTTCTCCAAGAGAAATTCTCTCACTTTCCGCATCCCACTTCCCACACTTTCTGACCACACACATATCCTATGGATCCTCCTTTCCTTGTCACATACGGACCATCGTCCCTCCCAGTGGTGATAGACACGCAACCTCCCGAAGGGTCTGGGTCCCCTCTTACCTCAACCGCAAGCCCAACCCGCCCTCTTCCCCATAGAGGGAGGGAAACCACCGATGAACGATTACTAAAGGCACAATGACTAAATGCTCTGTGCGACTCATTACTGAATCTCAAACTTAAAAGCCTTAATACATGTAAAAGAATTAAAGAATTAAGAAGGAAACGCCTACAAAGGCCATTATCAAATGTGGATCGATATCACATTTTAGATCCTCTGAAAGACACATATGAAAGCAGCAGCCAGTGGGGTGCTGTGGACACCTAGTAGAGGGCACGAGCGCTCACGGTACTGTCCCCTCCAAGTTTCTACAGAGCTAGACTATAAAGTATCTGTGTTGGGGTTAGGGAAAGGTAAGAAGGATGGAAGAGCAGGTTGTCACCAAATCTGGATGGACCGTGTAGAATGATCTGACTTGATGTGGGACAGACAGTCCTCCGTATCCACGGGTTCTGAATCCGTGGATTCAACCAACCGCGCATCAAAAATGTAATTAGCCCTTAGTATGGTTGTCTGTGCTGAACAGGTACTGACTTCTCTTCTTGTCAGTATTTCCTTAATAATACAGTAGAACAACTATTGCCATAGCATTTACATCATATTGGGTATCGTAGTAATCCAGAGGTGGTGTAAAGCAGGGGTCCTCAAACTTTTTAAACAGAGGGCCAGTTCACTGTCCCTCAGACCGTTGGAGGGCCGGACTGTGGGCCCCGGGACGAGTCAGCTGCTAAGCAGGATAGGCAGTGGCAAAAACACCTTGCAGGCCGGATAAATGTCCTAGGCAGGCTGCACGTGGCCCGCAGGCCAGAGTTTGAGGACGCCTGGTGTAAAGTGTGTGGGAGGACACGAGGAAGTTCTAAGCAGATACGCCGCCATCAGGGATTTGAGCAGAGGATTTCAGTATCCCCAAGGGTCAGGGAACCAGTCCCCCGTGGACACCCAAGGAAGGCTTTACATGACAATCGCTTTGCTGGGAGCACTCCGATCGCCTTCCACAAGAGCTGACATGGGGATGTGAGGAGGATCCTGTCATGGAGCGAGGCCTGACACTCATAACAAGGTCGGCAATAAACAGTTGGCTTCATATATTAGCCTCAAAATGAGAGTCACAGGAGAGCTTGGATGATCCACATTCTCTCCCCAAACTGTATGAGAGCTGCTTCTCGCACTGGCAACTCAGGGTAGCTTGTCTAAAAGTGAGGAATGGCAGGGATTTAAATACATCACTGTAAAATTTAACCCTGGTTAAGGAGATTTTTGATGAGAGCCCAAGGCAGCCATCTTCTAAGGGATGACCAAGCAGGGGGGGTTGAAGCCAGATCAAAGCCCTTGAAGGTCACCCTGAAGAACTTGGATTTTATTTTATAGTCAAAAGGGAGCCAAAGCCATGATCCACAGATGATCACAGCAATGTCCTTCAAATAGGCACTCAAGAAATCCCTCCTGGTGACTACCAGCCCCTTCCAGCAGTGCCTCCATTATGAATGGACATGGACCGTCTCTGTTTCTGTCACTTGAAATAACTTGCTCAGAAGCTACCAGCCTGATGCAGAATGACATGGTATCTCTCAAAACCAACATGAGGGGTGAAGGATGTCAGTGATGCAAACACAAAGCTACCACACAACACACACACAAGAACCAAACCTATACTAGGGCTCTCTGTTCTAGCACAGATATAAACGTCAAGGCTACCCAGCAGATAAGGGAACTGCAGTGATGATGTACTTGACAGATTCTGAGAATCCATCCCAGTCTTACCAGGCAGTGTCCCTCCACTGTGCTTTCCTAGTGATGCCTCTATCATCCACACATTTACACAGCTCCCAGCAGGTGTCAGGCCCTGTGCTGGGCACAGTGCTACAGCTCAGCAGCACTCAGACCTGGGCCTAGAGGAACCTGAAGCCTCATTAAGGGGACAGAGAGATGGGCACACAATTATACAAGTGTCATAGTTTTATGCCAAGAAGTGTTAACCTTAAAGCAGGAGAAACCACCATTGGCCAAGAGTAGGAGCTTTTTCAGTGTGTGAGTCAGTGCACAGGCCCTCCAGTCGGGATGGAGCACAGGGTGACCCAGAGGCAGAAGCCCGTGGAGATGGGTCTACTCGGTGCCATCCCATAGCTGACTGGGAACCACCAGAGGATTCCAAACAGAGATGAACACTTCGGAAACCTCCTCTGACTCTGAACTACCAGAAAGACAGGGAAGGAGGCCACTTCCATGGAAGTGGGGTCTAAATGATGGCCCAGGCCAGGGTCTACATAGAGAACATGGAGCAGACTGAACAGGCAGGCACTGGGTGGCTTCCAGGGCAAATGGAAAGAGAACTGTACCAGCTGTGAAGATGGGGACAGAAGACAAGAGCTCCTGAAGCCAATCCGAGGGAAGCAGTGCTGAATGTGAAGAGCACATTCAACATCTAGAAGGCAGACAGACCCATGGGTGTGAAGGTTACTTCTAAGCTGGAGATGGCAATGTGGGAATCACTTGCCTACAGTGTAATTCACCTGCGAGTAAGCATGTAGCTTCAGCAGGACCTCTATAGTGAGAAGGGCAGAGCTCTGGAGAACTGCGAAAATGACCAGTCTCTGAAGGACCCCGGGCAGTGGCCACAGAAACAGGAGGGGAACCAAGGGAGGAGAGACGGTGAGGAAAGAAGTCCAGTCAGAGATAGGGATTGCAAGTGTTCTTGGAATCCGACAACCAGTAGGTCCCTCGTGAATACAGGAAGAGGTTTCACTAAGATAGGGAGAAGGGTCAGAGATAGAATTCACCTGCTCTCCAGAAGGTCTGCGGGACGAGTAAACATAGGCTCAAAGGAGCACAGGGTCTCCGGGGGGCCTCGGTGAATTTTCCGGAAAGCCCCAGCATTAAAGATGTCTCCAAACAGTCCCAAATCAAGGGCTCATACAACCACTTCGTTTGAATAGTTAAGCTTTACAGCACCAGAGCTTTGCGAGTCTGAAATTCTATGGAAATAAAATTTTGAAACCAAGATTACATTAATAAAAGGCTTGTTTTGTTGGGCAGTATTTACAAGGTAAGTATGCTCCATGGAATCCTAAGAACAGTTCTTATGAAAAAAGGGGATTAAGGATTCGGTCTTAGCTCAGGCTGCCGTAACAAAATATCATAGACCAAGGGGCTTAAATAACGACGTTTATTTTCTCACTGTCCCAGAGGCTGGAAGTCTGAGATGAGGACGCTGGCATGGTCAGTGTCTGGTAAGGGCTCTCTCCCTGGCTTGCAGATGGCCACCTTCTCACCGTGTCCTTATGTGGTGGGAAGCGAGAGCATGGGTTCTCTGGTGTCTCTTCTCATAAGGCCACCAATCCCTCTGGACCATCAGCTCACTTCCAAAATACTATCACGCTGGAGATTAGGGCTTCAACACATTAATGCAACTAATGAATCCACATAGAAACCAGACCTAAAAACTGGGGACACAACTCAATGCAGGACAGATTCTACAGCTGATTACGTAAGACGCTCAGCTACACAGTGTTTAAATGTGCTAACGTCAGGCAGAGCCGGAAGACTGGGTTTGGTGCTGACCAAACTATGACCAATGAACACTTTTTTCCTTAGAGCTTCTTGAGGGAAGAGCGTTCTGAGACCATCCATGAGCAGTATTGAGGGCCGTTGCTGCGGTTGTCAGGAGGACCTGAGAACATTACTCCTACCCAGCAAGTTAAAAGACTCCATACACATTCCTCACTGGGTTTGACAACACAGACAATTCAGGGAAGCAGCCAGGTTTCAGCTCTCAGATTTGCGTCTAACGAGACCGGACCTGTAAGCCTTATTTGTTTCCTGCACTTGGCCCTGGCCAGGTTTCTATGTGGATTCATAGAGTTGTAAGTCTTAGGTCTCTTCAAAGAAGACAGGCGATATAATAATGGAGAGGAGAGCGAGGATGGCAGAGAACTGCACCTCCCTCCCCAGGCTTGTTTTCCTGTGCCAGGGCTGTGAAGGCTTGGGTCCAGAACTCGGGTCCCTTGTTTGGAACAGTTCCTAACTACTGCCAGACCCAGAACATCACTGCAACATTAAGTTCTCTAATTATGCTTTGGAGACAGTCTGTGAAGAAATTTCGAAATGAAGCAGGGCCAGGGAGAGGGTTGTGTTCTAACCCAAGCACACATAGCAAAGCAGACGGAGACCAAGCACTGCCATTTATTCAATAAAAAAATTCTAGGTTCAGAACACGGGGCCCGTAAACCACCTCACTATGCTCCAGTTGCACATAGCATGGGCAAATAATAGCATCACTAACAAGAAACTAGAGAAAATGAAAGCAGCATCTGTGCCCACACCTAAGCAAGCGTCTTACTGTCCATCTTCGGGATCTTCAGGCAAATCTCCTAAGGTATCAAAGAGCAGCACAGCAGATACTTTCGGGACAGACTGACTTTGTACTGGAAGAAGAGATCCGTCAGGTTCGAGCGATGTGCAAGGCTCCAGCTACTCACAAAACAGCTGCCATTTGTGCCCCCAGAGCAGAAGCGTGTTTATGAAAACACTCTAAAGGTCAGGGTGGGCTGGGAGGGAAACAGCAAAACCCTGGGTTGTTTTGTTTCCTTAAATTTTGAATAAATTTATTGCTATCATTGTAAAAACTGACTTTACACATGCCAATGAATATCTTCCCCATACATCCTGAATGTTCTTTCACTAGGCTTGATTCTTTGGTGGAAGGTCCTCATCTCGCTGTTACCCTCTTCACGGCACAGAGCCCAACCACAGAGGCTGAGGACAACACCCCACACATCCAGGTGAAGGGGGGGAGGGCATCCCTGTGTCTGCTCTTTGACTCTGGGCCCTTTTGGAATGTCTTCAAATGTTGCTATTTGGCCAGGGGGAAAAAAATGCTAGTAGCAAGATGGTGATCTGCCTTCCCAGCTCTCTGCAAAGACTCTTAAGGCAGAAACGAGGCCTGCTGGGAAAAGGCTGATGTCAGCTCTTAAAAGCACAGCTCCCTGCTAGGATAAGGAGGTCTTTGTTTTCAGCTCAACTGTGAAAATGAGAAAATGCCTCTAGCCTGACAAACAAGAAACCCACACAACACAGGTCAGGCCTATGACCTTTATTTAAAGGTACCACATTTCATTAGCAAAATGCTTCCATGGAACGCACAGATGCACGGTTCAGACGTGAAAGTCTCAGCTTCACTGTCATGAGGGGCCGGTCCACAACTCTAACTGAAACATTCTGGGCAGGACAAACCTCACAGGGCATACAGACTGGGGGTGACACTTCTCTACTGGGACACTTCCCTAATTTACTAAAGACCCAGCCTCTCTCTTGTAGCTTATTTTTGAAAGTAAATATACATAATTGATATACACGGTGGGGGAGGTGAGAGTTTAAAAAAGAAAGAAAGAAAGAAAGAAATCCTAAGGGGCAACTAAAATTAACAGTATCAAATACTCTTCTTGTAAGACTGTGTACGAAAAGCACTTCAGAGTAGAGAATTATGCCAGGGAGGTGTGGCAGAAAGCGCACGGTGTGAAGAGTCCGTTCACTAGGCTTCGAGTTATGACATCTGGCGGGGGGTAGGAGGGAAAGGGACTTGTCTTCAGATACTTAAACCAAATTTTAAAATTCTCTAGTTTAAATTTTGTGGGCTAAGGTTATTACTGCCTTGGGCCAACTAACTTAAAACTGGGTCACGGATTTTAAACAAGAATTAAAATAATTTTAAAAGCAATTTCCTGAGCATAAAGAAAACCCTTGTTTGTTCTTACAGGGTTTCCACCTAGGCAAAGACCCCATTTCAGGCCTCTTGGAGGAAGCTAAGAGTCTACGTGTTCTTAATCACCACCAGGGTCGTCACCCCTTTACGCTCTTCCATGTATGCCAAAATGAACAGTCTTGTCTCCAAAATGCCATCAGCTGGGTTTTGGGAGCACTCAAATTGCAGGCTATCCAAAACTATATGGCATTAGGGGCCAACATCAAGTGATTCACATAGTTGGCTGTGTGCTATTAATACATTAATTACTTTTGTAATCATTACAGAAGTTTTGACAAACATAAAAATCAAGACACTTATAAAATCTGCACAGACAGAAATGAAGCCCTCCCAGCAACGCCAAGAAGCCGAGGAAGAGGAAACTTGCACAGGTTCATCAGAAAGAGTGCTGTGGGCTCGGCGCCGGCAGCTGAAGTAGCTAAGGCACCAGCCACACACACCAGAGCTGGCAGGTTCGAATCCAGGCCGGGCCACCAAACAACAATGACAACTACCACCAAAAAATAGCCGGGCATTGTGGCGGGCGCCTGCAGTCCCAGCTACTTGGGAGGCTAAGGCAAGAGAAGCTGTAGGTTGACGTGAGCTGTGGTGCCAAGGCACTCTACCCTGGGTGACAGCTTAGGCTCTGTCTCAAAAAACAAACAAAGAAAAAAAAAAAAGAAGAAAGAGCAGTGTCCACTGTGTTTCTTAGAAGTGAAATAATGGACCATAACATTGTTGTCTCAAAATTTTCGTGGTGACTCATGTATGAATATAACATGGAGGCTCGACGCCCACAGCATAGTGGCTATGGCACTCTACTGAGGGCAACATAGTAAAAACCTGTCTCCATTAAAAAAAATAAAAATAAATTATATATATATGAATGACATGGAGGGTAAGAATGCTTGCTCACAGATCAAATAGCCTGGGTTTGGGATCCCAGCACCACGACCCACCTGCCAGTTGTGTAACCTTGAACAAGTTACAGACCCTCCCTCAGTGCTGCTATCTGTAAACAAGGGCTAAGAACAGTACCCACATCACAGGGCCAGGATGCAGGGACCCCACCTGTGCCGCACAGGGCAGTAAGCTCTGGTGCTCGCTGGACGCTGAGGATCAAGACCCATCACTGCTCTTCCTGATGAAAAGTTCACCGCCCTCTAAAGCTCGTGTAGACACGAACATGACAATCCCATGCTCTGTCCCTAAGTATGTATCACTGTTTACCCAACAAGTCCCAGTGGCTAGTAAGGTCCAGGCACTAAAATGACCTCAACATTTCAATTTCCTCTGGACTCAGTTTTAATGTGCAGTACAAAAGTGCTTCCTTCACGTTCATGGAGCCAGGGGACACACGTCCATATTCGCACAAGCTATGGGTATGAAAGAGAGAAAAGAAACAGAAAGCCACCAAATAGGGTGTAGTGACGTTCCCAGAGATTCTGGGTATAGATTCTGTGTGAACCTACAGATACCTGACAACCTACTGATACTTGAGAACCTATTCTGTGTAAAGCTATAGATACTTGAGAACATCTGAGGTCCCATTTATATCACCATTTCTATTGTAAAAAAGTAAACAAAGTCTAGGAAGACCCCAAATATCCTATTTTGCTTGTTTTTTAATATATATGTGTACTTTTTAAAACTATTATACGCCCAGAACTTGATTTTGAAGGCTTCCTCCAACCTTCTATCAAACTGAATAAATTACTGGTTTTGAGTTTGTCTATTTTTTCCTCTTTTTTTATTCACCCTTCTTAAAGGGCAGTGATTTTTTTTCCTCTTTGGAAGAAGGAATATTTTTATTTAAAATTTTTTAGTTTTTTTTTTTTTTTTTGAGACAACATCCCATTTTATCTCCCTGGGTAGAGTGCCATGACATCCTAGCTCACAGCAACCTCAAACTCTTGGGCACGAGTGATACTCTTGCCTCAGCCTCCCAACTAGCTGGGATTACAGGTGTCCACCACAATGCCCAGCCGTTTTTTTTTTTTTTTTTTAAAGAGACGCGGTCTTGCTCTTGCTCAGGTTGGTCTCCCACTCCTGACCTCCGCCCACCTTGGCCTTCCAGAGTGCTAGGATGACAGGCATGAGCCACTGAAGCCACAGCAGACTAGTATGGTGTGAGAGGATCTTAGGTGTGTCATGAAAAGTTTTTTAAAATCATTAATTATTTTCAAAAGAGGTTCAAAGCACAGTAAGTATATTCTTTTCTTTACTCTTCTTTTTTAAAAATCAATATAATTTAAGTGTGCCACAGAAGTGTAACTGTAGGTTCAAGTGCGCAGCGAGATTAAAAAGGTTGAGAAACGCTGCTCTAGAGAGAAAACTGACTTGACTGGGGCTGGGGTGAAAAGCCAGATGAACAATGGGGAGTAGACGGAGGAAGAAAGCAGAGGAGGAGGAGAGGCACCCCTAAGACTGGAAAGTGCACTCCAGGACACATCCGACTGGCTCCATTAAACTTGGGGGGGAAAGTCAGAGGGGTGGCCAAAGACGCAAGGACTACGGGCACATTTCACACCAGGACGGTGGGAGGAGAGGCAGCTCCATCGAGCCCTTCCTGGGTCATCACAGATGTTCAGTTTCTCTGTGAGAAACATAGCTGGTTAGAACACAAGGCTGGTGACCATGGCTTAGATCCCAGTGTGAGCTGCGGGGCTCTGCCCTACTCTGAGGCCAGGAGAAAATACTTTGCACAGCCCCTTGATGGAAGCTCTAATTCAGTTCAACATAAATATTACTTAGCACCTACCATGTACCAGACATCGGGCTGGTCAAGGGTCACCCTAACACATGATGCCCATCTCTGAAGCTGCATGTAATTCCAGGTAGGATATGGCTGCGGCACAATCAATGATCACTGGCTTTGGAGTCATACACGGTAGGGCCAATGCCAGTAACGCTTTGGGCGCTATTTCTGCATCTGTAAAATGGAGCTGATATAGTAGACGGATAGATAGATTACAGGGTCACGTGGATTGTGAGGGGAGATGAGATGAACCCACGGTAAGCACTCAGTAAGTTTCCCATCCTCTCTTGGGTGACTGACTGAACTATTCAACGGCACACGCCCTGACAAAGCCACCCCACACGAAGGTCAGAATGTCACCTACGGCCTGTGCCCCTCAGCACAGAACCCCAGCCAGCTCTCCCAGCCACGCCACCATGAATGTAGCACACACTGTCACACTGCATCCAAAGTTCACCTTCCATCACACAGGCACCCACGACCACGGCGCACAGTGACCCGCTGCAGTATCACCATCATTATCGTCAGTATTGAAAAACACCTAAATGTCCAAGCACAGAGGACTGGACGAGTGCCCCTCGGCACCTGCTAAAGCCCTGAAGCCAAAAATGAGGAGCCAGAGTGAGGCCTTCCACCATGTAGTGTTGAAGAAAGACACTGAGGCTTGCATACAAAGCAAGCTACCTGTGTGTAAGAAAGCGGGGGGTGGGGGGGGGGGGGGGGGGGGGGCGCAGGCAGCACTCGTGTCTGCTCAGTTTCCCAGAACAAAACGGGAAAGATGTATGCTCACAGGAGGGAGCAAAGTGGGCAAACCAGCCAGGACAGGGGGACACTTCTCCAGGCTCCAGACATGCTGTCAGGAGAGCTTGGACTTTTTAGAAGCACATATATGCCTTAACACATTCACAAAATACAATTCAATCAACAAGGATGAAACAAAGCTAAAGCTGCATGGGTGCGAACAGAAATGAGCGAACACAAGGCTGTACGTTAGATAACACAACGGTATTGACAGAGGAAAAGGAAAGTAACTTTGGAAGCTGGGACTTTGGCTTTTCAAAGTGGTTCAGCCATAGTGATTGTGAAACTATTGTGAGTAAATATGTTGACCTTGTTGGGGACCAAGCATCCTTACTGGTAAAAAGGAAGACAAAAATATGGGGTGGAGGAAGGCAAGGAACAGCCTGCAGAGCCGGAGCAGAGCCGGACAGAACCGGGGCCCTGTGTACTCATGAACTGCTGGCTCCTTCCAGGCTTCTCTGCCTGGACAGTGTTGTCCAGCACAACTTCCTGTGCAGACAGCATGGTATCTGCTGTCATGGTGTCTGATGTCACCTGTACCATCCCCACCCATGCCTGGTACACCTGGGGAACTAGACTTTTAATTTTGTTTTATTATAAATTTCAACTACTGCCTATGGCTAGTGTCTCCCACGTTAGAAAACTCGAGTCTAGAAGCAATGACACTGCCGCTTACATTCCTAAGGGACCCCACGTTGACACAGTGATGGGAACCCCTAGCACCCAGATCTTGGCTTCTAAATCCCTGCTAAAAGGGACCGGGCTCCCCCAAAGAAATGGCCAATTCTACAGCTGGTCAGGGAGCTTACAAGATTAGCATTTGCCAGAAAAATAAGAAAAGCGTTCAACAGCAGCGACAAAGTATCGGGGGCACGCAGCTGGGACACGGGAGCAGGGAAGGAGCTCTGTGCATCAACTCTGGGGCAGCTGCAACCTCCTCCGTAAAGTGGGACTCCAGGAGTCCTGATGGGTAAGAAGAAGATAAACAGGAGAAGAGGGTCCACCTCCTTACCAGGTCACACAGGAACATCGGGGCCATTCAAACAAACCACATTTCCACAAGATGAATCCCATTCTACTCCTCCCCTCTGCCTTAATCTACTTTCCTTCCAAATGGCACACAGAGTACTTTCCAACACCCAAACATTCGCATTACGTCCCTTCTTTCTTCATTTTGAGGCAGAGTCTCACTCACTCTGTCCCCCTGGGTAGAGTGCTATGGAGTCACCATAGCTCATAGCGCCCTTGGGCTTGAGCAATCCTTTTGCCTCAGCTTCCCAAGTAGCTGGGACTACAGGCTAGTTTTTCTTTTCTTTTTCTTTTTTTTGAGACAGAATTTCTTTCTCGCCCTCAGTAGAGTATTGCGCCATCATAGCTCACAGCAACCTCAAATTCTTGGGCTTAAGTGATCCCCTTGCCTCAGACTCCCAAGTAGCTGGGACTACAGGCACCCGCCACGATGCCTGGCTATTTTTTGTTGCAGTTGTTGTTCAGCTGGCCCAGGCCAGGTTCGAACCTGCCAGCCTTGGTGTATGTGGCTGGCACCATAACCACTGTGCCACGGGCACCAAGCCGTAGTTTCTCTATTTTCAGCAAAGCTGGTCTTGTTCTTGCTCAGGCTAGTCTTAAACTCTGGTGATCCACCCACCTTGGCCTCCCAGAGTGCTTAAGGTATGAGCCACTGTGCCTACCCTTTTAAGACTTTTCTTAAAAAACAAACAAAAAATACTTCTCAGGGTCAACACACTTAACAAGAAAATTAATAACCAGTTAAACGAACGTGCATTATAAAATGCTGTAATACAAGCCCAGGAATTCTGATTTTCCCAGTTCTGGAGCAATCACTAAGGAAACCGCTCTGCTTTCTCTCCATCCCACAAATCAGATCGGATGGAATTCAGTCCTAGTACTCTCTGTAGCTGCTAACTCCGGCTCAGGGCCACTCGATCTCTCCATCTCTCTGCTGGAAAATATCCCATATGACGCTTATAACGAAATGCAACCAAAGCATGCATCTTTGAGACCTTCTCAGCTAGCTGCCAGTATATTGTTTTTCAATAACACTCCTTCCCCAAAAGTATCGCGACCTCTTTAGTGATAAAAATAAACAAATCACCTGTATGAGCACGTCATTAACAAACTCTAAGAAGAGAAAGCTCCAAAATCATTTTGTAATCTTCTGGACTATTCTTTTCCAAATAAATATGAAATGTGTAATTTATTACAGAGCATGTCTTAGTAATGGACAGTTCAATTTACAGTAAATAGAACAGAGGGCACACGCTACATTTCAAATAGGAAACAACACATCCATCAAACAACAAGACTAAGTACCCGGCCGGACACAGAACAAGAGACCCGGCATCTTTTCAATTTGCCTGTGAAATGTCATTAGACTCTTAGAAAACATAAGCAGAAACATTGGTAATGGTACCAAAATTAATTACTATCACTCAGTAAACAAGTGATGCCTGGAATCAAACCACCACACACTGGTCACCTTTCCTTCTTATAGTAATAAAAGCCACCCAAACCGTACAGGTAGGAATGGTTAAGATAATGTATTTTATGATATATGTATATTTTATCACAATAAAAAAGAAAGAAATGAAGAGGAAAAAAGCCACCTGGCTAATGAGGGTGTCACTACTTCTATTTTCCTACAACTCTGTGTACTCATTGTGAGCTATACACAAAATGTAGCCATTCTATTTCTGTTACTTCCATTTAAAATTATTATAGTGTCATCATAGACCATACGTCAAGGTCCTATTTGTAACTACCCCAGTTATAAAATTATTCTGTAAATGTTCCAACATTCTAATAATAATATTGATAGAGACTAAAGCTGAGCGCTTCCTATCTGCCAGGCATCACCCTAAATCCCTGCCACAGTCCTTTGTCCTTTGGGAAAACACTGAGTGCCACTTTGCGGGAGGTTGGATTTGAACCCAGGCATTGTAAGAGGTAAGCACTCTCAAACATTAAGTTTACATACACGGTGCATATATGTTTTTACACACACACACCATGTTTTGCCATGTGCAATGTGTACACTTCTGCCCAAATTTTGGAGAGAAAAGTAAGGATGTACGTTATCTGTGTTGTACGAATTCCGTAACCATATAAATGTTTTCAATGTCTTTCATTTATGCTCGTGCGTTAAAACTGTAACTCTATGCTAAAAAAACTAATGCTAAAATCCTTTATAATAAAAACAAGTACCTAAATGTGAACAAATAAAAACTGGAATTAAAAAATTAAAAGAAAGCTATTCTTCCTGGAAGTTTGGGCTAACAAGCGTGAGTGTGCATTACACGTGGTAAGATAGGGCACATTCTCACAGGCTCTTTCTCATCACCACCTGTATCTAACCAGGGAATTAATACATGTCATAGTTCCCACCAACTGAGCACTGTACCGTGCCAAGCTCTTTGCATGTTTTAGCTCTATTTCTTACAGCAGTTTTAACTGTTATCACTGCCGTTTTATAAACAAGGATACCGGGGCCAGATCAATTAAGTGACTTGTCTGTAGCTGGACAGCTGGTAAGTGGCAGAATTAGGATTTAAACTAAGGCGCGTTTGATCACAAATATGGCCTCCCTCTTTCTACTTAAAAAAAAAAAAAAAAAAAGCCAGAAGTCTCTTACTAGAGTTTGGGAAAAGTGGATGAGAGAGAACAAGCAAGTCTTAGTAATAAAATAATGAACTCCAAACAGTGGAGAGACCAGGGTTTAAACAAGAAGCCTCTCCCTGTTTGTGAGAGCTCATTGTTTTGCTGTGTCTTGCTGCTGGATCCCTGATTGTAGCAAATTCCAGGGCTCCAGACTGCAGGCTCAGCCTCTGACTAACACTACAGTGATTTATTTGAGGATAAATACCTCTGTCAGTGTCTTATGACTGAACACAACAGTCCGAGCAGACTGGAATGAGTGGAATTCGAGGACGCTGGAGCTGAGGCAGCAGAGGCGGGAGGGAGCTCAGGCCACCTCTCCCTGCGGAAGCAATCCCTGCCTCCAAGGAGGGAGCCCTCCTGCTCTCCCAGCCCGCCCCAAATAGCAGGGCCCTGGGCAATCAGGCCTGGGCGGGAGGAGCATTTTGAACACTCATAAAACATTAATTCGTGCTGGGCTAAGAGCTTGGGGAAGGCACCAGACCGTTGTATCTCAACATACTCCTTCCAGTAATCTGAGAGACCTCACCATGCCTGACAAGACACAGCCTCTGACAACACCTGCTGCCTCCACAACTGCCCAGAGACTCTGCTGGGCAGCTGGCTGGGAGTCTTCAAGCCCTGAAAATAAGGAGATGTTTCTGCTCCTTTGCTGTGTGCTGAGAGGAGAGTGTCCAGCGGGAACAGGCCAGCACACAGAGCTCTCTCTCAAACAGAACTGTGGTGATGCCTGTCCCACAGACCCAGAGGGCTCTAGTTTCAGCCCCTTCACTTCACAAGTAAGGAAACTGAGGCTCAGAATGGAAGGAACTCATGTCAGGAAGGCACAGCATGCTGGTGGCAGGACAGGACAGGACTGGCACCCAGGTCTCCAGGCCCAGAGGCTGGTTCTCCAGCCACAGCCACAGGCTGGTGTCACACAGATGGGCAGCACCTTGCCATGAACAGGAGGAGCCGCTTCCGGCTTTGGAAGGTGTCAAGTTCACACCGAGAGCACACAAGGTGAGAACTGTGTTCTTCAAGGCATATAATCCTAGACCCCTGAGTTCAAAACTTGAGGGGAGTCTGCTCAAGTGCTGACCTTTCCTTCTGTTTCTCTAGCACATAAAGACGTTCCCTGAACGTTGATTCTCCTGACAACAATCAGTGTGTACGCACACACTGAAAAGGCCAAGTTTATCACACACCTACTCCCAGAAGCCCAGGGAACATAAATTTCCAAGGAGGAAACACAAAAGGTCGTATAAGCAAGCCAGAAAGAAGTAAGGTTTCATCTCTCCAGGAGTAACCCAAATCAGGCTAGCACCTTCCTCTTGGCAATGAGCTCTAGTTATCTCTTATATGTAATATCCTTTACACATAAGGCATGAAAATAACCACTTTGTACTCGCACAAAGCTGCTAAGAAGTATGGCCCTGGTGCCACGCACCCAACTAAGAACGAAGAGACTCACAGATGGGGGTTGAACATGCGACTCATCTTGGAGACGTGGTCGGTGTCACAGTCTAGGTCCTCATCGCCCGGCTCCATGCTGAATTTCCTCTTGCTGGGGCTGATGGGGGGAGGGCCCGTGCGGTGACTGTTGAGGGCAGAGGCCACCGGGAGCGTCTGCATTCTGGGTTCTCCCCTAAGAGCAGCTTCACCTAAGTGGAGAGAGATGACGTAGTCACCAAGCAGGAGAAAGGCCCCCATCTCAGTCCCCAGGGCTCCCCCGCCCGCCTGCCCGGCCCCTTGCAAAACTACTCCCAGTGGAAAGTTTTTGGCAACAAGACGGGGCTGCCTGCCATCCTCAGAACACGGTCTGAGTGCGCGGGTGGCTGCCAAGCATGAGACATTTCACATCGGCGTGGTTTTCTAGCACAATCACTCTTTAGGGGAAAGTTTAAAAAGAAAAGTTGCAATGAAATAGCAGGGGTGGGGGGTGGGGGCCCACGGGTGGCTGAAAGTATTTGCCATAAACAGTCTCAAAAGTTAATTTAAAACATCAAAAGTCTTTTGACACGTGGGTAATTAGCTCGATACCTGCAGAAGAATGACCTCACTGCCTTTGTTAAACCACTGTGCCAAACTCACTTTTCTGGCTTGTTGTGTTTTTATTGTATTTTTTGGTAAGGTACTTTTGTAAAAGAATGAGGAAAATGTATGGGCTAATGATTCACATTATCCCCCCCCCAAAGTTAAAAGAAATAAAAACACATTGTTTAATGCAAAGTGAACATTTTCTTCTTATAGTAAAACACAAAAAATACAAGAACATATACTATAAATATTATCATTATCATCAGCACAAGGTTTCAGCATATAATTTAGCACAAGCGTAATAATGTAGTGCAGTTCTCAAAACATTTCTCCAAATTAGACACTCAAATCAGGACATAAATTTTCATGTGATTTGACATCTTGGTGTTTTCATTACTGTTTTAAAAGGCTTTAGACTAGGCTATAACCCGGTGCCTCATCATGAATTAAAATAAGCATAACCTTTCATAATAATAAAGGGCAACTAAAATACATAAACACGAGTAATAATTACTTTAAGAAAAAATTTTAAACTTTCTAAGTCGTGTGTGTGGGAGGTACCTACATTTTTTTAAAACGCATAATAACCCTTTTGTTACGCTGTACATTTTGGGCTTTGAGGCCTGACCAAATTTTGTTTCCACTTGGTCACAACATGAGCGTAATATTAGGATAAAGTCAACTTCATCCGAGGCCTTGTGGTACCTAAGAAAACAAATCTTTGTTTTCCACCGCTAATTTTCATATCGTCACAGACGTGTGGACAGTTGTAACAGTCGCTTACTTCATACACCGATGACACATGTGATTTTGTTGGGGAAAGGAGTGAGGAAAAAAACCCGCTGAGAATTTACCAGGAAAAATAATAACGCTGCCAATTTAGTTAGCAAGATATAAACTCACAAATATAGAGTGACCCACAGTACACCTCCAGTCAGGATTTCGTTTAAGGATTCTGGCCCTAAAGTAAACTGGAACTTTCCATTTTGAATGAAATACCTGAAAAACAGGCCCTGTGCTAACCTGCCATACTCAGAAGCTCAGGATGATGTTTGCCTGGTCTCTATGTCCTATTTAGTAACTTGTAGTTTTAAAAAACAAGCAAAGCAGCGCTAATCTTCACACCTTGATAAATTAGAAAATAGTCTTTCCAAATATCCCCCTTCTTTCTGGTACTTCCTCCTTCACAGAGAGAAAAGAGTGTCACCACAGTAAGGCTGAAGCAGTCCCATCGCGGCCGACCTTCTGCGGAGCCCTGATGAGACCCCTCCCTGCCCAGGGTTTCTCAACACCGTTGGCAGGGATTCCAGGAGATGAGGAGTCCTCAGGCTCAGCCTGGACCCCTGAGCTTTGGTCACCATTTCATCAGATGCCAGTTGTGTAGCAACAGGGGTTGCTATGGGAACCCACCACCAGCGCAACACACTCAAACCATTCCAAAAAAGGAGCAGGCGCGCGTGGTGCCAGCATACACTGTCATGCTGAAAAGCAAAACTCTTGGGTTAAGAACAACATTGCCACTCTGCTCCTCAATTTCCATCCCAGTAAAAATTCTGGCAGGCGCTCGCATTTTAATTCCACAATGTGATGTACGCACTGCTTATCTCCAAGACTGAACTGCTGTCGTCTGACACAGAAAGAGAAAAAGATCCTCTGGATCACTGGAGATTTCTAGCCTGAAGGTAAGGTTGGGGCTAAAGGACACAGGAGGGGGCCACAGGGTCCTTCACCTCTGAGGACTGGTATGAGCCTCGACCAGTTCCAGAGAGGCCGGGTACAGGCATGTCTGTAGCACATCCGCGCCCCTGGGTGCTGGCGCTGGAAGGAGCCCTGTAAACACCTCACTTGGCAAAGAACACTGTGCCCCCGAACACGGAGTGACCTACCCAGGGTCATACAGTTAACAGGCTAACTGGAGGCAAGGATCCAGAGCCTCTGCTGATCAGACTAACACCTCTTCCTAAACAACCCCACACAGGGCTTGGAGCAGAGGGACGGAGCAAAGAAGGAAAAGGTCTTGGCTCGGCGCTGTAGCAAAGTGGTTATGGCGCCGGCCACATACACCAAGGGTGGCAGGTTTGAACCTGGCCCTAAACAACGACAACTACAACAAAAAAAAACCAGGTGTTGTGGCAGGTTCCTGTAGTCCTAGCTACTTGGGAGGCTGAGGCAAGAGACTCAGTTAAGCCCCAGAGTTTGAGGTTGCTGTGAGCTGTGACACCACAGCACTCTACTGAGGATGACATAGTGATGCTCTGTCTTTAAAAAAAAAAGGTCTAGATCATTGGTTCTCAACCTTCCTAATGCCACAACCCTTTAATATAGTCCAAAGGGGTCGTGACCCACAGGTTTAGAACCGCTGGTCTAGGTGGAAGGTCGGGGCAGCTCTGCTCAGTTCCCAGTCTTTATTCATCTGTGGGGTCCCATCCTAGAGGACCTCAGCCCAACACTTGTGCTTTAGAGCAGGAATTATTGTAATTAATTCTCATGTATGTGGTGAGGTTAAAATTAGTAAAATTGGTTTGGTGCCTGTGGCTCAAGTGGCTAAGGCACCAGCCACATACACCTAAGGTGGCAGGTTCAAATCCAGCCCGGGCCCGCCAAACAACAACGACGGGTGCAACCAAAAAATAGCCAGATGTTGTGGCAGGCACCTGTGGTCCCAGCTACTTGGGAGACTGAGGCAGGAGACTCGCTTGAGCCCAGGAGTTGGAGATTGCTCTGAGCTGTGATGCCACAGCACTCTACCCAGGGAGACAGCTTGAGGCTCTATCTTAAAAAAAAAAAAAAAAAAAGTAAACTTGAGGAAAACATTTGGTCTGGGAGTCAAGACACTCGCATTCCAATCCTGACTGTGCCTTTATTTAGGACGCAGTGAACACGGCCATGTGCTCCCCTCTCTCCACCTCCATACGCGGAGGGGGGAGATTAGCCAACATCTAACATGCCTTCCTTGGGATTAGCGATCCAATTCTATGATCCATAAACACATAATCAAGTGACCAAAGAACTAATCAGCACTTATTGACCAATTATTACTTGTAATATTGAACCAAGATGCCAAAACCCAAAGTATGTACTTCAGATGGTATACTTTAAAAAAAAAAAAAAAAAAAAGGTAACCCTGTGATGAGATAAATTTGCCAACTGCGAGATTAAAAAATTTCCAGAGGAGTTTCTTAACTCCAGGCCCTGTTGTCTTCTAATGCACGTCTATTGGTGTCCAGGACAAAAACCCAGGGTGCTGCTTTCAGTCACAGCCACCTCCACCGCCGCCGCCCTGTACCACCCTGCACAGCTCTGTGAGATCAGGCAGCAAAGCACCACTCTTGTGTCCACCCATCCTAACCCTGCACATCTGGTGGCTTGCCCGTCATGCAGAAAATACTGCCCAGACTGCCTCTGTATTCAAACCAACAGCTGGCCCAAAACACTGTTCCAGGCTTTATCCCTAATATTCCTCTTCTGGATTCCTGAAAATTTCAGCCCTAGTTAAACTAGACTCGTCACCATTCCAGAGACCTCACCATCTAACTTCGAGATCTTTGTTCAGGACCTTCCCCTAATCTTCTTGTATTTAAAGTCTAGTATCCTGCAAAGGCCATCGTCAGGCTGTCTTCCCTGATTCCTCAATCAGTCTGAAAATCATCTCTTCTTCCTGTGAACATTATAGAAATTCATCTCTCTAGTGCCTCCCTTCTTCCTTCATTTTGTGCTCCTTAAAGCATTTAACACGCCCGAGAGTGCACAGTACGATGCCTCCCACACAGGAGGAGACAGTGAATACCGACTTAGCAAGTAAGTGAGGCCAGGCAATGAGGCAGGCAGTTTATAGAGCATTAGGATATGGTAAAGATCAAAAAGGCAGGCTGGGCATGGTGGTTCACACCTGCAGCAC
The DNA here is from genome assembly GCF_000181295.1 of Otolemur garnettii. Lineage (NCBI taxonomy): Eukaryota > Metazoa > Chordata > Mammalia > Primates > Galagidae > Otolemur > Otolemur garnettii. The sequence goes on along the minus strand of NW_003852496.1, from coordinate 7,307,753 downwards.
TCTGGGAGGCCAAGGTGGGCAATAGTGAGACCCCCATCTCTACTAAAAACAGAAAAACTGAGGCAAGAGGATCTCTGGAGTCGAAGAGTTGGAGGTTGCTGTGAGCTATGACACCACAGCACTCTACCCAGGGAAACAGCTTAAAACTCTAGTCTCAAAAAAAGATCACAAATGCCATAGAATAAGGAAATATTTAAAAAATACATTTATATATTGGCTCGGTGCCCATAGCTCACTGGGTAGGACACTGGCCACATACACCAAGGTTAGTGGGTTCGAACCCGACCCGGGCCTACTAAAAACAACGACAAATGCAACAAAGAAATAGCCCGGCATTGTGGTGGATGCCTGTAGTCCCAGCTACTTGGGAGGCTGAGGCAAGAGAATCACTTAAGCCGAAGAGTTAGAGGTTGCTGTGAGCTGTGATGGCACAGCATTTTACTGAGGGCGACATAGTGAGACTATCTAAAAAAAAAAAAAAAAAAAAGAAAATTTTATATGAAGAACTCATACAAAAATAGAAAGGTGATTCAATTAAAGAATTAAAGGCTCTTCCCCAGAGAAGATATGCAAAAAGCATATGGAAAGCTGTCCAACACCATGAGCCATCAAAGAAATGCATACCCACATCACAAAGAGACACTACGCCCACCCCTAGGGTGGCTAGGATCAAAAGAGAAAAGATAAGGAGTGCTGGTGAGAATGTGGAATTAAAACACTCTTATATTAACGGTATGAACGTAAAGTGGTGCAGGCACTGTGGAAAACATCTGGCATCTGATTAGTGTATTACCAGCAATTCTAGTCCTAGACATGTATATATGTACAAATACACACACACACACACACACACACAGTAGAACCTCTGTAAGTTGACCACCCAAAGGACTGTTAACAAACTGGTCAACATAAGGAACCAGGCCTACTATACTTAGACATATACATATGGTGCCTGTCTAGTCCAGGAAAATTAGGTCAACTTAAGAAGGTGGGCAATGTTCGGAGGTCAGCTGTGGAAGTTCTACTGTATACACCCGAGAGAAATGAAAACCTACATCCACACAGAAGCTTGTACATGGATGTCCATAGCAGCGTTATTCATATAACCAGTAAGTGGAAACAACCCAAATGTCTCCCTATGACAGAATGTTATCTAGCTGTAAAAGAAATAAAGTACTGATTCCTGCTACAGCTCGGACAAACTCAGAAAACAGGATGCTAAGTGAAGAAGCTAGACTCACAAGGCCGCCATGTCTGATTCTTCCCTATGAAACGTCGGAACAGGAAAATCCACAGCAACAAAAAGTAGGTAAGTGGGTGCTGGGGACGGGGAGAAGGGGGGGTAGGGAGTGTAGGCTGATGAGTGCCAGGTTTCTTTTGGAAGTGATGGAAACATTCTAAAATTGTGGTGAAAGTTGCACAACTCTAAATACACTAAAAACTACTGAAGTGCAGACTTTGACCAGGTGACTGTAGAGTGTGTGGACTGTACCTCAGTGGAGATGTCCCCTCCTCCCTCCCTAAACATAAGAATATACTTATGAGTAGACGGCAGAAGGCTCCGAAATTATTAGATCCTTTTTTTCCTTTCAAGTTTTTCACACTATACTGTTAAATAAGAACAGGCATCCATGAATTTCCCCATATTATGCAAAATAAGTGTTTGTTATTATCGTTCCATTTCTCTACAATATTAAAGTCAAATAATTTTTAAAACATTTATGAAGTTAAAAAAAAAATCAACTCAGAGAACTGCTTTAGGTTACATAGGGGCTTGGATGAATCAGAAACTCCAGCTCCGCTTTTCATCAGCACATGTTGGCTGCCTGTTACACGCCAAAGGCTGTGCAGGCACTGCCATGAGAATAAATGATGACGTTTACCCAGGCCCTGACCACAGGGCCCTGACCACAAAATAAATACCCCCAAAGGAACTTATCTTAGGGGTACATGAGACGTTTTTCTTTGGTCCTAATGTATATTCTAAATTTCACAATGGTTTGGCAACTGAAGATGGAGAAAAGATTATCTTTCTCTTTCCAGAATGAACAAGAGAAGGATGATTTGAGCTATCTGAGTAACCCAGTAACCCAGTGTCTTACAGTTCTCAAGTTGGCTTAACTGTAATTATGAATTCAACTTAAAAAAAAAAAAACAAAAAACTTTTTTTGAGATAGTCTCACTATGTCATCCTCAGTAGAGTGCTGTGGTGTCACAGCTCACAGCAACCTCAAACTCTGGGCTTAAGAGATTCTCTTGCCTCAGCCTCCCAAGCAGCTGGGACTACAGGCACCCGCCACAATGCCTGATTATTATTTTGTTGTTGTTGTTGTTTTAGCTGTCGTTGTTTAGCTGGCCTGGGGCCAGGTTTGAACCCACCAGCCTTAGTGCATGTGGCTGGCACCATAACCACTGTGCTATGGGTGATGAGCCTAAAAAAAAAATTTATAACTAAATTATACTAATTTTTTAAATGTATTTGGCCTTTTTTGGGGAGGGGGCAGTTTTTGGCTGGGGCCAGGTTTGAACCCACCACCTCCAGCATGCATATGGGGCTGGCGCCTTCCTCTTTTGAGCCACAGGCGCCACCCTGTATTTGGCCTTTCTAATAAAGGTAATTTTATCTAGGTCTGTGTTACTCAAGGAAAATGCCTAATATATACAAAATTATTTAGTTGCTGCTTCTAGGGATGGTAGCAATCTTAATATGTAGATTCAAATACTCCTTAAGTACTTCCTCCAATTAAAGATTTTGGCCCGTAAGTTCACAAGAATCAGCATTTATTATTTCAATGGCAAAAAAAAGTTTAACAAAAAGAAAGGAAAAAAGAAAACCACCTAGCTTTAAGATGTGCTATCTCGTGATTCTGATGAAATATCACAAGAAAATTCTCCCTTCAAAGTCAAGAGTGGAAAGGGGAAGGAGCCTGGCTCAGAAAGGTGTCTACCCAGAAAGCAGCCCAGTTTTCTGATCCTGTTACTACCATAGTTCCAAGATCCTAAGACTCTATATTTCCTGCACTTCAATATCACTAAGATTAAAGTTTGCCTCATAATCATTTGGTATATTTTAACGGCCAAGATTGTTTATTAATGGAAGGTAAAACAAAGGTTGTGTCAAGAGTAGGTGAAATACCAGAACCCAGCTACAGACCCTTTAAAACAGCACCTGTCTCCTTAACTCCATTTCATCATTTGTAGAAAATGCTTTCGTAAAATTAAGCGGTTTGATTAGATCTGGCTCTCAGGGTCTACATTTTATATAACGTACACAGGTATATCTGCTCAGGTTAAGTCTTCCACATGCAATTCTCCGTTTACCACAGTAAAATGTATAATTGCAAAGAAACGGAATCAACCTAAGGGCCCACCATTCAAGGAGCAAATAAAGAAAATATTATACACACAGTACGCAAGGGAAACTACCCAGCCATGGAAAAGAATGATGTTAGTATCTTTTGCAGCAACTGGGATGGAACTAGAGGCCATTATCTTAAGTGAAGTAACTCAAGAACAGAAAATTAACCACCACATGTTCTCAGAGGGGCCCAGAAAGGCACAGTGGAGGAGGAAGGCTCAGAGGGAGGAGGACAGGGTGGTGGTCAAGAAAATCATCCATCACGTGTAATGTACTCTATGTGGGTCCAGGGTACCTTAAAAACCCAGATGTCACCACTACATAATTCACCCATGCAACCAAAAAACACTTGAACCCCTCAATCTATTGAAATTTTAAAAAATAAATATGAAATAAGGGAAGCTTTTCTTCCCTTTACTGCTGACTGAGAAAAACTTACCAGACTTTTACAGAATACACTTTACATGGTAGGAGGAAAACACTGGATTCCAGGAAGTACTAACTACCAAAATTATTAGAGATTAGCTAATCATTAGCCTCTCACAATCAAAGATTTCATTTAAAAAAAAAACCCAAGGACACTTCTAATTCTCAATGTTGCAGCCCCATTCAATTATTCAAATTATTTCAAGCAAGTTGTAGTCAACTGAAACCTGAAGATAAATCTGGCCCACCAGAGGCAGACCAGACTCTCACAGAAACTAATAATCAAGGCTGAGACCTTCGACACAGAACGATCAGTTATCTCTGAGAGATTAACTGATTCTCCCAAGAATAACACACAACCAGCAGGGGAACTAGGTCTCAGCCACAAGACCCCATCACCAATGCAGATCTCCAGATGGGGATGTGGCTGCCGTGTTTGAGGCCGTGGCATGACTCGAGTGCAATTAATCAAAATAACAGTTCTTACCACTGGTTTTGAAACGACAGTATCTTTTTGGGGAAGGGTAAAACTATATAGAAAGTATCTTGCTGTAATTTTTAAGGTTAAGATTTTTGAAAAATAGACCTGCCATTTGACCCTGCAATTCCTTTATTAGGTATATTCCCAGACAACCAAAAATCACATTACAACAAAGATATTTGTATCAGAATG
>NW_003852496.1:7277655-7302777 GCF_000181295.1 Otolemur garnettii | reverse complement strand
AAAAAAAAAAAAAATCTGAAAAAAAAAAAAAAAAGATTTTTGACAAAAATTTCCACCTTGCCCAACTATTTTATTCTACAATTTTAATCTCTGCTGTGTCTAAGACTTTATGTTCCCTTTCCCCACCCCCTTTATCGTATTTGAACCAAAATCAAAGAAAAGTAAAACCACAGCTTGGTCCTCCGCGCCAGCCGCTGGCCGTGCTGATGGGTCGCCTGGCTGACCACAGCCCATGGGGACCGACCTCATCTGTCCTGGTGAGAAGGCACCTGGGAGGCGCAGCCCCGACAGCCGCCCCCTCACTGCTCCCCACGGCGCGGCCAAGGCTTACTCATTTCTCTCAAATAATACTTCTTTGTCTCATAGTCCAGCAGCTGGGGAGAAGACACCGCAAAGCCAACCTCTTTCAAATAGTTCAGCTTGTGGCCAGCCCCATTTTCATTTGCTTTTTCTCTTTTTTTAAAGGAAGGCTATTTAGGCAACACAAACCAGCCAGCAGATAAAAACTGTGACACTCTGCCGGTGGGTGCCGAGGAATGCAGGCAGCTCTACCCGGACTGGGTAACCAAGCCCCTGTCCCACCAGCCCTGAGGTTGTGACACAGAGTACCTTTCACACAGTCGGTGGCGCCCCAGGCAGCCCCAGACTCTCAGATGTAAACTCGCAGGGCCTGCTCTCAACCTCCTGGAGCTCCGTCCAGCCAGCGGCTGGGGCCATACACACTCCCCACCCTCAACTGCGCTTGGCTTGAGCAGCTTTTCTTTAGACCAATGAAGAGATGGTGTAGAGAGAAAAACCACAACCCTCATCCCTGACTGCTAATAATGTCATCAAGGACAATAACAACACAGTAAAATTGGTGGAGGTGAAATGGATACCATTTTAACTAGAATTTTAAGGAATCCAAGTAGTCTCATGACATTCCGCTTGTGGGAGACTTCCTATACCTTATATTTAGTACATTTCAAAACCATTTAGAAGCTGATATTATTTTGATTTTTCCTTAATGTAGAAAGGGAAGAGGGGCGGAAAGAGCTCCCTGAAAATAGTGTTTCAGGACGGGCACAATAGCTGGAGCCTGTAATCCTAGCCCTCTGGGGGGCTAAGGCATGTGGACTGCTTAAGCTCAGGACTTTTGAGCCTGAGCAAGAATGAGACCCCATCTCTGCTAGAACAGAAAAACTAACCAGGTGTGGTGGTATAAGGCTGTAATTCCAGCGACTCAGGAGGCTGAGGCAGGTGGATCACCTGAGCCCAAGAATTTGAGGTTGCTGTGAGCTAGGCTGTCTGGCACTCTACCCAGGGTGACAGAGTAAGACTGTCTCAAAAAAGAATAAAAAAGTGTTTCAAAAAATTAAGTGAATTGCTCAAGGCCACAAAGCTAATGAATAGAGCAGCTGGAAGGAGGAACCTGGGGTTTAGATCCCTGGTTTCCATGTTGCAGAATGTGTCACTGAATAATGAAAGGCAGGTGGGGGAGTGAGGAGGAGAGGGGGGAGTGAGGAGGCAGACAGAGAGAAGGGATGGAGGAGACAGTGGGGAGGAAAGGAGGAAGAGTGAGGGACTGAGTGGTGCCCCCCAATTCCTATGTTGAAGTCCTAACCCCCCCAGCACTGCAGAATGGGAATGTGTTTGGAGACAGGACTTTAAAGAAGTCACTAAGGTGAAATGAGGTCATCAGGAAGGCCCTAACCCCATCCGACTGGTTTCCTTATAAGAAGAGAAGGTTAGGGACACACAGAGGGATAGATGACCAGGTAAGGACACGGGACTAGAGAAGGCAGCCGTCTACAAGCTGAGAAGAGAGGCCAGTGAGAAATAACCCTGCAGACGCCTTGATTTCTCACTTCCAGCCTCAAGAACTGTGAGACAGTAAATGCCTGCCATGAGCCCCCATTTTGTGGGATTTCGTTAAGTCACTCCCAGGAAGCTGACACAGGGGGAGGAGGAGAGGAGGGCAGGGCTGGAGATGAGAGCAATTCACTGTACAGATTCTGGACTGGAATAGCCTAAGGACAGGAGGGAGTCAATGGGTGGTGCCAGAAGTGAAAGTGGGCCTCTTGGGCCTCTTGGCCAGGTACTGGGGAAAGCGTATAGATGAACCTGCGCCTTGCGGGGGAAACCAGGGTTCTGACTGAAAAGCCCAGGCCAGGGGAGGGTCCCAGGCCTGCAGTGGCGGGGCCATCTGACTTGGAGCTTGCTGTGCGCACTGACCAGACAAGTGCCCTTGGCTTCCCAGGAGTGCAGGTTCACCCCTGAGTGAGGAGGCAGGACTAGGGACCTGCTCATGAGCCAGGTGGGTCTCCCGCACATGGGGCGCTGGTGGGAGAAGTCTCCCAGCCAGTAGCCATGGTGCTGGTACATGAGAGACGACATCTGTGGGCCCTTTTGGTTTTAACAGCTATAAGGGGAACAAAAATGTCAAATAATTTTCAACATCTACTGTGAATATAAACTAAACTGTTTTTATTAAACGGAGTGGAAAGGTTGGTCTGAATCAAAAAGTACTAACTAAAAATACTTTAAAATGAAAGTTCGGTAATCATGTCCATACACTGCTGTGTCTAACTATCAAAGTTCTACACTATTTGAAATCATTTGGTTCTCTACTGAAGAGAAGCAAGAGGATCACTTGAGTCCAAGAGCTCCAGGTTGCTGTGAGCTATGATGCCAAGGCACTCTACCTAGGGTGACAGAGTGAGACTCTGTCTCAAAAAAAAAAATAAAGGAATAAATAAAATCATTTGGTTGTCTTCAGGGTTAAAAGTAAGTCCATGCCATCTGATTTACCTTATCAAATTGCTTTATACCTGAACTGTATCTTGATAAGATTATGAAATACTGTAACCAGGTGGATGTCTGCCTGTCCCCATCAGCCTGGGGAAAACTCAGGCACAGAACAACAGCTTAGCCAGGCAGGAGGTCAGCACATCTAGGCTCGATTAGTTTCGGCTTTGTAAATCAGAACTGAGATTCAAGAAGATCAAACACCTGTCCAGTGCCTTGGTTTCTGGAGCCAGACTTGATGATCACACCAACTTTGGTTCATGGTCTTCCACTTCCCAACTGCAGGCCTGACGGCAGCTTTGAGGGGCCTGAGTCAATTAGGGAGGCGGAGTCCCAGTGAGGGTGAGCCCAGTTTTCAGTGCTGGTGGAGGAGTGAGGACTCAAAGTCTGCCTGAACGTTAGCACTGTGGTCTGACGGGCCAGAAGTCCTGACGTGGCCCTGACACGTGACCTGGGAATCCCAAGGAGACAGCCAGCTCAAGAACCTTCCATACCAAGTGCACAGAGCACTCAATGGAAAAGGCTCTCTAAGCCTGGCAGAAATTCCTCCCTGTATTTACTTGTAAATCTACTTTTGTAACATTTTACTATTAATGAGAAGGAGGAGAGTTATGAAAGTAAATTGTTAGCAGATGGTTCTGGAATCACTGCACTAGGGGCCCAATTTCCTCTCTGGTAGAGCTTTAAATATTTAGAAGGAGCAGCTGAAATGAAGGTACATAAAAAAACGGGGGCTCGTTCAAACCTGTTCAAGAGTTGAGCCATGGGGGGGGGGGGGGGGACCCACGTTGCCACAAAACAGAGGAATTAAACTGGGAGGAAATGGTATTAGCTCTTCAAATTCCAAGTGTTCAGGTAGAGAAATTCTGTCTTTTGCCATGCGGCAGGTTAAGCACCCATGGTCATATGCTTGTATCTGCCTTTTTCAAACATTCTTTAAATGAAGAAAATTCTGGAAGGTTTGACAGGGCCACTGCCCTGACCAGGGTGAACCTTAGAATCAGCCGCTGATCACTGGAAAGGGAAGAGTTGGAGGAAGTGAGAGGCAGAACGTGAAAGAGGGAAAGACAGAAGGAATCTTGGAAGGAGAGAGACGGGATGAAAAATTACACTGTCCTTCCTCAGCGTCCCGTAACCCTGAGCCCCCAGCACAGCACTTCCCAGTGTGTGCCCAGGACCTGCTCTCCTTCCTGCACATCCTGACACCCGTGGGGTCACCACGCGCTGCCCAGGGAGGCACAGGCATCTCATCCCTTTCAGAATCCCCGACCCCTCTGGCCTCATGAGAGAGAAACATGGTAGAGAGTGGGCTCTGGGGTCAGAGAGGTGTGTGATCTCGGCGGTCTCTTCCTCTCTGCTGACCTCTCCTCCATCTACCATAAGGGCTTTGGGGAACAACCAGTGAGAACTTCAGAAAGGGGCCAGCCCACTGCGGGCTGCTCATGGTGCTGTGTCTATTGAATCCCATCACTGGTACAATTCCCATTTGGAAGGTGAGATGATGGGACAAAGGAAACCACTGTCACTCTCACGGCCATGAGAGTCCTCCTTGAGTACAGCTCTTACAGATATTGCTTCCACCACCTAATGAACAAGGCTGGGACCCGGTCCCCAGGAGTGTGGTCAGTGAGCACTGCAGTCTGCTCCACCAGGAGCCCGCTGCATGAGCTGGGACCAGCTGACTTCTGTGACTGTCTCCACATGTGTGAAGATGGCATCGTGAACCCACATAGAGGCCCAGAGCTACGTCCAGGATTAAAGAAGGGATGTGGCAACTGCCCAGCATGTGGCTGGTTCTCAGTAAACCAGGCCTCCCCCACCCCCGGCCCTCCTGGCCCTCTGATTTGCCTGTGTGAAGTCACCTTCTCCCTCACTAGGTCTGTCCTGAGCCCCCTCTACCAATTCACACCCATCTCCACCTGGAAACCCAACTCAAAGGGCCCTGTCAGCCCTAGTTCCAAAAGCATCTTTCTGGATACCCTCTCCCTGGGTTGGGCTGCCCAGGTCCAACTTGGAAAATACAAATTTATTTTTATCAATACCATAAAATAGACAATCTTGTTCTCTGCGGTTCTAGCCCAGACCCTGAGGAATACAATGATGCCTCCAAGAATCAATTCAAACAAACTTCTCACACAAACTGGCACACGCACCCCGCTGAAGGCCCACATCTGGGCATCTCTGCTCTGAAGATGATGTCTTACCCCAGCCTCCCGCCCCCAGAGTAGGCAGGTGGCAGGTGGCTGGGATGAGCATGACAAAGCCCCCAAGTCAAATGTCTCAGAAGCCATTCATGAACCTGCTGTGTTGCTAAATACGCTGGTTTCAGAAGCCACAGGGTGAGTTTTCCAAGCATTATTATCATAGGACACCAAGTTCAAAGCCGCCACAGTCCTGACAATGTGAAGGCAGCTTGAGGAGCTCAGGAGCACACACCATTCAGGTCCTGATAATCAGGAAGCCTGGTGAGACAGGCGAGGAAACCTTATCACTGAAAGGGCTAAGTGCCCAAGCAAATAATTTTAGTTCTTTCCACTTTTTATTGCAAAAAATTACTAAAGCTACCAAAAAGTTAAATAAGCAATGAACATCTCACTCCGTTAATTTATTGTGAGACAGGGTCTTGCTGTGTCATCCAGATGAGAATGAGCAGCAGTGTTATCATAGCTCAATGTGATGTCCAACTCCCAGGCACAAGCGATCCTCCTGCCTCAGCCTTCTGTGTAGCTGGGACTACATGCACCACCACTATACCTGGCTGGTTTGGGTTTCTGGTTGTTGGCGTTGTTTAGTAGTAGAGACAAGGGTCTCACTATGCCCACACTTGTCTAGAACTCCTGGCCTCAAGAGAAAGTCCTCCTGCCTCAGCTTCCCAAAGTACAGGGATTACAGCCATGAGCCACCAGGCCAGGCCCCTTCGCTTTACTTTGATTCACTTAGTATAAGCACTTCGGTCAGCTGGTTTAGCGACAGGCATATACTCTTTCTTGCTATAACTGCTATAATTTTTGAAAGTAACTTGAAGACTTTGATATTTCATCCCTAAATATTTCAGACCAGAGACATTTCCCTTGAAAGCCACAATACCACACTCATGCCCAGCAAAGTTAATTAAAGCTGATACCCTGCCCTTATCTAACATCCAAATGTCTTTTTTTTTTTTGATGGCAGAGAGGCTGGGGAGAGGATCCTATCCAGGATCACACACTGCTCCAGGCAGTTGTCAGATCTCTTTCATCTCCTTTCATCTAAAGGAATTTTTTCCTTTTTCGTAACACTAATTTTTTTTTTTTTTTGAGATAGCATCTCTGTTCCCCTAGGTAGGGTGCCATACCATCATAGCTCACAGCAATCTCCAACTCTTGGGCTTGGGCAATCCTCTTGCCTCAGCCTCCCAAGCAGCCGGAATTACAGGCATGCACCACCATGCTTGGCTAGTTTTTCTATTTTTAGTACAGAGAAGGTCTTACCCTTGCTCAGACTGGTCTTGAACTCCTGACCTCGGGTGATCCACCTGACTTCCAGAGTGCTAGGACTATAGGAATGAGCCACTGCACCCAACCCAAAACACTGACTTTCTGAAAATAATCCAGACCAATTAGCTTCGCTACGATTTTTGGTAGTCTCATCATCTTCTTATGATTAGACCTGACTTACACATTTTGGGCAAAAGCACCGACAAGGTGACACAGTACACTCTCCACTGCGCTCCATCTGAAAGCACCAGGTGCCAGGCCACCCTGTTAGTGGACAAGTTGAGCTTGATCATTTGGGTGAGGTGATGCCAACAGATTTTTCTATTATAAACAAGTAACCTTGTCCCTTTTGTAGTAATAGTATGGGGATATGCACCTTGTCATTGTCACTCAATCTGTTACCTTTTGGGGGGGTGGGGGGGAGGACAGAGTCTATGTTGCCCTCAGTAGAGTATTGTGCCGTCACAGCTCACAGCAACCTCAAACTCTTGGGCCTAAGAGGTTCTCTTGGCTCAGCCTCCCAAGTAGCTGGGACTACAGGGGCCTGCCACAATGCCTGACTATTTTTTGTGGCAATTGTCACTGTTGTTTATTTAGCTGGCCCAGGCTGGGTTTGAACTCTCCAGCCTTGGTGTATACTGTTGGCGTAGTGACCACTGTGCTATGGGTGCCAAGCCCTGTTACTCATTTCTTATGCACCATTTATTTGCAATGCAAGAGCCTAGAACTAAACTGGATTATAAACACAACTCCCTGATCGCAAATCAGCACAATTCTTATTTGGAACACATTTTCATGCAAAAGACACTAAAAGAGGCTCAGCACCCATAGCTCAGCGAGTAGGGCACCGGTCACATAACCGAAGCTGGAGGGGTCAAGCCCGGCCCCCGGCCTGTTAAACAACAATGGTAACTGCAACCAGAAAATCGCCCGGCGTTGTGGGTGGGTGCCTGGTAGTCCCAGCTACTCGGAAGGCTGAGGCAAGAGAATCTCTTAAGCCCAAGAGTTTGAGGTTGCTGTGAGCTGTGACACTACAGAGCTCTACAGAGGGCAACACAGTGAAACTCTGTCTCAAAAAAAAGAAAAAGAAGAAAGAAAAAAAGACACTAAAAGAAACCCAACAACACAACCATGGGCTGCTTTGTACTTAGCCTGAAACATAGCAGGTGCCTAGCAAATATTTGTTTAGTAAGTGGCCTGTATGGACCAGGCAAATAAAAGCAATTAGCATGAACCTTTTCCATTCTGCCTTCTGGCATCACATCACACCTGGGGCAGAAAGTCAACCTTCCTCCTCCACCCCAGAATCCATAGCTCATTCCTGCTGGGGATGCCCTTCCATCCCCCCACTCGCCCCTCTCCAGAGGGCCTCCTTCACATTAAGGTCTGGCCTACAGAGCAAGCCCCACCACCTTCTTCACCAAGTACAACCTTGGTAAGTAAACATTTCTTGGTCTTCACTGTCTTAAAACATTTTTAAACCTGATGCCTACATCACTGTACACTATTTACAAACATTATGGCCACATTCCCAGACCCAACTCATTCACGTTCCGGCGTAAGGCCCAGGGGTGTTCCTTTGCTATGAAAGCTGCCGCCTAGGCTCTCTTGGTGAGATAGTCTCATCTCTAACTGACAGGTACGTGAGCTCATGTCCCTGACACATCACCCCAGAAAGAAACCCATGGAGCCCTTACTTTAAAGACTAAATTGTTGACTCCAGTCCTATTTAAAGAATGTGTAGGATTTAGGGCTGGCAGAAAGAATAAGAGGATGTGACTCAAGCACAAGCATCATAGCGCTTATTGAGTTTGCAGGGCTGTGCGTGGAACCAAGGAAAATGAGAGGTGTCTGAGTCCCGGTCTGGTCTTGCCCCAGGACACTCTAGCTCTAGTGGGAGGGGTGAGTTATGAAGACAAGTAACTGTAAGGGAGAACATTATAAATGCCAAAATAAATAAGAAACTCTATTAAATGGGTGAACTGTATGGTATGTGAATTATATCTCAATAAAGCTGCTACCAAAAAGCAATATTGAGGGCACCAAAGAGTTTTGCTTAGGTAGATTTTACCGACCAGTATCTATCACATCAGGAATTAAATGAGGGAAGTTTGTAAATATTTATCCATTTGAAGATAATGCATGTCCCCAAAAAAGAGAGAGATGCTATAGACATTTCATATGAATTAAGATGTCAATTCCAGCTCTAATAGGAGTATGATTTGAGAATGGGAAGGATTTGGAAACTTGAAAACAGGATCATGGGCGATACAGGTGGGCCAACCGTAGGAGGAACGGTGGAGAAGAACACCATGCCACCGTGCGTGCGCCCTGGGTATGCAGGGCCGAGCGAAAACACAGGGTTCGTTTGTTCTAGCAGTAAGCAGTAGTTAAGGCTCAACAGGTGAGTCAGATACTAGCAAGCTTTGAATGGGAGCAGAACAGTTGAGACTTCTGAGAAGGGTGGTCTAACCCCACTGTGCCAGGAGACAGGGCAGGGATGGGAGGGAGTGGGGAAAAGGCTTCAGTAATGTGGATGTCAATGAGGACAAAGCCCAGACAGGTCCCAGAGACATTTTAAGAAAAGATCAGGGCTCGGCGCCTGTAGCTCAACGGGCTAAGGCGCCAGCCACGTACACCTAAGGTGGCGGGTTCAAATCCCCAGCCCGGACCCGCCAAAACAACAATGACGGCTGTAACCAAAAAACAGCCAGGCGTTGTGGCAGTAGCCTGTGGTCCCAGCTACTTGGGAGGCGGAGGCAGGAGACTCGCTTGAGCCCAGGAGTTGGAGGTTGCTGTGAGCTATAATGCCACAGCACTCTACCCAGGGGGACAGCTTGAGGCTCTGTCTCAAAAAAAAAAAAAAAAGATCAGAGCACCGGTGAAGCAGTGCATTCATCCTACCTTTCCAAAACAGACCATCCTGCTTTTCTTCCTAATAATTCAATATTCAGTGATGGCCCTTCCTTCCTTTTTTTTTTTTTTAAGAGACAGAGTCTCACTTACTTTATCGCCCTAGGTAGAGTGCCATGGTGTCACAGCTCACAGCAACCACCAGTTCTTGGCTTCAGCGACTCTCTTGCCTCAGCCTCCCAAGTACCTAGCACTATAGGCACCCGCCACAATGTCTGGCTATTTTTTGTTGAAGTTTGGCTGGGGCCGGGTTTGAACCTGTCACCCTCTGGTATATGGGGCCGGCGCCCTACCTACTGAACCACAGACACCACCCAGCCCTTCCTTCTTATAAATTGAGAAACTCTATGAATTCAAAAAGTCAGAAAGCTACACCCTCCCCTACGGCTTATCAATATATAAGAAGGGAAATAAAGATAGAGCTAGCAATATAACCCCATATTCTAAGTTCCACAGGGCGATCTAACAAAATCTAATTAACCTTCTCTATCCACATTTTCATCATTATCAGTTGACATTTTTAATATTCTAGTAAGACTCTGATTTTATGGTTGGAGAAAAAAATTCAGTCTAACAAAACCCATTTTCTTTAAATTAAAATAATATAGATGTGTCCTATTTAGTGGCAGGGATCGTGGTAAGAGTTTCCAATTACGCATGATTATTCAACATTCATTCAGCATATATTTCCTGGGTTAGATCTAATTTGTGAAGAATAAATATGAAACCAATAACAATGCATACTCACAGGAGGAAAAGTATGAATAGTGATTTTTTTTAAAAAAAAAAAAAACAGAGCTTCAAGCTATCTCCCTAGGTAGAGTGATATGGCATCACAGCTCACAGCAACTCCTGGGCTCAAGCAATTCTCCTGCCTCCACCTCTCAAGTAGCTGGGACCACAGACGCCTGCCAGAAGGCCAGGCTATTTTTTGGTTGGAACTGTCATTGTTTAGGCCTGGGCTGGATTTGAACCCACCAGCTCTGGCGTATGTGGCTGGTGCCTTATCTACTTGAGCTACAGGTGCCAGGCCAAATAGTGATTTTTTAAATCAACTCAAATGAAATCTACCTACACTAATTCTAGTGTATTTTTACAATACACTAATTCTAAAAAATCATAACACGGCATCCTTAGTTAAATCAGTGTCAGGCTAACATGCAGACGTGTGCTGTGTTCTCCACAGTTTGCAGTACATTTTGAAGAGCTTTTACAGGTAACTCTACTCAATCATGATAGTTGGCTTAAGCTATTATCAAAAGATATTTGCTTCTCTGACAAAAAAAAAAAAAAAAAAAGAAAGAGAAAGTGAAAGGCTTTTGGAACTGAAGTTTAAAAGTATCCTGGCTAGCTTGAGAGAGCATTAAAACATTTATTGGAGACTTACTGATTTACTAATTTCTTATGTGGGTAAGTGTAATTAAATATTGAAATGCATTTTTATTTCATATTGATAAAAGCAGCTTAGTGACAATGTGCAGGAAAACTGAACAACAGGTGACCCTGAGTTGGTTTTTAAAGGGGCAATTACAGATTTATTCCCCAGATTTTAATGTCAACTGGAAATCTAAAGATCCTTATACAGAGATTATACCCAATCAAGAACTTGTTTCCTTACCAAGCTCCAAGAGCTGATGAAATAACAGTCATAAAATTTAACCTGAAAACAAATATTCCATTAGCATATAAAACAATGTGTTCTAAATCACCCCATGATGTTGAGAAGTTTTAAATGCAGGAGGAAGGATGAAAGTGATCCCCCAAATTAAACACCTTGAAATACGAGGCACTGCGACGTTGCTAACTTTTTATTTCTATTTCTTTCCATCCTCCCCGCGGCTCCTCCCTCTCTTTTTAAGTTTATATTACTCGGTGAGCAAATTTTATCAATGAGGAGCCAGGAAGGGCTGAGGCCCCTTTAGTGTATTTACTTAAGATATGTAAGTCAATCAACCATTGTGCTCATAAAAGTTGGGGCCATTTCTAGGCCCACTTCTGGTCTCTCCTTACCTCCAAGTGACTTCTTATGAAGCCAGAGAAAAAGGAAAACCAAGCTGATCAAAGGCCAGGCTGTCATTAAGTGAAAATGATCTAAGATGAAAGGCTCAGCCTGCACTTCAAAGGTACAGCTGAGCTTGGGTGAGCTGACAGCAAGCGTCCTGGATCAGAGCTGGCGGTGGCTTAATGAACTGGACCACATTCCTAGCGCCATTTATCTTTATATTCATCATGCAAAATAGAAGCCTAATGACACACACGAATTCAAATGTTTTCCTACTGGATGTAAAGAGGATCGTTCACCCTCAAGTATAATCACATATAAACCCCAAGATACAATCACCTCACTTCCACATCGGCAAAAATTAAAATAAATTAATGAAGTTCAAGGACTGTTGAAACCACTGGCATCTCAGAACAATGTACAATTGTGTTTCATAACAAGAGCTTCTCCTTATGCCCAAAGGTGTGTAAATGTAATAAAGTTAATGTTGAGAGACCCTGGGTACAGCATCAAGTCTGATTTCCACAGCAGTTTACTCAGGGTGCTTGGTCTGTGATTGCAGAGGGGCTGCCAGGCCTGCTGGAGGCTCTCTGGTGGGGACAGCAGGCTGATTTGTGACCTCACAAAATTCCCCTATTCCACTCCATCCACCCTGCACCCCACCATCCCATCTCTGCAGCACAGGCCCTTTTAGTCTGTAAAGATTTTACATCGGCTCGGCGCCTATAGCTCACCCGGCTAAGGCACCAGCCACGTACACCTAAGGTGGCGGGTTCGAATCCCCAGCCCGGACCCGCCAAACAACAATGACGGCTGCAACCAAAAAATAGCCGGGCGTTGTGGCAGGTGCCTGTGGTCCCAGCTACTTGGGAGGTGGAGGCAAGAGACTCGCTTGAGCCCAGGAGTTGGAGGTTGCTGTGAGCTGTAATGCCACGGCACTCTGCCCAGGGGGACAGCTTGAGGCTCTGTCTCAAAAAAAAAAAAAAAAAAAAAAAAAAAAAGATTTTACATCACAAGGGGCCTTTAAGTCATTAAAACTAACTCCATTCTAAGACAGACTTCCCGGGATGACTTTAACCTGTGGAACAATCTTTATTATCTATAGTTTTTGGCCATACCAAACTTTTCAGGGAACTGACAGGATATCCTCTGTAGCTGATTAGTGGTAATGAAAGCAGAGGAAGGAGCCACCCACTCTGCCTGAAATTAATAAACAGGCTGTGAGAGCACCAACTGTCCCAGAAGCTTCACTTAACGTGAATCCATCCTCCTAATTACCTATGAGGTAGGGACTGTCACTAGTTTCATTTGATAGGGGAAGAAGTAGAGGCAAAAAAATGGCCTGGCAACTTTCAGGGAAATAGGAAAACCTGGATTAGCACCCAAAGATCTGGCTCCAGGGACCACGCCTAGAGCAGAGCAGAGCAGATTGTGCAGGGTGAACAGTTTGCCAGGGAACAAAATCACACCGGCCAGAGAAAGGTGGGAAGTGGCGAGGCCCCCCACGACCCTGGGCCCACGGGTCAAAGGCATAAAAAGCAGCAGGTTACCTCTGAGGGAGGAAGACAAACCAGGAGCAAGAGGCAGCAGGCAAGACAGACAAGACCCCACCACATGCAGCGCCAGGGATGGGGCGGCTGTGGTCATCCCAGGGCTCTAACTCCCCTCAAATAAACACTCATCATCCGTAAAACTCTGGCTTGTGCTTACTTCCCATCAGACCGGCTCCCCTACACTCTTCCATGTGGAAATTCTGGGGCTGCTTTTTCTACTGAGCCACACTAAGTAAGAGCTGGGACTCTCAGGAGCCAATGACGACATTCAAGCAGGAAAGCAGCAGATCCAGACCTAAACCTGGCCGTCCCTGCGCACTGGCCTCGACCTGGAGCCCCACTCCCTCCTCCCCTCACCCTAGTCCCTCAGTTCTCGGCCCCACACAATTTATTCCCTGTAAAGATTGTCCTGGTTACAACATAAATGGTGTCCATTTGTTCCTCATCAGTTAGCTAGGAAGTGACAATACCCGTCTGAGAAGAGACGCTGTGGGGTGCAGGGCCCAGCACGGGACAGCCCCCAGCACTGGACACAAAGCCAGCACTCAGGTGGGCTCAGAATGACCCACAGGTGCCACAGGGAAACTTTACAATTGAGCTCATAATATTTTGCAAAACATTTAAATGTAAGAAGATGCAAACACATAAAAAGAAACTTTGCAGACAAAGGAATAAATTGAAGAACAGTACTCTCCATGTCAAATCCCCAGATTCTATGATGGCTTTATTGAGAAGATATAGTTCACATAGCATATAATTTGCCCATTTAAAGTGTCCAATTCAGTGTGTTTTTTGTATATTCTCAGGGTTATGCAATAATCACCACAGTCTAATTTTAGAGCATACCATTACCCCCCAAAGAAGCTCACACCCATCAGCAGGAACTCCCCGGCTCTCCCTCTCAGCCTAGCAGCCACTAACCTACTTTCTGTCTCTGTGCATTGGCCTACTCTGAACTTTTCACATAGATGGGATCACTAAGGATTGTGTGTCTTCTGTGCACAACAGTTTCAAAGTTCACCCACGTCATGGAATGTGTCAGTACCATAGTCCTATATACAGCCAAGTAATACCCCATGGTGAAGGATATGCCACACTTATCGACCCATTCACCAGTGGACAGATACGTGGACTGATTCGACTTCTGGGCTATCATAAACAAATAATTCTATTAAAATATAAATTTTTATATTTTAAATTCTCTTGGATATGTACCTCAGCATGGAACTCTATGTTCAATATTTTGACCAATGAACAAACTATATACCAAAGTAGCCGCACCATTTTGCAATTCCATTAACACACGAGGGTTCCCACTTCTCTGCACCCTCAAACACTTGCTATCGTCTTTCTTTGTACTGCACCTATTTGACTAGGTGGATCTCACTGTGGTTTGATTTGCACTTTCCTGATGATGGAAGATATGAGTATCCTTCCATGCATATCACTTGTACAATGTTCTTTGAAGAAGTATCTATTCAGACCCTTGACCCACTTTTAAATGAGATTCCCTATCTTTGTAGTGTTGTGCTATAAAAGTTCTTTATTTTTTCTGAATATTAGTCCCTTTCCAGACACATGTTCTCTGGCCTATGAGGAAAGAGGATTGCTTGAGGTCAAGGGCTCAAGACCAGGCTGAGCAAGAGTGAGACTCTATCTCTACTAAAAATAAAAATATTAGCCAGGCATTGTGGTAGGTGCCTGTCGTCCCAGCTACTCAAGAGGCTGAGGCAGGAGGATCACTTGAGGTTCCTGTGAGCTAGGCTGATGGCATGGCACTCAAGCCTGAGCAACAGAGTGAGATTGTGTCTCAGAAAAAAAGAAATCTTTTATTATAGTTATCTACAGCCTCCAGACTTAGAAACAAAAGTCCTCTACACAAAACCTAACCCTCATTCTTACCTCTTTTACAAGGCACGTGAATTTGATTACAAATGTTCTTCTAAAAGCCATTTATCTTTTTGACCTGTTTCTTGATAAACCAGCATATGTTGAGGCCCCAGCCATTGCTAACTCCCCACCACGTACATCTGGGTATCCAACTCCGTAGAGTGATGTCCACCACAGACATTCAGGTACTTCAGAAATTCAACCCATGTTCCCAGAGCCTTATTTCAACAGTTTTACAAAATAAAGAAATACAGCATTATGTGATTAATAGATGCCAACTTATTTTCTTTTTCTTTTTTTTTTTTTGAGACAGAGCCTCAAGCTGTCCCCCTGGGTAGAGTGCTATGGCATCACAGCTCACAGCAACCTCCAACTCCTGGGCTCAAGTGAGTCTTCCGCCTCAGCCTCCCAAGTAGCTGGGACCACAGGCGCCCGCCACACACCTGGCTCTTTTTTTTTTTTTTTTTTGGTTGCAGCCATCATTGTTGTTTGGCGGGCCCGGGCTGGATTTGAACCCACCTCCTTAGGTGTATGTGGCTGGTGCCTTAGCCACTTGAGCCACAGGCACTGAGCCGCCAACCTATTTTCTTAAAACCCATGCTGACAATGATGATTAAAGCTGCTCCCATACTAAAAGGCTCCTAACCTGTTTCAGCCTTGACACAAGGTCAATGGGAATTAGAGTAATGTGGAAATAAAGTAAAAGTGAAATGTAATTTGGCACCTACTAGACTATATTAACTTCTAGCAAATTAAATGGATGAGTGGTTTACAGCCCCTGACATTTATACCTCACGATTGGTTCTCCAGACCCCTTATCCTGCTTGTGTCATTGACTTTCCTGTGTAGCTCTTTGTCAATCTCATTTCAATCATGTTTTCTAGGGATTATATGATCAACAGTTCCACAGCACAAGCCCCATCAAATCAGAGAGACAGGTGTAACCGAGACGTCTCCATCTGCTGGACTGAGAACTAAAGCCTAAAATGAATCTTGCATTTCCTTCCTTACACTCATTCGGGCTGTCCCAGCTAGGGATGACCCATTTACTTAGGCACATGGTACTTCGATAAGTATCTTAAGTAGCTCATATTAACTTTTCCTGACAAAGGTGGACAGCTAACACAAGACATTATCCACTGGGTTATGTGGGCCTATGGAACAGAAGCAGCAAAGGATCCTATTTTCAGCACAGAGTTAAAAATAGGTATTATGTACTAGAGAAATTACAGTCATCCCCGGGTAGACAGCAGGGGAATTGGTCCCAGGATCCCTGCCCCCAGCACACACTAAGTCTCGTAGTCTGCCTGCAGAACCCACGTGTAGGAAAAGCCGCCCTCTGTAGTGCCAGTTACACGGCACCCCTTGGATACTGTCTTTTCCAGCTGCTTAGTTGAAAAGAATCAGCCTGTAAGTGGACCCACACAGTTCAAACCCATGTGTTCAAGGGTCAAGTGTATGTTTTTATCTCAGGATCTCCTGTGAGTTGCTATTGATGAATATTTCTATGACTATCCGGGTGCAATGGTCTTCATGTCACAAGCGCATTTCTGAAGATGTGGGAACAAATTAACTGTGGTTAAATCTAATCATGACTTAGATGCTCTACTGAGCTTCTATGTAAAGCCAAAGTGGTCCTCAATTTATTTTCGTCAATCGTGGAAACGGCCCTTGTTGTTTTTCATTCGGCTGCTCCATTCACTGCTTGGTATGTTTTGAAAGTGTGGTTCCGGCTCGGCGCCTATAGCTCAACCGGCTAAGGCACCAGCCATGTACACCTAAGGTGGCGGGTTCGAATCCCCAGCCTGGACCCGCCAAACAACAATGACGGCTGCAACCAAAAAATAGCCGGGCGTTGTGGCGGGTGCCTGTGGTCCCAGCTACTTGGGAGGCGGAGGCAGGAGACTCGCTTGAGCCCAGGAGTTGGAGGTTGCTGTGAGCTGTAATGCCAGGGCATTCTACCCAGGGGGACAGCTTGAGGCTCTGACTCAAAAAAAAAAAAAAAAAAAAAAAAAGAAAGTGTGGTTCCTGGACCATCTGCATCAGAATCACATGGGAGATTTATTTAGAATGCATATTCCGGCTAGGCACAACGGTTCACACCCGTAATCCCAGGACTTGGGGAGGCCAAAGCAAGAGGATTGTTTGAAGCCAGGAGTTTGAGACCAGCCTGGGCAATAAGTGAGACTCTATCGCTACAAAAAACAACAATAACAAAAAAAATTAGGTGCACACGGAGACATGCGCCTGTAATCCTAGTTACTTGGGAGGCTGAGGCAGGAAAATCGCAGTGTATGGGGAGCTGCGATCAGCCCACTGCAGGCATGCCCCAAGGGTGTGGCTGGGGCATCTTCTCCTGTGCCCTTTCCACTTGCACAGCTGATCAACAATATGATTGGGCAGCACCATATCAAATACTCTAGGACAGTGGTTCTGAACCTTCCTAATGCCGACCCTCAGTTCCTCATGTTGTGCTGACCCCCAAATATAAAATTATTTTCGTTGCTACTTCATAACTGTAATTTTGCTACTGTTATGAATCGTAATGTAAATATCTGATATGCAGGATGTATTTTCATTGTTACAAAGGGGTCATGATCCACAGGTTGAGACATTTCAGCAGTTATATGGAAGAAGAGAGAACCGATGACCTGACTACATAGGTCATATCCACTCAGGAAATGCCCGGATGAAATGAGTTTCAGAGACCAAGATTTAGGTGGTCCTGCAGCCAGCAGTAAAATGTGGATCACTCTTCTTAGAAGAGATCATCATTTGAAAGTGTGGTTTGTTCTTCTAATTAAAAAAATAAATGTCTGTTTGTTTATTTTGAGACAGTCTCACTAGGCTGTCCTGGGTAGAGTGCTGTGGCATCACAGCTCACAGCAACCTCAAACTCTTGGGCTTAAATGATTCACTTGCCTCAGCCTCCCAAGTAGCTGGGATTACAGACACCCACCACAATGCCTGACTATTTTTGTTGTTTTTGCAGCTGCCATTGTTGTTCAGCTGGCCTGGACCGGGTTCAAACCCACCAGCCTCAGTATATGTTGCTGACACCATAACCACTGTGCTACGGGCACCAAGTCTGTTTATTTTTTTAATAATTAGCTGTGTACATAAATACAATTATGGAGTACAATGTGCTGGTTTTATATATAATTTAAAATACTTTCATGAAACTGGTTAACACAGCCTTCACTGCATTTTCTTAGTTATTTTGTTAAGACATTTATATTCTACACTTAGTAGATTTAACATGTACCCTTGTAAAATGCACCATAGGTGTGGTCCCACCAATTACCCTCCCTCCACCCACCCTCCCCCTCCTCTCTGCCCTTCATCTTGGGCTGCAATTGGGTTATAGCTTTCATGCTTACTTATTTTTTAATACAGAGTCTCACTCTGTCGCCCCTGGGTAGAGTACCATGGCATCATAGCTCACAGCAACCTCAAACTCTTTAGCTCAAATAATCCCCTTGCCTCAGGCTCCCAAGTAGCTGGGACTACATGCGCCCACAACGATGCCCAGCTAATTTTTTCTATTTTTAGTAGAGATGGGGTTTCACTCTTGCTCAGGCGGGTCTCAAACTCCTAAACTCAAGTGATCCACCCACCTTGGCCTCCCAGAGTGCTAGGATTACAGGCGTGAGCCACTGCGCTGGCCTATTTCTCTCTTTTTTTTTAATGTTCACCTCTTTATACTCAGAACTTCAGTTATCTCCCTAAACCTACTGATGCCTCAGTTTCCCTATATGGAAAATGACTATACTATCTGCTGTCTTATATTTCTTATAAAGCACATACGTCTTACATATCTATGTCTTTTGGACCACAGAACAACTTACTCCCCAAAAGCACCAACTCTGCCCCACAAGAGTCCCTAAGTAACACGTCTGTAAATTTCTCAAAGTTTAGAAAAATGGGAGAAACAGGAGGAAACAAAGAGAAACTAACACTTTAACTGCAGAAATTTGTCCCAACTTGCTCAGAAGGAAAACCGTCTTCCCCTCTGTAAGTTCAGGATTAAATTTAAAACAACCGCAAAGCCACCAGGATCACCCTCTGAGATGCCAAAGCAGGTAACTGCAGGACTGAGTGAGAACAGCCCAGCCTAACAGAGTAGAGACC
Organism: Otolemur garnettii; assembly: GCF_000181295.1. Classification (NCBI taxonomy): domain Eukaryota; kingdom Metazoa; phylum Chordata; class Mammalia; order Primates; family Galagidae; genus Otolemur; species Otolemur garnettii. Next base: position 7,284,025 of record NW_003852496.1, on the reverse strand, counting down.
AGCATGATCTTCAGAATAGTCTTAAATGTCTCCATTTCATTTCATGAATGTTTACAAAACAAGAAACAAAACAAATTAACGTCTCTAGAAACAATCACACATGAACTTCTAAAGGTTTCTCTCTCCAAAAATTCAACAGTGACAGAGGCTTTTTCTTTTGCCCCAGATGGTTTTCAAGTGCTACTCCATGACAGAATAGATCCCGCGTGGTAACCAGACCTTACTGTTTGTGTCAGATAATTCATCCTTGGGAGTTCATTGCTTTTAAATTCTGTGAGTAGGCCTCCTAAGTAACCCTGCTGGCCTTTGGCAGACCACCTTACTGACTCTGTGACAACTGAGAACAAACCTACACAACACTTAGTTCATAATCCATTGTGGTCCAGCTTGAATGACGCTTGGTTCTAAAGTCTTTCAAAGCACGGGCTTGGAAATACCAGATTTTATTTCTATGGATATATCTCTACCTGAAGTTAGAGATCACGGAACAGAAAGTATCACTTGGATACTAAAAATAAACCACACTGTTGTCCCAGGAGTCGTACCACAGGGTTGGGACCTTGACGTTTCGCTGCTCCCAAACACGGCTTGTTTTTCGCAAAGCAAGTGCACAGAAGCACCACAGTCTGCATCACTGCTCAACCGCTCACAGGACAGACCTTTTCCTAGGAGGAGCCAGAACTGCTTATCAAAACACATGACTTTCTGCATAAGTTAAATGTGGTATTAGCCATACTAGGGGCTATTACGCAGCAATAAAAAGAATGGATTTACAAAAGACCCTATATTCTATGATTTCATTTCACTCATGAAATGTCCAGAATTAAGTAGATCTATGAAGACAGCGAGTAGATCAGTAGTTACTGGAAGGGGGGAGGAAAGGAAAGTGAAGGGTGCGAGGTTTCTTTTGGGGGCTGATAGACATGCTCTAACTCAGACCGTGGTGATGGATGCACGACTCTGCGAATATACTAAAACCCCTGAATTGTAGACTTTGAGTGAACTGCACGTTACGTGCATTATTTCTCAGCAAAGTTGTTAAAATACTACATTTTCCAAAAAACAAGCTATCATCTTTTAACATCTACAGCAGAAACAGAGCCAACACTGGGGAGAGAGGAAGTGACGGCCCTATCTTCCCAAGACTCTCAGTGAGCCCTGGGCAACGTAAGAATTAGTCAAGCAATTGTCACAACTGCAATAACCAAATGTGGAAGGTGAATCATATATGGAAGGGAAATTCTTCTGAACCCAAAGAAATAAACTGTGAAAGAAAATATACACATGCACGCAAACACAGGATACAAAGTCAAAACAAAATGAATACCTGTGTGGGTGGGTGACACATCCAAGTGTCCCTTACTTACTTCTTCAAGTGTTTCTCATTCTTCTCTTATTATTTAAAATACAAGCCCTGAAAGGGCAGGAACTACAAGTTGTTTGGGTTTTTTCCTTATGACACGTAAGTTCTGGCACAGTTGGAGATTTCATAACCTTTAAAGTCAATGATAACTTTTTGAAGGTGCCACAAATATTTCCCTGAACTGAGCTCTCAAGACCACTGTGGCAGCTCTGAGCTATGTTTTGTTTGTCTTTTGCAGTTTTTGGCTGGGGCTGGGTTTGAACCCGCCACCTCCAGCATATGGGGCCAGCACCCTACTCCTTTGAGCCACAGGTGCTGCCCTGAGCTTCGGTCATCCCTTCTCTTCAGTGGAATGGGGCAGTGACTTACAGAGTATCACTTGGGAGCAGCGGTTCTCAACCTGGGAGTCAAATGACCCTTTCACAGGGGTCACCTAAGACCACCCTGCATATCAGATATTTACATTACAATTCATAACAGTAGCAAAATTATGAAGTAGCAACAAAAATAATTTTATGGTTGGGGGTCACCACAACCAGAGGAACTGTATTCAAGAAAGAGTCGCGACTGTTCGGAAAGTTGAGAGCCACCGACTTAGACACAAACAGGTAGCATTCCTATTACCATAAACTGAAGCAAAAAACAGGTTGCCAGAACTTCCTTCACATAGACAATTGGTCTCTGGGACGAAAATGAATATACAGAGCTGACAGAATACAGGCAAAGCCAGAGATTGTTACTCTTCCCAGGGTGACAGTCAAATCGCCTCAACCCCCTAAAATAAGGGGTCTGGGATCTCAAACATGATGCAGATCACAAAGAGCCTGCCATGTACAACACTATGAAAAGTGCTACTGGCAGAGGGGACGCCCAGGTGCCAGCAGACGCTGTGCCCACATGTAACCTACACTTTAGATGGGTGATTCTCTATGGTGGAGAGGGCTTATGAAATTAGAGTTTTAAATTTTTTAATAAACATGCAAATGAGTGTTGTCATCTTCAAAGTAGTCATTCTAGAATGACTTGAACCCATTTATTCCAAAGAACTTGTGGAATCAGCTTCAGAATGACATAAGAAAACTAGCTCTGGCTCAGCGCCTATAGCTCAACCAGCTAAGGCGCCAGCCACGTACACCTAAGGTGGTGGGTTTGAATCCCTAGCCTGGACCCACCAAACAACAGTGATGGCTGCAACCTAAAAATAGCCGGGCGGGCGCCTGTGGTCCCAGCTACTTGGTAGGTGGAGGCAGGAGACTCGCTTAAGCCCAGGAGTTGGAGGTTGCTGTGAACTGTAATGCCACGGCACTCTACCCAGGGGGACAGCTTGAGGCTCTGTCTCAAAAAAAAAAAAAAAAAAAAAGAAAACTAGCTCTGTGTTCTACAGGTATACTTCTACTGAACTGTGTCTGGCAAACGGTAAGCACTCTGTGAGTACTGGACACATATATACATTTTGTTTAAGTTACTGACACTATGTCTGGCAAACGGTAAGCACTCTGTGAGTACTGGACACATATATACATTTTGTTTAAGTTACTGACACTAAAAAAAAAAAAAAGTTTTCTGAGAATGAGATCGTCACACTGTTAACTTAAATGTATAATTTTCCAAAGCAACCATTTTTAAAAAAAATTTTAGAGACGGTCTCTTACTATGTTGTACCAGTTGGACTGCAGTGGCTACTCAGTGCAAACTGCAGCCTCAAACTCCTGGGCTGGATCAGGTGATCCTCCCACCTCCGTTTCCCAAGCAACTGGGACTACGGGCAGACACCACCACACCTGACAAGGTAACTACTTTAATGACAAGCTTATATCACCTAATGAAAGATATTCCATTATCTTTAAAGTAAATGAAGTATGACTAAAGACAAGCAAATACATGTAACAACTTAACACATCTAAGAACTGTCAAAGGTATACAAATTCAAAAGAGGATAAAGTAACTATCTCCCACATAGAAAGAGGATAAAATATCCACTACAGACTTAAGTTTTAAAAAGTTAGAGTATAAAAAGTTACAGTTGGCTCAGCGCCTGTGGCTCAAGTGGCTAAGGCGCCAGCCACATACACCTAAGGTGGCGGGTTCAAATTCCCAGCCCGGGCCCGCCAAACAACGATGATGGCTGCAACCAAAAAATGGCCAGGCGTTGTGGATTCAGTGAGAGTACAAAGAATTAGGTTACACTCATTGCGTTTGTTAAATAAAGTCCCTCTTATAATTCTGTCCCACCCCCTGCAAGAGCTATGCCATTCGCAATGACCCCCGTCCCCCTCTCTCCTCCCCTCTCTCCACTTGCTCATTCCCCTACCTCCCCACCTTGTATTAGCTCATCTACTGCCTTCAAATTAGAATTGATTACACTGGGTTCTTGCTTCTCCATTCTTGTGAAGCTTTGCTAAGAAGAATATGTTCCAAAATCTCCATCTTTATAATCTGGTATTCCACGTTACAAACATAGCATAGCTTGTTAATCCAATTCTGGATTGGTGGGCATTGAGTCTGTTTCCACATTTGGGGGATTGTAATTGAGCTGCAATAAACACTCTAGTGCAAATGTCCTTATGATAAAAGGAATTTTTTTTTTCTTCTGGATAGATGCCTAGTAATAGGATTACAGGATCAAATGGGAAGTCTAATTTGAGTTCTTTAAGGATTCGCCATACTTCCTTCCAAACGGGTTGTATTAGTTTACAGTCCGACCAGCAATGTAAAAGTGTTCCCTTCCCTCCACATCTGCAGCTTTGAGAATTTGTGACATGGGCCATTCTCACCGGGATTAGGTGCTATCTCAACATAGTCTTGACTTGGATTTCTCTGATGATTAGGGACAACGAGCATTTTTTCATGTTTATTAGCTAGTCCTCTGTCTTCTTTAAAGAAGGTTCTATTCATGTCTCTTGCCCAGTAATATAGGGGATTGTTGGATCTATTTTGTTGATTAATTTGAGTTCTCTATGGATCCTAGTTATCAAGTTTCTGACTGACTCATAACATGCAAATATCTTTTCCCATTCCGAAGGTTCTCTTGTTTCTTTAGCTGTGCACGAGCTTTTCAGTTTAATTAAGTCCCATTTGTTTATTTTGTTGTTGCTGTAACTGCCACAGAAGTCTTCTTTATAAAGTCTTTCCCAGCTCAGCACCTGTGACTCAAGCAGCTAAGGTGCCAGTCACATACACCTGAGCTGACGGGTTCGAATCCAGCCTGGGCCCACCAAATGATAGCTGTAACCAAAAAATAGCTGGGCACTATGGCAGGCAAATGTAGTCTCAGCTACTTGGGAGGCAGAGGCAGGAGACTCGCTTGAGCCCAGGAGCTGGAGGTTGCTGTGAGCTGTGATGCCACTGCACTCTACCCAGGGCAACAGCTTGAGGCTCTGTCTCAAAAAAACCAACTTTCGGCTCGGCGCCTGTGGCTCAAGCAGCTAAGGCGCCAGCCACATACACTTAAGGTGGCGGGTTCGAATCCCCAGCCCGGGCCCGCCAAACAATGATGACGGCTGCAACCAAAAAATGGCCAGGCGTTGTGGCGGGCGCCTGTAGTCCCAGCTACTTGGGAGGCTGAGACAGGAGACTCGCTTGAGCCCAGGAGTTGGAGGTTGCTGTGAGCGTGATGCCATGGCACTCTACCCAGGGAGATAGCTTGAGGCTCCGTCTCAAAAAAAAAACCCAACTTTCCTCAGGCCAATATCTTCAAGTGTTTTTCCCACACTTTCTTCAAGGACTTTTATTGTTTCATGCCTTAGATTTAAATCTTTTATCTATTTTGAATCAATTTTGTAAGTAGTGAGAGGTGCGGGTCCAGTTTCAGTCTTTTACATGTGGTTACCCAGTTCTCCCAGCACCATTTATTTAATAGCGATTCTTTCCCCCAGTGTATATTCTTGTTTAGGTTCAAAGATCAGGTGGCTGTAAGAGGTTAATTTCATCTCATCGTTTTCTATTAGGTTCTACATGTTAATGTTCCTATTTTTGTGCCAATACCATGCTGTTTTAAATCACTATGGACTTGTGATATACCTGAAAGTCTGGTATGGTGATATCCCTCCAGCTTTGTTTTTATTACTAAGAATTGCCTTGGCTATATGGGGTTTCTTCTGGTTCCATACAAAACGAAGAGTTATTTTTTCCAAGTCTTGAAAGTACGATGTTGGTATTTTAATGGGGATTGCATTGAATCCGTAGATTGCTCTGGGTAGTACAGACATTTCCACAATGTTGATTGTTCCTGGCCATGAGCATGGTATGTTTTTCCATTGATTAAAATCTTCTGCTATTTCTTTAGAGTTTCGTAGTTTTTCCCCCCCTTTTTTGCAGTTTTTGGCTGGGGCTGGGCTTGAACCCGCCACCCCCAGTATATGGGGCCGGCACCCTACTCTTTGAGCCACAGAGGTCCTTCACCTCTTTTGTTCTGTATATTCCTAGGGATTTCAATTTTTTGAAGCTACTGTGAAGGGATTGTGTCCTTGATTAAGCTTCTCATCTTGGCTGTTCTTGGCATATACAAAGGCCAATTTTGGACATCTGTCCAAAATTTACAAACATTGATTTTATATCCTGAGACATTGCTATATTTTTTGATCACTTCCAGAAATCTTGTGGTTGAGTTTTTGGGGTTCTCTAAGATCATATTGCCAGCAAAGAATAAGAGTTTGGCCTCCTTTGAACCCATTTGGATGTCCTTTATTTTCTTCTCTTGCTTGATTGTGTTGATTAGAATTTCTAGCACTATGTTGAATAGTAGTGGCAATAAGAGGACAACCTTGTCTGGTTCCAGTTCTAAGTGGAAAAACTTGCAGTTTTACTCTATTCAGTATAATATTAGCTGTGGGTTTGTCATAGATGGCTTCAATCCGATCAAGAAATGTGCCATCTGGCTCGGTGCCTGTGGCTCAAGCGGCTAAGGCACCAGCCACATACACCCAAGGTGGCAGGTTTGAATCCAGCCCAGCCCGACAAACAACAATGGCTGCAACCGAAAAATAGCCGGGCGTTGTGGCGGGCGCC